>NC_055698.1:16067621-16381996 GCF_017639745.1 Melanotaenia boesemani | reverse complement strand
AAGGATTGTGGATGATTAAGTGACTTAATAAGACCCAGGGCTGAGATCTATGCAGATAAAATCATTGACAACATATTGAGGTATTTGAAAAAATTTGTGCAGTTTATTATCTACTTTTTAATAATTAAAAAATTGTTGTTTTTTTTTCCCCACCTTTTGATATTACATTAGTAGTATTGTTGTCAATGTTACTGGTTACAATACAGAAGCTATAACATGATAGCTTATTGCAAAAACATGAAATATAACGTGTTATTACAATTTTATACTAAAGAAAATATATTTTACCAAGCCGCATCTAATTTTTCTTTTCTCTTCATCCTCTGCTTACAGTTCCTTTGTTTAAACTTGCTACTTGGTTTTGTAAACCCAACAAAATTACTGGGTCAGCATCCTGATAAATTGGTAGTATGTGAGGCCATGAGGGTGAGAAAATAAAGGTGAACTCTGATTGTTTTAATATTGAATCAGAAATCAAGAGTAAAAGTTAATTTTAAGTTTTGTGAAAACAGAGTTAAAAATACAACCACAAACCAAATGGTCTAAACTTCACATGTAAGCCTTTAATTGTGTAAAAAACAATGTGACTTAGTGCAACAGTGTGCAAAATTAAACCTCTCTTTACATTATGATGTTTAGGTTAACAAATAGATCAACAGAAAATAGAAAGCTAAAATGCTGCCTATGTCATTACTCAAAACCATCAAGGTTTTCTTACTAGTATTTGTTGTGTGTGTAAAAAATAAAGAACTTAGTGAGAGACATAAATATAAAAATGTTACATACAGCATCAGGATGTTTACTTGCCTGTGACATACTGTGCAGCTATGTCATGTCCAATTAAAATAAGCCAGTCTGTTTTTGTTATTGTGCTTCAGGTCAAGTAATTGACCTAAATATGGAGATAGCTGCTGTCTGTGTAGATAGTCATACATGACCTGAAGATAAACAGATTCAAGCACATGATTTCAGCATTAAGCTTTGTTTTGTTTTGTTGAATTCTTACATTTTCAGTTCAGTTGATTTGAAATAAAGTTTGTGACATGCTATTTGTTTTATATACTATCCTGTACCTGTATAGTACACCAGATAGTTAGGAAGAGTAAAAATATAAAAATGATCTGTGACAGCAGTTGGATATTCAACATTCATCCATTCCCATCACTTAAATGTCATTTTCTATGTGCAATATTCCTCCTTAAAAATGGAACATAAAGAAACAAGCCACCTATTTGTTATAGCTATAACAGTGAGGCCAACATCCATGCCCCACTGATGTACTCATTACATACCCTTTTGTCATGTTACTGTCCAAGGCCATAGACTCACCCACGCACATATATGCACAACACCTTCTTCAATACTCCACTTACCATGATGACTTTTCTGTGCCTGCACTGATGTGGAGAGAGATGGATTGCTTGCAAGGGATGAAAAATAGTTGGGTGTAGAGTGAGGTGGCAGGGTATCTCAGAGTATGATTGCTTCACTGTGTGTGGACACGTGTGTGTAAGTATGTACGTATTGCTGACCATTGAATGCAGAGTAAAAAAAAAAAAAGGTGTGTGTGGGACATCAATTTGAATGTGACTTGAATGTGTGTTGCTATCAGCCTTTGATGACCTTTTCGTGTTGCTGCTGTGAGCAGAGTGACCCGGCTGTACTCATTAAAACCAATGGAACGGATCATTCCCCACTAATTGTTTTCCACTGACAAATGGCTCCTCTGACTCCTGAAGACTGCTGCGGGGGCCCAGCCTGCCTTGAGCGCACTGACTTCACTAATGAGAACTGCCGGTCTGTATGTGTGTGTGTATGTGTACGTGTCTGTGAACAGCAGTTTTAATCAAATGTCTGTAAATGCAGCGTGTGTGTTTGTGTGTATTGTATTTCTCGTGCTAGTCTCCCTTGCTGTGCACCGGCATGTGTAAAGTCGGAAACGCTGCTACATTAGGCTCAGCGTAAGCCATTAAGTCATTTTTCTCTTGTCAATCACCATAAAACCAAGAAAATATTAACAAGTAAAGCCATTGTATCAAAATGCTTAATAAGTAATTGTTTACAACTGAGCATTTTTCAAGGGGGGTTTATTCCCTTCATTTACGCTGAAAAAAAAAAAATCTTTAGATTGTCAGCTCTCACTAAAAATGAAAAAAATCAGAGAAAACTATGATCAACCATTTTCCTAAGCTATCCCTTTTTTCTCTTAAACAATTGTGTCTCCCCTTAAAGCATACTCATGTGTCACACTTGGGAGGATCACTTAGTCCAACACAATTGTTAAGCTAAAGTACAAAGTACAATTAGGCCTCGGAGGGATTCATATAGAACAATGTGTACTATGAAAACCTTTTTTTAAAATGCTCTCTTCCCTGGCACTGCAATAGTTAAGCTTTATTTAGGCGGGACTCCAAAATGGCACACTCAAGTTTAAGGGATAAAACACTGCCTTGTTTGGCCTCACCTGGCACCATCCAGTATATACCACACACCTTTATATCCCTCTGTTATGTCTCTCTCTGCTGCCACCTGTTCCATGGTCCGCTGGGTGACTGTGAATCCTATTAGGGGACACCCCTCGGCACCATCCCACCCCCCTCCACAGCTACACTACCTGGCACTAATCCATCAGAGGGGCAGTCAGGCTGTACACCACGCTGCCACCACCCATCCCTGATACCCTCTAGTGCCCAGTGCTGCAGCAGAGGCCCCAGCTGGGGGACCGCCAAAGCTCGGTCGTTATCAGATGACGGATAGCTTCATATCAGGTGTGTAATGCGAGCGAGCATTGGTGAGGGCCATCTGGCTGATGATTTGGGGGAAGTTGTAAGTCAGGTCTGCAAGTGAGGTATATCAATGTGATCCACCACAACTGGCTTGGTATTTTAATTGCTTTTAATTGTGTGTTGATTTCTTTTTTTATTTTTATGTTTAACTATTTTTAATTTACTGTGCCTTCTTAATTTTTTGCATGTGAACTGGCCACCCCCTTGTTGCTGTGTCATCAATCACATGACTTGTCAACCCAATGCAATCAGCACATCTGCTCCTCATAGGTCAACATTGGGATAAAAGAAAAGGAAATAGAACAGGAAGGATAGAGGCCACCAAGCAGGAGTGAACAAGCAGCAAACAGAAGACAGGGAAGGCACACACACTTGGGGCCTTATGGGCACGTTGGGACCACAAGCGTTACATACTTCCATAGCCCTTACCATCACATCAAAGCAGATGATGGAGGGGATCATTAATAAAAAACACAAAAAAACTTTCTTTCAGTTCGCTTCTATTTTCCATTTCATATTTAGTCCTTTTCCTTTTCTACACAAAACTATGCAGGGTTTAACTGCAAACCTTGAGTTTGGTGACCAACCGGCTCTTTTACCTGGACCACAGAAACAAGAACCACACGATAATTAATCATGATATTAAAACCACTTTGGTAATATTGCTTAGACCCTTGTCAAACCACTCCAACTTGTTGGAGCATGTACACAGACCCCTTGGGGGTGTCCTTTTGTATCTGGATTTAGTACACTGAAGGCAAATTTGGAGGGTTGAGGTGTTGGGTCCCGTTTTTCTGGAAAATAGATACTGTTTGAATTTTAACTAAAAGTTTGAAAGGCTAATTCAGCACTTTCTTTTCTGAGCAAGCCTGAAATTCTGGCTTGACTCTCACAAAGATAAATATACTTGAGTGCATCAACATTAAAATAGCAAACAATGTCATCTACCTTCATCGCTTTGTATTTATCTGATGTCAGTTTTTAAGGAAAATCAGTGGTTTTTATATAAAGTGAAGTGGAATAAAGTGAATAGTGAATGATTGAATAAGTGAATTATTTTGAACAGATCTCATACTGCAGATGTTTATAGCACATGCTCATGGAACTGGACTTACAAGAGTGGATTAACTTTTTGAAGATTTAAGGTGGATTATTATTTGCGTGGCGTCTGTGTGGGATCAGCTACGGCGTTTCTGACGCTTTTGAGTTTGCTCTCGCACTCGAGCGTAGGGGGTACGCATCGTTTTGGTGTCATGTTGCAGTTTCTCCTCCTAATCTGAAGGTGGCAGAAGGGGTGGTATCAGCCAGTAAACTCATCAGGTCAGAGTTCTTTTGATGGTTCACTTCAGTTCGGTAGGTATTTTCTGTTTTTAAACAACATTAGCGTCCAGTATGGTTCAGTGTCTTTTTTAGCTTGTGGAAGAAAACAAAGACATAATTCAAAAACGGTGGTTACCACACAAATTAAGTGAGAAGATCCAAATGTCACAAGGGAGTACCTCCGCGTAACCATCTGCACAGCAGGGGTGCCCCGAGGCTCGACGCACACCACTTCCAGACCTGACATGCACCCCCTGCTTGCACCATCACACCAAAACTACGCGCACCCCCTACACTCGAGTGTGAAAGCAAACTCACCAGTGTCAGATACACCTTAAACGAACGCACTCAGACGTCACGCGAGCATAAATCCAGATTCGGTTCTGGAAGAGGTGCACATTGAGCCTCTGCGGAGCTACACAGCACCTACGGCGGTGACGCAGATGCAGCGTGAGTATAAATCTGCCTTTAATAATCACTAACAAATTCTGCTCTGACGTACCTAATTTAAAGATAAAGTTGGAAATGTACTGACAGATGCTGGGAGTGTGATGGGAAGATGGAAAAAGTACTTTAAAGAGCTGATGAATGAGGAAAAGAGAGAACAAAGGATAGAAGAGGTGACTGTCATGGACCAGAAGTTGCAAAGATTAGTAAAGATGAAGTTAGGAGGACATTGAAGAGGATGAAGAGTGGAAAGGCAGCTGGCCCTGATGATATACCTGTGGAGGTATGGAGGTGTCTAGGGGAGGTAGCTGTAGATTGTTCAACAAGATCTTAGAGAGTGAGAAGATGCCTGAGGAATGGAGGAGAAGTGTGATGGTGCTATTTTTAAGAATAAGGGAGATGTGCAGTGCTGTGGCAGCTACAGAGAAATAAAGTTGATGAGCCATACAATGAAGTTATGGGAAAGAGCAGTGAGAGCTAGACTGAGGACAGAATTGAGCATTTATGAGTAGCAGTATGGTTTCATGCCAAGAAAGAGTGCTACAGATGCAATATTTGCTTTGAGGTTGTTGATAGAGAAGTACAGGAAGGTCAGAGGGAGCTGCATTGTGTCTTTGTGGATTTAGAGAAAGCACATGACAGGATGCCGAGAGAAGAACTGTGGTACTGTATGAGAAAGTCTGGAATGGCAGAGAAGTATATTAGAATGGTACAGGACATGTATGAGAGCTGTAAGACAGTGGTGTGCTGTAGGTACAACAGAGGAGTTCAGGGTGGAGGTGGGACTGCAGCTCTGAGCCCCTTCTTGTTCGCTGTGGTGGTGGACAGACTGACAGATGAGGTTAGACAGGAATCTCCATAGACTGTGATGTTTGCAGATGACACTGTGATCTGTAGTGAGAACAGGGAGCAGTTGGAAGAAAAGCTGGAGAGGTGGAGGTATGCCCCGGAAAGGAGAGGAATGAAGGTTAGCCAAAGCAAAACAGAATACATGTGTGTGAATGAGAGGGAACCAAGTGGAACAGTGAAGTTACAGGGAGTAGAGATACAAAAGGTGGAGGATTTTATGTACTTAGTTCAGTGCATTGAAGTGTGTGGAAAAGAGTTAAAGAATCAAGTACAAGCAGGTTGGAAGGAGTGGCGGAAAGTGTGAGGTGTGATGTGCGATAGAATATTAGCTAGAATGAAAGGAAGGGTGTATAAGACTCTGGTGAGGCCAGCGATGTTGTATGGTTTAGAGACAGTAGCACTAAAGAAAAGCATATTTTTCCCCTGGCGGACTTTAGTGCGCATGTGCAACTCTCAGCAGAGATAAGAAAAGAAGAGAAAACTATGATCACCAATTTTCTTTTTTTTTTTTGCCGACTATAGTCGACGGGTAAATTCGTTGCTGACTATTTTTAATGTCAACTATTGTCGACAAGATCGACTAATCATTGCAGCCCTAGTCTAAATATACAGGATTATTTAATATGTTGCAAAAGAAACAGCAAAAGCAGTCAAAATATGAGGAAGTATATTTTTTTTATTATAAGAACAATAAAATATACAAAAATATGAGGAAGTATATTTTTTTTATTATAAGAACAATAAAATATACAAAAACCTTTACTAAATCTGATGGCAGATCCTACTCCTTAAAATCCAAAACATGGTCAGCCAGACCCACATCACCTGGAAAAGTTTCTGTTGGAGTCTTCTGTTCTCTGGGATGTGTTTATCCAACGTATTCACTGCACCAGGACAGAAATGGAGGATTAAAATTCACTGATTAATTTCCTTTTTGTGTGTTGATCACGAAACGTCTGCTGCAGCCAAGTACGCAACTTGGTTTAAGAAAATGGTAGGATGAAATACTCGTCAGAATATCACAGGGATTAAAGAGGAGAGTTGCTGCTAAACTGATGTAAATAGATGGCAGATACACCCAAAGTGGCAAATTTGTGTGTTGATGACGTTGGTTTACATTCTTTATATTAAACCAGGGGTGCCCAAAGTTGGTCCTCAAATGCCGCTGTCCTGCAGATTTTCCAATATTTCCTGCTTCAACACACCTGACTCAAATGAAATAGATCCAAAAGTCTATTGAGTTTTACATAATGACTCATCAATTTGAGTCAGATGGTTTTGGAGCAGGGACACATCAAAAACCTGCAGGATTGTGGTCCTTGAAGACCGGAGCTGGGCACCCCCGTATTAAACATTGTGAGCAAAAGTGTCCCTTTAAAGCAAAGTTGTCATTTTTAAGATATTTCTGCATTTATTTACTCATTGTACCAGTTAAAATATTTGAAAAATGTAAACATGTGCTGATTACTATTTTATATTGTATAGGGATGTCCATCTACTGTATAGTTTACAGCAGATTGCTTTGCACGTACAGTAACTGCTGATATGGTCTTAAGTATTATTTCTTTCTCTAGGCAGAGCTAATAAACATATACTTTACATCATACTTACTGTGGAAATTCTCTGTTGTGTCTCTGGTGTAGCAGTTGATTTTCTTGTGTTAGGTTGGATTGAAGTGATGTTGCCTTTACCTACAGTATCTTTGTCTCCTCTTCCATTTTCCCACTTTCCTTTTTACTTCTTTCCAATACTGTCCTTTATTTTCTGTCCCCTCTAGTTAGGTCGAACAAGATTACTTAAATCCCATAATTCCAAAATAATAAGATAAAACAGTATATTTAAATAAATAAAGAAGTAAAA
Organism: Melanotaenia boesemani; assembly: GCF_017639745.1. Taxonomy (NCBI): domain Eukaryota; kingdom Metazoa; phylum Chordata; class Actinopteri; order Atheriniformes; family Melanotaeniidae; genus Melanotaenia; species Melanotaenia boesemani. The sequence goes on along the minus strand of NC_055698.1, from coordinate 16,374,734 downwards.
AATTTGATTATCAAGAGGAGCCTCATACCCATAAAGCTGGTCTTGGCAAAGAAAATTTGTTTGTCACAACACAGCAGCCAGACCATCATTCTGTCTGCTACAATGCTGGACAGGACAGGTAAAAAAAATAAAAACATTATATACTTTAATTTATTTTGATTAAAACAAAGTATTACATCAAAAACTGAACTCAGCTGTAGGAATGGAGGTGGGTTTGTTTAACTTAGTTAACTAAAACAACTAACTTAGTAGAGTTAGCAATGATCCAACCAGAGCAATAATCCTCTGCCACAATGGTTCAAAAAATAAAGAAAAACTAATCAAACACAAAGTAAAAAGTCAGTGGAAAGTCAAAAACGCACTTTCATTTTCCAGGACAAATGAGTAATGTTAGGTAGTTAATTACTTTCTTAGCAGACAAGGAATTTAATCAGTTAAATTTCAGTGTATACACGTGTTGCCAATACCAAAAAACTTGAAGTGAATGGATTGTGTGGAAACGAGACAACTTTGCCATTATAAACAGTGTACAAGATCTTGCTAACACACAACTAATTAGCACAAACATGGCTGGAAAGAAACAGGAGGATCATCAAGCCACTACTGAATAAGAAAAACCTTAACTCGTCACTTGTGAGCCAATATCAAACTTCCCCTTTCTTAGTAAGATTATATTTCAACAGCTACACAATTTCCTGACGCTAAATAATAGTTTTAATGTCTACCAATTTGATTTTTGGCCACACCACAGCACTGAGACTGCTCTAGTTAAGGTTAGTTAGTTTAATGACATCCACTTGAGCACAGATAACAGAAACATTTCTGTCCTGGTACTACTAGATCTCAGTGCTGCATTTGAAACAGTCGACCAGAACATCCTACTAGACCGGCTGAAAAACTGGGTAGGACTTCATGACACTGCAATTAATTGGTTTGAGTCTTATTTAAAAGACAGGGACTACTTTGTGTCTATAGATAACTATACATCTGAGTGAACCAAAATAACCCGTGGGGTTCCCCAAGGCTCCATCCTGGGGCCACTGCTGTTCAACATCTACATGCTGCCACTCACTCAAATTATGAAATAAAAAAAAACTAAATATGTTAACACAGTTATGCTGATGACACACAAATCTACAAAACCATCTCACCAGGAGACTACAGTCCGATCCAAACTCAATCATATTAAAGATTGAATGTGCCAGAACTTCCCTCAGGTAAATGAAGACACAACTGAAATAATTTTGGAGGCAAGGAGAAAAGATTAAAAGTCAGCACTCAGCTTCAAATATCTAAGTTCAAAACCAACTACCAAACCAGAAATCTGGGAGTTGTCATGGACTCAGACATGAATTTTAGTAGTTTTATTAAGACAGTTGTGAAGTCAGCCTATTATCATATGAGGACTCAGCAGGATTAAGAAAAACCTGTCCATGCAGTTATATTTAGTAGACTGGACTACTGTAAAGCTGTCCTCACAGGTCTCCCTAAAACGTCCATCAGACAAGTGCAGTTAGTCCAGAACGCTGCTGCTCGAATCCTCACTACCAAGAAAGTAGATCATATAAGTCCAGTCCTCAGATCTTTACATTGGCTTCCTGTCTGTCAAAGAATTAACTTCAAAATCCTGCTGTTAGTTTAAAAAGCACTGAATGGTTTAGGATCAAAATACATTCAGGATCTTCTGGTTCATCATGAACCAACCAGATCCCTCAGGTCATCAGGGTGAAGTCTACTTTCTGTTCCCAGAGTCAGAACTAAATATGGAGAGGCGGCGTTCAGCTTTTATGCTCCTAACATGCAGAACAAACTCCCAGAAAACTGCAGGTCTGCTGAAAGTCTCAGCAGTTTTAAATCAGGGTTAAAAACTTTTCTGTTTGCTGCCTTTCATTAAAACAACTGTTAATTCCTCACACTGGAACCTTATTTCTTGCATTTTATCTATTTTATTTTAGCCTTTTTTCTTTCTGTTTTTATTTAATTTATTTCTTTTTAATTTCTTTTAATGTGCTTGTTATTGCTTCCTTCCACCCTGCTGTAATACTTTTAATGATATATATAAAGCACTTTAAAATTTCTTGTACATAAAATGTAATATACAAATAAATTTGCCTTGCCTTGTTTTATTAATTCTACAGTAGCCATGTATTTACAGTTTTTTTTCAGAGACATAGCACATTTAATATCCCAGTTGTATGTTAACTATCTACCTTGTTAATATGCCCACGCTAGAAGATCTGCTGCCAAGGTCTCACTGACTGAGCGCATTTATAAAAAACATTGACCTATCTAGGCAAATTAATTCACTCCATCATCCTGTGTGCAAAAGCAGGCCTCAGCTTTCAGAAAGTTGTGTTCCCTTAAAAAATAGGCTTTCTGTCATTCCACTAGATGAAGAAAGAAAGAGAACATTTCTTGCATCTTGCATCTCTTCTTTTTATCTGCCAACTCCTCTTTTTTCCCCTCTACAACCAGAGGGAGCACGAAGTGATGAGCAGGAGAGATGATAGATGTACAGACAGCAATGGTGGTACACTGGCAGGAAAACGGGCATGAAATCTGTTCATGAGTTCAGATCAAACGTATGTCTAAAACTACTACACCAAAGGATTATGGGAAATCCTCCAGGCCCCAGCAAGAGTGCAATGATAAACATATGCATTTGCCATTATAGGATTTGATGTGCACCGAGACAAAACTGAGAATCTTCCTATTTTTCTACATACTTAGTAGAAATACCACTACATCATACTAAAGCACTATGTATTGCCTAAGATGTCAACCTATACATTTGCATGTTATACTTAGAGTTTGAGTTGTACTATGACACAGTAGCGTATCATTATCTGCTGTGTGTTACTGTCTTCCAGGTTTGCATGCTGTCAGGATATTTGGACAGGAATCTGTGGATGTAGGAAAAGCTCATTTTCATTCTCGTGAAATAAGGTGAGGTTGTCAGTTTTCGCCCACTTGCTTCTCCTTTGCTATGAGCCAGAAGGTGGGCTGAATTCTGTAATACCCCAGTGAGTGAATGTGATCCTTTCAGACACTGTACCTGTCTAAGATGCTGCACTGCAGCTGTTATACTTGTATTGTGCATCTCAGTCTGTTTTTTTTCCCTCTCACCCACACTTCCTTTCTGAGGGTTAGAAATTTGGTTTAAATTGCTAGATTTAATATAGAATTTTCCCTTTTTTGAAAAAAGAACAACATTTGGCATCTCTTTTCTAAATATTTAATTACTTAGTGAATAGAAATTGAATGGCATTTTATCCAGTATTGTATGTGTGTGTGTGCAGGTTAAACAAAATATCCCAAAAAATAATTCATCCCCAATTCATTCATGTGAGCGATTAACCCTGCCAGGGCATTCACCAAAAGTCAGGGTGTTTGCCTTGACAGACTGGCCCTCCCTAACTCCATAAATGCTGGTTTTCTTTCTTTTGTATCACAGATTCATCAAATATTCATTCCCTGTCTGAATCAATTGAGGACACCCACAAAAGTTGATGGACCTTGCTCTTCAGAACTGCATTCAGATGAAGGTCTTCTATTATTATTTCTTCTTCTGTACAGACTCTTATGTTTCATTCATAGCAACAACCCAATAACAGAGAGTCTATTGACACTTCAGCTCACTCTTGCAGTTGATGCTTAAACTTACAATACTCAATTTTTGCTGTATCTACTGTCAACACAGCAGCTACCCTTTCACTATTTTTTTTCTTTTTTTTTATTAGGTTTATATTAAACTTTTGAACATTTATAGATCATGTACCAACAAGTACCAACGAGTATAGAGCATGTTAGCCTACCTCTGTGTGTGCTGAAATCCCAGCCTCTTTGTTCAGTGGTGTGCACACATCTCATATGTGAATCTGGCATGTCAGATTTATGATGGACATTGTGGTTGCTGTTTAATTGTTTAAGTTGTAAGCATCAACAACATATGAGAGTTTTGATTCAGTGTCATTAAATAAAAACTGAAAATATTAGATGTTAAATTTGAAACATGATTGATCATTTTTGGATTGCTGTTAATTATCCCTTCGATTGTTTAGGTTTTTAATGTATGATGATAACTTAAGTGTTAAAGTACTGATTTGGGTGATGCTATTATGACAGTCATAGCTTTGAACATTTAAAAGAATCGGGTCAACATCAGCCTTTTTTAAATTTGGCATTTTAGTTTAAGCCAGCTTTGTTTTTTTAAAGTAGGTGGTGACCAGTGATTTGCTGGTCTGACAGCCTGATGGCACAATGTTTTTCTGTGTGACTGGAACATTTTAAAATAAACTAGTTCAGTTTATAGTTCATAATTCAACATTTTAAACTAAGTTCACAGTTCTAAAAATGAACTAGTTCATAGTTTTTTTTTTCTAATATGTTGCTGTGAGTTATTACCCTCAGAATACTGGCATTTTCCTATTGTTGCCATCCATTCAATCCATGCCCGTAGCCAGCTGCAGCTTCCACCCCTACAGTATAAAAACATGAGGAAAAACTTGCTTGAATGTTTTTTTTTTGTTTGTTTGTTTTTTGTTTTTTTTTATGAGGAATTATTAAACTATCAAAGGTAGGAACCAGGCTGAGGTAGGAAAAAAGGATGTACCACAATGTGCAAAACATTTAAACATTATTCATCTTTTCATTAAGTCACTTTTCAGTCTTTTGTGAATATATTTTTTTCTGACTTGTTTGTCCAAAGAAAAGTTCTAGGACTTAGGTCATAAAAGTGCAATATTCAGCCTAAATGCATAAGTAAAGAACAAATAAAAAAAAGACATGCAAGACCATGTCTTGCATTTATCAAGTTCATGAAAGCTGCTCTTTCCTCAAAGGCTGCAGGTCTCCGACAATATACTGCAAAAGGTTTTCCAGCTGTGGCTGGAGATGAAGACAACAGAGCTGCTGCTACTGTACACTGTTATTTAGTTTTGGGTGGTGGAGGATCTGCTTTAGCACGCCGTTGCCAAGTCTTTAGATTGATTTTAGTGACATTTAGTTCACATACCTTGGAAGGCTAGTCAGGTGCTTTATTTCAATCTGCCGTTTCAGGTTTGCTGTTGATGTTGTTGGTGTCAGAAGTTGCTTCTTGACACTCGGAGGACAAAGTTTACACAAAAGGCAAGATTCCTCCCTCCTGGATCATCACTGACCTTTTAAAAAAATATTTTAAGTGATCATATGAAGATGCTGTAGTGATCACTAAGCCAGAGGAGGTGCTGCTGCCTTCATTGGATTTTGCCTCCATGTTTTACAATTTGATGACATATACGCGGTGCGACTCTGTGGTGGCTGGTGTTGCCAGATTTCGTGTTTTTGACCTATATATTAAGGCCTGTTTACAATATGTTTTAGCTGGAGTTTTCCCTGGAAGGCTCCATGGAAATCTGGCACTCTACTGAACAAAGTATAACTGTGAGAGAACAATGTTCACAAACGCAGAATGAGCGTGCTCACAAATATGAACGAGTTCATGAACAGGCACAACACTGCTAATAACTTTAACAAAAGAAGACAAATGCATGTATTGTGATCTTTAAGCTTTCAAATGTTTTATTTATTAGGGCAAAAAAACAACAAGAGGGAAGCATTCAAACAGAATCTTTTCATGATCATGGTAAACACCATTTTTAAATTTTTCTTTAACATTTTGCTTTGTTCAGTTTTTAACTTAAATCCCCGCATACACAGGAAGAACACACAAACTCCACACAGAAAGGCCCCTGTTCAGTCCCCTCCCCAGTCAAGGCTTGAACCAGTGACCTTTTGTGAGGCTGCGGTGCTAACCACCACACCACAGTATAATGCTCAGTATTATGAGATAAAACATAAAAGATCTGAAAAAACATATCCCCTAAAAATCTAAACTGACATCACAAAAAATAATAGTCTCAGAGCCCAGTATTACCAATCTTTTTTTATTGATTGTGCAATTCTGGCTTTATTTAGTCAACGAGAGACCATCATACACATCATCAGTCATGACTATAGGCTCAGTTTTTTGTTGTGTGCGATTAAATATTTAAATTGTTTTTTAATAATTGTACTGAATTACTTTAATTAGACAGTCAAGTATTGATTACATGCAGATGCTGAAACACATACTAGGCTACTTAAATATATTTCACACGAAGTATTTAGACATTTTGATCATTCAAACTTTTGCTTCGAGAAATTTTCTCTTACTGGACCTCCTTAAATTTTAGGTAAATACTCCTGATTTAAGATCATTAAACTGATGTGAAGAACCAATGCCTGCAAGAGACCCCTGCTGAGTCTCCTTGTATCTATAGTTTGTAAAAAAAAAAAAAAAAAAAAAAAAAAAACAGGATGACCAGGATGCATAATCTACAGAAGGGGTAGAAGAACCAACTTGTCAAGGTTATTATTTGGTCTTTAGTTTTTCACTCATTTTGAAAGTGTTGCCTGTTTAGGAGAAATGAAGATGACACGTGAAAAGAGTTTGTGTATGACATCTGAAATTAGCCTTTAGCTTTCTGTTGTCACTGCACTGTCCTGCGCTCAGTTCTCTATGTAAAACAAGCAGAAAGCCGTCTAAGCTCTCTCGCTGATGAACAAGATGCTGGCTCTAAAAACTAAAACACAGAGGCCGACGGAAAACCAACACTGCGATGAAACAAACAGACATTAACTGAAATTCCAGACGTGTCCAACGGTCAGTTGTAGGCTTGGTGTATAAATAGCTTGAGGGCGAAGGATGAGCTTGTGGGTAGAATCAAACCTAGCCTAGATGCGCAATCATTTCCCTTACTTTCACATCCTTTACAGATGTAGAAAACTACACAGGGGTTACGACGCAGGGTTTACCCAACACAAAACAGCTACCTACAAAAACAAGAATTTTTAGGGCTGGATTATAAAATTACTACATATTGCATTTTCTCGAGACTGGGCTCATGTTACTCCTACAAAGCCTAATGTAGTATAGTATAGTGCAGAATGATACAGAGTAGTATGGTACAGCATCACTGCATACAGTGTTTTACAAAGATGACAAAAAATGACATGTTTCTTAATTTAGAAAGTAATTATTCCGATTTAAATAATTTGGAATTAAAATATTCTCCTTTATGTTTAGATGGAAATATAAATTCCAAATTGAGGTTACATGGAAAACATGTTCAATCTCCTTTATTCAATTTCACTTTAGATCGGGGGCTTGGGAAAGGTTCTGATTGGACTGGGGGTGGATATATTTACGTCTACCGAAAAAACAAACTCCAGTACCTGCTTCTTTTCTTTCAGCTACAGCAGGGAAGACCACATAATAAGAACTACTTCACTCCCATCAGCTCAGGAGGAGAAGGGAGGTAGAGGACCATCATCTTGACAAGACAAGGGAACAAGCATGTGCAATATGATCGGAATTAATTTAAAACGAAAAAATGTAAACGTGATCAGGGAATTATTCAGTTCGGATTTAAAATCAGAATAAACCAGCCACTTTCTTCGAATTTCAGTTTTTCATTTGGAATTAGGTGTTTACAAGGTAATTTTTAATCTTTTTAAAAAGGATTTAATTTTTATTCTTAAGTTAAAGGGGAATTAAAACTCTCATGTAAACAATGAGTTTGGATTTTCCTCTTTCTTGTTAGTCACCAGTCATTTCAGTAATATCACCCCAGAGCAGAGTTCCCTCTCTTGGAGTCATGATCTTGACATGAGCATCAGTTGTTATCAGTAAAACTACACAAACACTGGCTTCTTGAAGACAACTGTAACTACTAATGTATAAACATATAACTATATATCTACATCCCCTCCTTTATTTATCATTTTGACTTGACAAATGGTCATGTTCATGTGTTCATTAAGGTTTTTTACTCATACTGTCTTCACGAAACAAAAACTTTCCGGGCCTTTGCAAATGAGTCATCATTTACTCTAAATGGTCAGCTTCTTGATGTACACAGAATTGTTTTTACTTGAAAAGCATCAAATGGCCGTTTAACATCCCTTGCTCACCCGTGACCTTTTTAATGTCAATATTCCTCGTAGATCAGAAATACAACACTATGTAAGCTACTTTAAATGTTTCTCTTCCTCTTAACCTCTTGCTTTTGTCAGCATTAGTGATGATGTTGATGGTATGGTGCTTGGCCTCAAGCAATGTTGGTCAAATGACAAATAATTACAGGGATTTGAAAGCCATTTGTTTACTGTCAACTCTCAACTTGTATTTGCTTCTTTCTGTGTCTTTGTCCTGCTGCTTATCGTGTGTGTATGTGTTCGTGAGACTGTGTGTTACAGGTGGACGCCCAGTAGGTGGGAAAATGCAGGAAGTCTGCTTGTCTGTGTCCACATGTATCAGACACAGCATGTTTTTCCCTTTTAGAGGCGAGGTATCCTGTATGTGTGTGTGTATGTATGTATGCATGTCGCTGATCACACTGGCCGGCTGACTTCCAGGAACCCCTGCAGCAAAAACAGGCACTGTGTGTTTCCTCCTCTCACACACCATTATCACAGGACACACACATACACACACGCACACATACACGGATCATTGCCCTGTTCTCTTTTCCCTTGCAGGTTTCCTCAACGCCTATCCTTGCACCTCCGGCTGTCAAGATGTTTTGCTGTGATTGTCATGAGAGAAGTTGTTCTGCGGGAGCAGAGTAGAGGACACAAACAGGCGAGGAGTGACGGCATCCTCGCTGCTCTGCTGCTTTTCAGACCACAGGGTTGCTCGCTTTGAGTGGGCACATTACTTCTGCACCTTTTCCAACCTCTCGCGTTATACTCAGAGGCCATTTTTCCCCACATATGCTCATTTCATCATGTGTCAAGTCTAATTTTCTTTTCTACTCAGCTTATTGTTACATTTTCCATCCCCCTTCTGTTCTTAACCTGCTCTCAGTATATCTATTCACACATCCCACCACTCATCTTGTAGCCCATTGCCTTTGTCAGAGACTGACAAAAGGAGCCAGACAAGAAAATGTAAGTAGAGTCCAAGTGTCAGAGACTATGTCTAACCATATTGCCTTGGAGAAAACAATGTAACCTACTGCTTGAAGCACTCTAGATGATAAGGGAGAGATGAAGGAGAAAGAAAGATAAGAAAGAAAGAAACACACAATGGCACTGTTGCAAACAATTGCCATTAATGGCATCATCTATTCCCCACAGAGACTGCACTGAGGGAACAATGAGCCCCACGTTGATAGTACGCTAAAAGTTACTGAATGTTTTTTACATAAAGCACACAGCAGGAAAAAGTATTGCTTTAGCTGTGAAAATTCTCCATAAGCCAAGAAGGTTACATGTTTTATTAATGTTTACAGACAAACACCCACTAAGAACCACAGATCCGTCTTTTATTTATTTTTTTTATACATATAATTTTTGTTAAAAACTATTAAACTCTTTGTAGCTTGTAAATTTCAACAAAAAATGTTATTAAATCAGTCAGACTCATTGCAGTATAAGTGTTGTTTTTAACATAATGTTCATATTTTAGCCAAAAGGACTATCGGTATAAGAACAATGAAAATTATTGCAGAATGGAAATGAATACAATAGATGTTTTATGAGATGTTACGAACAGGCAATGGTGCATGACTTGTTCAGCCATGCAGTTCAAGTGGACCGGTTGTTATCACCGAGTTGTAAACGTAGCTTCTGCTCTCTGCTTTCACTGGCTCTGCGGGTGAGATGATTTCCAGATGGTCCGGAGAAAGTGTTTGCCTTAGGTTACTGCAGGCCAGGCCGCCTGTGCCTTTTTCAGCTCAGGGACCCATAGAGATTCTGTGTGGGTCTGTGTGTGTGTGTCTGTGTGCGTAAAGTGCAGACATGCGTCACATAGTCCTGTTTTTTTTTTTTTTTTTTTTCTTCTTTGCACACACACCCACACAAAACAGTGAACCAGCTCATCATGTAATCAGCTGACTCCAAGTAGGGATCAAGGACTACCAGAGGAGAGAAAACTTAAATAGCAATATTTTCAAACAATCTTTAAAGTAAAATTCATATAAGATTATGTTCCTATTAAGTTATTAAGTAAGTAAATGTTTAATTATATAGCACCTTTCAAGATAAAAATCACAGTGCTTAACAATGAAACACAAAAGAACACAATAACAGTAGAAATATTAGCGACACTATTGCATATAGAATTTGACTTTTTATTATTCCATCAACTTTTCTTCCTCCATGAACACAAACTGTCTTGACATTGACTTTTTTTCTTCCAAGTTTTATTGCAGTGAGGGAACTGATGACCTGTCTAGGATGTCCCCTACCTTTCATCTTTAGCAGCTGTGAAAGATTCCAGGAATAGATGAGAATAGATAATGGATGGGGGAAGGTAAATAGAAAATAAATTACAATGAACTCTGACATACTAAACATAAAGTTTTAAACTGAAATCCTTTCAGAAACCTGTTTGATTTGTCCAACTTCTAAAGCCTAAAAACCATAAAGCCAAAACAAATTTATGATTGTTACAGCTTTAAAATCTCACTAAGACGGTGGCAGCACCTAATATGAAGTGACATGCTAGCATCATAAAAACATGAAGATTAGCCCATCCATGGTGCTAGAAGTGACCATATTTATCATTATAAATAAAACCTAATGGCAAGTTTCTCAGATAAAGTGGTGCTGTCGTTAATCCCCCTGGGTGCCAATTCTTACTCTGGTAATGAGAACATTAAGAGAGAAGTTTGTTGGTTTCAGTGAGGTCAAATTGTATAGCAGCAGATAGGCGTGTAGCCCCTGCAACCATGGAGGTTTCTGCATCTGTACTGAACTCCCACAAATACAATTAAATACACAAAACAGGAACAAATAGATAATTGGTTTACACAGAACAGGAATGACTTTGCATGAGAACAAATTGTGTAGGCAAGCTGAGATATTTTAGAACTTTTCCAGATTGAGTCACAAGTCACTCAACATTTAGTTTTGCTCAATAAGTTTGGTTATTTTCATGTGGGCTGATAGCCTGTCTTAATGTCTAGCAGTCAGCTACAATACAATGCCCTGGTTTTGTAAAAAATAAATAAATAAATAAATAAACAAAACAATGGAATGATACTATCGCTAACTAACCAATGCTGTGGAATTTACAGAAAAATTCAAGGTTGCGGGACACCATGTTTGCTGGCCACAAGGTTTAAACAAAGTTATTTGAATTCAGATAATGTTAAAACTCTGAGGTCACAAAGGTTTTAATGATGTCATGTGGAGCTGTTAATTACGCAGTTAATTGTAAAGGAATTTAACATTATATGAAAAGTGTATAGCCTACTGTATCTGTAGCGTGGTATGCTCTTTTGAATAGAATCAGAATCTCCCTCTGAGACTTAACATGAAAAAGCTTCAGAGACCACAGGTATAAAAGAAAACATATCGACTTGCCCCAACCGGGCTTTTTCCAACCTGTTTTAGGACACACAGATGCTGGCTGCTACCCAGTCGCCTCCCCCTCCTCCTCCTCCTCCTCCTCAGCAGCTCCTCAGTCCCGCCCATCGCCACCTGGCTCTGCTGCGCACCGCCGACTGGAGGCAGAGTGCCGCTACTCCTCTTCCCCACGCCAGCGGAGAAGCAGAATACAAGGACCCCAGTAGCTAGGCTGTGTGATTAATTCTTATATATACCTATATTAAAAAATAATTTTAAAAAAGGAAAATTTTCTCAGCCGAAACTAACGTTTAAGGGATTTTGTAAGAAAGTGCGAGGAAGGGCTTCAACAGAAAAAGAAAGCAGGCGGGTGCCCCTGCGCAGCAGCCTACAGCATCCTCCCTTTGCATCTCGTTCTCATCTCTCCTCCTTCTTTGCCTCTGCGCTTTTACAAGACTCCTGGCTCTCCCACTCCGATCCCCTGTGACTGTTAAGTTGGCGCGAGCCGCGGCGTGTCCGTTTTTCTCTTGTTGGAGCTTGAACCCCATTTCTGAGCTGCTGGAAGTGTACCACCACAGCCCCCGAGAGCTGGCTGGACTCTGTAGTTTTCGTCTTCCCGACACAGGCGGATCATCGCGGGGACCTTGCGCGGAGTCAAAGGGACTGGAAATTATTTATCCCTCTCACATTGACGTAACGCATGGTGGGAATTTCTGCCTCTTTTCAGTGTAAGTCCTCAGAATGTCAGTTGTTTTATATACATAGGATTTTTCATAAATATGATTATTTCATTTATTATGTTTTTATTGCGCCCTGGTGGATTCATGTGGACATATGTGCCAAATGTTCCTGCTGACCCACCAAACAAAACAAATTAACATTTTCACTTCATATCATAACCGACTTTGTTTTCTTTTTTCTTTTTTTTACAGTCTATGTAGGCTCTGCATTAAGGGTGACATTAATGTCATTATTTAAGTTAACTTGTCATATAGAAATAATTGCATCTTTTTTTCTTTTTTTTTTCTTTTTTTTTATTTGCTTTTGAACAACCGAACAATGTTTCTGTCCTGTGTGCAATACTGTAGCCGATGTTTTGGTTGGAAACCCCATTTCATCTTAACGAGGGGGTAAACTGAGGATTCGTTTTTCTTTGAAAAATGGCTGATAATAAATAAATATGCAGGGCAAGAGATTTAAAATAGATTATTCCACTTGAGACTGGACGGCTGCTCTCCACAAAAACCCATAACTGCAGAAGACTATATGCTTTTCATAATTTATAGTTTGTTTAAATATTGACACCAGCATGCAGCTGTGCGTGTCTCCATAAAAGGCAGATGTCAGTTGATGGGAGTTGAGACCCAGAACGCGCAGTTGTTCGTGGGCAACAGGCAACTTAAGTTTAGGAATTAAATTTGGTGATCTCTTTCAATTAAAGCGGAATATCCACCCTTAAAAATTCTACACTTCTTTATAGGAATAAATACTATATACCTATTCCTGAATTATGAGACAAATATTTAACATAATCATTGAGGAAACATATTTAAACCTTCCAAAAAGATTTTTAAAATGTGAGCTGGTAGCCACTTTGCCATATTTCTTTGGTTGGTGGAGTCTCCTATGTGTCTGCCTCGCCTGCCCCCTCTGCTCATCTCTGCTCGGGAATCCTGGAGAGCGTTAAGACAGATTTTGCATTTCAGAGTTTGCAGTTGCTGAAAACATCCCACGGAGCGCTGACACAACTGTCAAACGCATCTTCACCAAGCCACGAAGTTTCCATCTTCACCCGCTGCGACTTTGTCATCATAACCAAAAAGCGCAGAGAAAAAAAAAAAACTAAAACAAAATGAAGTGGCGTAGGGTTGAAATTAAAGGCTTTGGGCTATATTTTACTCCAGTGGGAATGTTTTTGACCCGGCTGAGAAAAAGAGGAGACTCGGGAGGGAGGCTGCTATAGCACAACCTGTCTTTGATGGCAGACTGTTCTCACAGCATAGGGAAAGGAAAATATACCTCCTGGAGAACCACATGGGCTCTGGGTGTTAATTTATTATTTGTTAACGCATGTCATACTGTAAGCAAAGCTTTTGCAGGGATCTCTTAATAAGCACGATCCACTGCAGAGGAGTTAAAAAGTGTGTGATGAGGAAAAGATTTTTTAATTAGTAATTTATATTGACAGCAAATGAAGCAAATCAAAACATAAAAGGAAGCGAAAAGAGTTTTACTAGTTTCTATTAACTATTGTTATGTCTCATATGGTTGATTTGGGCCCAAAATATTATTATTATTTATTTATTTTAAGGGGGCGGCTTCACTGAATACCAGTAATCATTATTTGTCATTAATTTATATTAGTTGCAATAATGAGTAACATCAATAGCTGCCATATACTATTTTTTATCATTCTTTTACCAATGGTATTTCTATTATAGTAGTGACATGACTGAAACGGCCATTACCTGGAGTGTGTGTTTTTTTTATGGAGATAAAAGAGTGCAAGAGACAGGGAGAAAGAAAGAGTAAATGAAAGGTAAACAAAGCTGGTGATGACGGGAGAGCAAACAATAAGTGCTGTTTGCAGGTTATGGCTGTGTTTGTATGTGCACATGATTGCTCATGTGAATGTGTGTGTGTGCACTGTATAAACAGGCTCGTATTAACGATGGCAGCTCTGTGGTCCAGGCTCTACAGCATCCGCTAGCACTTCCAGGGTCCATCTGCCCAGCCACCAGCCTGCCTCACACCTGTTTTCCCTCCCTCCTCCTCTCCCACCTCCTCCTCCCAGCTCTGAGGCTATGGGGTCAAATGCATCAGACCGCTGCTCACACACATGGACGGCCTTGCAAAAATGATGGCAGCCATTTTATTCTCGCCTTCACACACAGGCTGAGAATAACAAAAACACACAGGTAGCTATATATATATATAGATAGATAGATATAGATATACCCCTGGCTTTCAGTTTGAACAAGTGATGCTGAAAAGGACTGTGTGTTGCCCGCACACTCACTCAATCTGGTGTACAGATGACACACTGACACATGCTGGTTGGCCCCCACCCACCTCCCCTCCCGCTTAGCCCTTTTCTGATGTTAACCACAGCTAATAGAGTTCTAGTGGTTTACAGTGCATCCAAACAGCTTTCAGATCACAGCAACAAACAATGAATTACTCGTATTTCTAGGGGGCAGCAACACACATTTTCCCTCCAGCACAGAGTCACGTTGAGGCTCCAGTGCTGTGATGTAATTACAAAGCATTTCTTTTAAGTGTGACACACAGACATTTGGAGTCAGTCCAGGTTTGATATATACGGTGAATAAACAATGTTGACTCAGTTAATCTGGAAGCCTGTGCGTATTTCTGCTTTAGCTGTAAGGCTTTACTGCATCACATGTGTTGTTTATATGCATGGTGTCAACAGCTTGTGTGATCAGATCAGATATGGAGAAACATGAGGTCCCTATGTAGAAAAAATGCTAAATGCCAAATATATATGTTCTTGAAACCTGTTGGTTGTTTGAGTATCATATAAGTCTGTGTTTTAAATATTTGGGCTTTCTGGCTACTGCTTGGGAATTTTGCTGTGCTCACCTTCAGGAAAATCAGATCTGTTTACAAAATGTATTACTCTTTTATTCTTACAGCGCTAAAACTAAAGCTGAAATAGGGTGAATGGTGATATTTACTATTACTGGGGTACCTTTCTTTGGTACTTTAATGTAATTTAAGTAGTAAAAAGTAAGTCCAAGCTTGTGATTGTAAACATGTTCCTTTGATATGGGATGTCTACAGAGTACCATTTAGGTATAGACTTCTGCATTTAAAATGGAGAATGCGCCATGAAGTTTTAAAGTCTTTGACAAGCAAAACCATGTATATTTCAAAATTTACAAGGTGTACCAAAACATATATATTTTTTTTAATTAGACTCCCACTTAAAGTTGGCTCTTTTAGAAGACATGTATTTTCCTAATCAGCCCTTTAGAGTTAAAGTTTTTTCCTGGCAACAACTTAAACTGTGTTTCTTAATGATTTTGGTTGTATTTACTTCTAAAATAACTTCACAGACTGAGTGATAGAGAAAGTTAGTGTACATGCAGACTTTGCAGCTGCTGTCAGGCTGCAGCTGTTCTGCAGAGGTGTGGGAAGAAAAGTAAGTGCTTGTGTTCTTCTGACAACCTGTCTTAATAGAAAAGTAGCCAAACGTATGTAGACAAAGTCGCTAAGTCGTAACGTTGAGGATAACTTGTATGCAACTCACCATCTCTCACAAACACAGAGGGAAAGGGCGTGGCTGTATTGTGAATAAGGAGAAGTATAGTCACTGGCTTAGCTTTACATATGGTTTTGATGCATTGTATAATTAGGTCTATTTAAATGCTCTTGTCTGATTTTGTATCTTGTTTGATGAATAAATGTATGAATGAAAAAACTGATGTACCCGATAGAGGATCAAGGTTGTACAGTGTTTTTAATACAGGTTTGTATCAGTCAGGGGCCAAAGACTGATATAATCTGGGGCCAGCTGCTGAACTGGATCCCAAAACCACTGTTCCATGAAGTCCTTCAAGATGTACAGATCTGTTCTGATTATTCAGAGCCATATGGTTAAGTCCCTGAGTGAATTACAGATGGAATCAGGGTGTGTGTGTGTGAACATACACACCCGTGTCACTGTAGATCGATAATCCCATTGATGGTTATCAGCGAGAGGGCAGTTCTTCTCACTGCTTATTGAATTTCATCACCCATGAAAGAGCAGCAGTGGTATAAAAAGGAGTTGCGGGTAGGTGTGTGTGTGTGTGTGTCTGTGAATGCATGTTTAGACCAGAATGCGTGTGTGCGTGCGTGCATGTTCTTGTACTCACTAAAGCAAGAGGTCTTTGTTTTACTGTGGTTGTGAGTTGGCCTTTTACAGGAGCTTATTTAATGTCAAAGTCAACAGTGAGCACTACAAACCGATTTTATTGGCCTTGTTCGTGTTTTTACTTCAGATAAAACGAGACTTATAGGGCAAGTGAAGAAGAGGTCAGAAGGGCAGAGTCAGACAAAATGTCAGATTTCATGGTGGTTTTTAAAGCTCAGTCAATGAGGAAAAAAGAAAGAAGATTGATAACTGATTGATTTCTGAACATGACCAAATCCATTTTTTCTTTCTCCTTCTCTTAACATTAACACAGAGACAGCTGCACAAGCACTGTCATTAAAGATAGACAGCTGGGAGATGTAGTTTTTCAGGTGTTTAGCCACACCGCTAACCGTATCTACCACAGTCAGGGCTAAATACACACTGATGGACGTGTGCAGGACAGTAAAAACACAAATGCTGTCTAACATTTGCAGCTCGCTCAGTCCTCTCCATATAGAGTGGGATTGAGTCGCTAATTAACTTTACTTTCTCTAACTGTATCACACACAAGCAGGGTGTCGCACACACACACACACACAAACAAACACGCACGCAGAATCTCTCTTTTAGCCTTCCTCTCACGATGTCTGTCCCCTAGCTCTCTCTCTCTCTCTCTCTCTCTCTCTCTCTCTCTCTCTCTCTCTCTCGCTCTCATCCACTGTTTATTTTCCTGCCTCCATCTGGAGTCGGCTGATATTGTAATCGCCCTAATGCACATTGCCTTCCTTACACACACACATACACACACACACTTGCACACAAACACGCACCCATACAATGTGCTATCCTGACAAGCCCCTTTTCTTATTCCAAAAGATAAGCCACTGGATGTGATTGTATGTGTGTGTGTGAGTGTGTGATGTAAGTGTGCATGCAGGTGTCTATACAGTATGTCTTATGAATACAAAAGGGCACACAGACACACACGTGTGTTTCTCTCTGCTCTTTGCCAAAGGTAATGATATTGAATAGGCGCTCTGAAGTGATGTGGACCGCCGATAATGCGGTCGAGTGAAGATGTTACCCGTTATCGCTCACGTCCTCAATATTCACCTGTCACCCAATTTACATTTAAAGATTAGACAGAGGAAAGGAGAAGAATTCAGGGGTGGTAGGATGAGTCTGTCTGTCTGCTTGTGTGATTGCGTATGCTAATGTGTGTGTTTACTTCTGCATCTTTTTGAGGAGATTGGTTTGCAAAGAAAAGGACACTATGTATGTATGTGTGTGTGCAGGGAGATTTTTGTGTTGTGAGTTGTCGTCTCTAATAGCTTTTGTTTTATGATTCAGCAGAGGTCTAAGAGGTTGGAAGGAGGGAGTGTGAATGTTCACACAAATGCAGATGAAACACAAACATGTTTGATTGATGGGAGGCGTGAGCTGTGAAACTGTGTGATTAAGGACCTCTTTTTTTCATTTAACTCGTTCACGAAAAATAGACATTCCTGCTGCGGCACCAGTCCATAAAATCTGACCATTAAAGTAATTTTTGTTCTTTTTTGTGTTAATCTGTGAGAGGAGTGGGGACAGACAGACAGCTATTGGAAGAAACACACAAGCAGAAAACCAGGCAAAATGACAAAGAGAGACACAAAGAAAGAGGAAGTCAGAAGGAAGGAGAAGGAAGGTGGTGGGGGGGCTCACCTCAGCCCGTCATGCTTTAGCAGTTTTAATCACCTAAGCTAAGGTTGCTTCCTCCATAAAACCTCTACATTGTTCAGGGTTGACCTGCAAGAACATGTGAAAATAATCATCTTTAAAATCCCTTTCTTTCATTTTTTATGAAAAGGACATCATTTGCAATCAACATTGTAGCTTATTAGCTTGGATATTTGATTTCCGGCTCAGATCCCGCTCATTCATTTTGATGTATGGATTTGGATGGACAGTAGACTTTATGAAAAGGGCAGCCGCCCAGGCCAGCCTGGTAAAAAGGAGTGTAATTAAGATCAGCAGACAGGGAGTGGGAGAAAGAAGAGCAGTGTGGATCAATAGATGCAGACAGTGGACTCTCTGTTTTTTTCCCCTCCGAGTATTGACATGTTCAGTCAATTACATCGAGAGAGAAGGAGGAGAAGAAAGAAGAGATGTGAGAAGCTGTGTTCAAAAATGTGTGTTAAGAAATGGAGCATGTCTTTGTTCACATTTTGTGAATGTCCTCACTCCTATTTGCACATATGAGCAGATGCAAACAGCCAGCACTTACCAGAGTTTACAGTTTCTTTAACATACATTAAATTCCATTTGATTTACTGCAGATCAGACACAGCTGCTGTTTTAGGACCTTCAGTTGCTTCAAGCCTTTTTACTACCATCAGCAGACCCAATTAAATAATTGTTTCCTTCTCTTGCTGGTTAAAATCACACCACCACAGCCAAACAATAAGTTCCCTTTCTTTTGTGCTTGAATTTGAATTGCATGATGTTTATTGTAGGAAGAGAGGGCTTCCAGCTGTTGTCAGTGTCACAGACAAACAGGGAGGTGGGACAATAGAAAGACGGCCGCTTGCTCCATCTGATTGTCTTGTTGTCAAACCAGCAGCAGGTGCCTCAAGATGATAAACGCGGAGTGTCAATTATTTCGAGGAAGAGCCATTTTGGAAATTGGTTCAAAGAGAAAGAAGGAGAGAGGGAGATGGGGGGACAGTGGGTGTTACATAAAGAAATGAAAGAAGATGCTCCATTTTCTCAAAATGGGGCCAAGTAAAAGCCTTATTTTGTTTAACTCATGCTGCATCCTGTCCCTACATGCACCCCCGTCATTCCTATCCACTTTCTGTTTGCATGAATCATTGTTAGCCGCCCTGCTAAGTGTTTGTTCGCTCACAGTCATTGGTGTCAAAATTACAGTCCATTTTTTTCTGAATAATATTGATATTTGATGGCATTTCCACCTTTGAAAATGAATAAATAAACAAGATGTTTTAAACCACCAGACCCACTGTTAATTAT
This sequence comes from Melanotaenia boesemani, assembly GCF_017639745.1. Classification (NCBI taxonomy): domain Eukaryota; kingdom Metazoa; phylum Chordata; class Actinopteri; order Atheriniformes; family Melanotaeniidae; genus Melanotaenia; species Melanotaenia boesemani. Next base: position 16,355,488 of record NC_055698.1, on the reverse strand, counting down.
TAATTTATTTTATTCCATTTTATTTCCGCTCATGTGATAGAAGGCCCAGATTTTTCTATGTGGAAAGGAAGATGTTGCTGTTCTGCTGGACAGAAGATTAAGTGTGAGGCTGTAGCTATATATCAATGAATAGATAGAGATCTCAAGAGCTGCCGCTTCAGAGATGTGAATGTCTGAATGCGTTTATTTAACAGATAACCAAATCTATCTGTATCTATCAGTGCATAAACAGATGTAATTTTTTTTGGATCCGAATCTCTACTATGATCTCCTATACATTATACTGTACATTCATGCCTCAAGCTGCTTTCATGGACAACCCTTTATCAACTGCAGAACTCTGACCACACGGCCATATTTTCCTCAACTGGTAAAAGCTCCACTTTTGGAAATGGCATATGGGTTATGTCTGCATTGTATGTATTGTCATATACCTTTACATTCATCATGCTTCATATCCAGTTAAGCTGCACGATTGTAGATTTGTGTTGACTTGATCCTGCCGCACCCTCTGAAGTTTTATGGCTCCTGGAGAGTATAGCCATGTTTGTCTTCTCTGTGCAATTTAGCCATTTGTGGAAGAATCCCACTTTTTCCAAGAGTTAAACAGCTCCAGATTGTGGCATAACTCTTTAGTCCTGTTCACACTAGGGCAGGCGCAGTACAGATGAGCGGGAGAGGCTCTCACGGAGCAATGAAAATCCACGCGCAGGAGAGAACATAAATCCATCTTTCCTTGTAAGGTCTGAGATTTTTTTGCAGATGTTTCAAGATGTTTGGCCCAAGAGATGGTAATTTCTTGCCCATCTGTCCTCTCTCCGCCCCTATGTCTCTTTATCAACATCTGGTTTTCGGTGCGGCAGGGAAACAAGTATCCTTTATAAGCCAAGGGTTCCCAGTTCCCCCTCTGCTTGTGCTATTAGCTTAACCTCAACTACTGCACTCTCTCTGTGCACACATATTCACATATGCTAACCATTAGGAAGTCATACCATTCAGAAAATGTAATAACTTTCAGTTAGAGGCAGAGATAAAGTATTTTGGCTTTTTTGTTCACTCTTCACTTTTTCCATAACTGTAAAGAATTTGGGGTTCTGGTTTTTATGCCTCCCCCGCGGGTGGACAAATTACTACCTAGATGTTAGTTTGAGGATGCTTTAGTGAAAGGAAAGCCCCCTCCTCTGAAGCATTTCAGAAGAAACCCTGGGTTTCTTACTGCTACATATTTAAAAGTGAAAAGGTGACACGAATCCATAATCAGCAGTTCAGTTTGCAGGATTTTTATGGATGCACACAAACATTTTCCTGCACACTTTAGCATCACAAAGATGCTCTTAATTTACCATTTCCTCTGTGGCAGTATTAAATTGTCCACAAAATAATTCACAGCTGTGAAGGTATCATGTGTTGCGGTGCAGCTGCGACTTTATGTTTGCAAATGTAACCCTCTCACACATAAGCCTAAACTATGATTCATATGCACACACATCTGCAGATTCACAGTTGCACATTCACTAAATTGGTCTCTCGCAAGCTCAAAAACAGAAGTTGGATATGCAAACAAAGCTTTGCAGCTCAGCACCATATGGCAGGGTTGTCAATCTAGAATGAAGGCATGCCGAGCATGCTTTGAGTGTGCCATGTAAGGTGGTGCACAACGCTGTGTGTTTGATGGGCTGAGCAGTATTATGAGAATTATATGAAATGTCATAGTCACAGACAGATAAACAAACACACAAACCAACTCACCAATTACACATTTTTGCTGCTGTTTTATGTATGCATGAACACAACATGCAAACACTATTATTCCTCCATATACCCATGTTCTACATATTATTTAGTCACTTTAAAAAAAAGCAGGCTAAGCTTATTGCTACTGCCAATTATGTTCTAAATCAGTGTTGCGCCTGTAACACAACAGTCTAAAAGAATCATCAAACACATTTTACAGCCATACCATGTAACATTCTGACCACTTCATCAGAGTGAAAGACTTGTCTAAATATTTAAGCAAGTAATGGTTTAGTTTTCGAAGGCTATATGCAATGAAAATCAGCTCCTACACAAAATAGATATAAGGCAGTTAGGGTTGTCATTGTGCCTGAAACCTGGCGTAACAGAACTAGAGACTCTATGCATCAACACCAACATTTCCTACTGTATTTAGCTAAAATAAGCATTTATATTTGCCATTTCGCCCACGGCCCCAAAATGCATTCAAAGGAAAACATGTACGAATTCATGACAGATGCCCCCTTAACTGCTAAAGAGATAATACATTAGTCATGCATCGCCCCGGGCTTTGCCTTGAAAATAATGAAATCAAGTCACCAGCTGATTAGGGTGGAGGACACACACATTCACACACATACAATTACATGTCTTTATCCTGATCCTATGTTTATTTATCACTATACTATTAAAAAAAAAAGGATTAAAGCTTAATTAAGTCAGTATCTTGCAAGAATGTACCCTATCAGACCTTTACCTGTTGCCTGTGGTCTTTGATCTCCACCATATATCAACTTGAAACTGAATATGCTTTTTATTTATCTGGTTTTAGTTCAAGTGAGTGGTTCATGTTCACAGTGTGTTTGATCCAGCCAAATAGATGATTAAGCCCACATGTTGTTTAGCTGCTGTGTCCTGTAGACCTCTGCTTAAATGTTTGTGTGCTGTTTGTGAAGGCAGGCGGTATCTTCATGGGGAACTGATTGCAGAGGATTAGATTGTGATTACCGAAGGGGTGGGGAGCAGAGGCAGGGATTGAGGAGAGAAAAAGGTGACAGTGTAGCAAGGTGAAATGTAGAGAGGAGACTGCAGAAATACAATATCATCATGCTGGGAAATACGGTGCAGTTTGTGCTGAAATCATGGCCAGCATGAAGGATTAAAACCATCATCTTTTTTGGAGAAGTAAATATTTGTGTGTTAATTAATTTAGAAGGAGGTGTTCAGGATCTGCTTCTGATTTAATACAGTTATGTGGATTTGGTGAGAAACCTAAGGCACCAGTGCCCAGTTAGACCAGTGGAAGAAATCCAAAATAGTTGTGTTTTTGACTGAAAACCACATTATTACACAGGGTGAGTGAGGTCTGTGGCTCTGATGTCAGCCTGTCTGCCTGTGCCAGCTGGAGAACGTGACCCTGAAAATAGAAAAAGTGGGAAACAGAGAAAAGCTGGAACATTTGTTAGTGACTCTAAGCTGGAGACTTATGCCAGGAGCCACAGAGTGGAGGAGCCAGGAGAGATGGAGGTAGCGACAGACAATAGAAAGAGAGGCAGAAAGAAATAGCTCTTATATGATGCTGAGTAACATTTATGAGTTTCTAAATTGCTGAGTTCACAAGCTTCTGCTTTTTTGGGGATTCTACTTTTAGACAGCCAGTAGAGCTTAAGTGCTTCTGCTCAGGGAAAAAAATAACATATGAGCTCAATCTTCCCAAATTCAACTAGTCCCTGTGAAGAAGGCTATATAAACTGCACACAGCCATATGAACCACCAAGGAGAGTAGTTTGGAATTTGCTGCATCTTATCATTTTTAAGGACTTTTTTTTTAATTCCCACTCTGTAAATTGCATCACAAGGGTAATACATCTGCCACAGACATATCCAGATACTGTATATACTCTGACGTCCCTCCATCCTATGAAAACCATCAGCTTCACTTTGTCTCTTTGTCTCTACCATATTGTGTGTGATAGCAACAGTTGTGGTGCACTTTTTAGAGAATAATAGTTGACCCAGTGTTGTATTTTATCAACGAGACAGATGGTTTGTGAGGCAGGCAAGATGCATAACATAAGTTACTGAGAAAGTCATATCAAAGTTATAGGTTTAGTTATGTTTTAAATCAGTAATGTGAACTGATGGAAACTGTTATCATTACAAGTAAAAAATCAGCCGATTCCAATTTGACTTCATAATTCAGAATTGTCTTGCTCTGCCAAAATGTGTTAAATATGATTATAATAATAACTGTGGACTTTTTTTTTCCTTTTTATCTCCTTACTTTTCAGTGTATTTCTTTTCCTGTTATCCTGTAAAAAAGGTCTTTGCACTGCTTGTGTATAGTCCATACTCAATGTGTGTGCATGCATGTCCTTTGACACTATCTCCTACACTTGTTGCTATGGAAACAGTCAGTGCCTGCCTGTATGTGTGTGTATTTCACAAGAAGACCTCAAAATAGAGCCTGTAGCAGGTCTGGTCAGGGGGAGTGGGACTTCATTCTGACCTCTTCCAAGCTCTCATATAATTCACTTCTTCATGCCCAGCTTCCATCGTTGACACACTGTTTGATGCTCCAGGCAGTGTCTGAGGAAGCCAGATAGGACAGTTGGCTTACCCAGGGCAGGAGCCAGGACAAATGGGGTCAGGTCCAAGGCCATCGGTCCCACCACCCGGCAATCCTGCTTCCCTCCTCCATCACTTATCCACTGTCTGCCTTTCATGCCACAGTCACTGTTCCAGCTTTAATTACCTGAAAGCAAGTAAAAACATCCTGACTCTAGAGAGAGGACTTGTGAATGAGTCTTTAGTGTGTGTGTGCTGCTGTGTGTGCTTGTGTGAACAAGTTGGAACATGTTCTTGCATGGGAACAAGACATTTATCTGAACAGCTCAATACTCTCTTTCACACAGACACATCCCCTTCACACACATCCTGACCCCAAGCAGCCAACCATCCCCACCCACCTCTCCCTTGTTGCCTGAGTTCTCATCCTCTGGGCTCCCATCCCCCTCTACAAGCACATCAGGTTCCTTCTGGTTCCCTTTCTGGTTCCTGACCAGCGGGGCTATCTCTGGATGGCCGGCGGTTCCTCTCATTCTGCCGACCCATTGTGTACTGAGTTGGGCAGGGCCCTGGGCCCCGGTGGCCGGGAGGGGAGCCAGGAATGGCCGGGTTCCTGTTGCTGTACTAGTTAAAGGAACTGTGGCACCATTTCCATTAGTCCTGCATAACTGCTGTGAAACGGATTTTAGGGCTATTTTTGTGGAAAATGTGAGCTGCTTCCTTCGTTTTGGGAAAGCTGTGGCTTCGATAAGGCGAATTGGTAGTTTAATTGGTCGCCTTGAGTGTTTAAATAACTTAATAAAACAATTTGTTCCACAACTATTACAGGAGAAATGTGTGTTTTGCATGTAGAAAATGAGTGACTTTTCTCTGGATAAGGATTTAGCAGGAGAAAGACATACAGTTGTGAATGAGAAGCAAAAAGATTTATAAGTGAATATAAGAAATGGCAGATTAATGAAAATTATTTTAAAGAAAACTGTTTCTTTTATCAATATATTTCTAAGTCAATTCAAATTTCAAAGTTTAAAAATCATTCTGTTTTACTGAGAAAAAGACAACAATATTTTATTTGATCCCAACACGCTTAATACCTCAACAAGCTGTGATGTCAATCGTCAGGGGGAAAAGTAGCCTAAAAAAATTCCCTTCTTGTCTCTTCCTCCTTATAACTGAGTCAAAGTGAAGCATACTCACCCTGTATTATCTATGTTGTCAGTAAAGAGACATTTGAATAACTGTACACAAATTAGCATTTGCTTCAAAGGGACATTAGTTTAAAGAAACACACACATTATTTATCACACATGCACAGCCGTGACCATCATGCCTGGCGGCAGCTCTCCCTGTAAGCAGTCCACTCTGTGCTTGGCTCACTGTGGAGAGAAACGCTAGCTAGTGCACTTGGTTAATTATGACTGCCAAGCCAGGCTGTCACAATGATTCACTGTGGAAAGAGAAATAATTGGAGGATCAAGGAAGGAAGCGAGTTGGCAGGTGTACAGATGTATCGTTAGCGCCACCTACTGACACAGAGAAAGCTGAGTGGCAAACCCTCCTCAGGAGAGGATTTGATTTTGACAAAGTAGCTGTTATTCCTTATGTATTCTCATCTGCTGTTTTCAAATGTTTCCTCTCTCTCTCTCTGTAACTCCTCAGTCTTTCAGCACCCTGGCTCTCCTCCTTCTCGCCTGCTTTTCTTTTTTTCTATTATTGTTTTCTGCCTGTCACCACTTTCTCTTTCCAGTAACAGTTGTGATATCTTGTGTACAGTCATGACAAATCAAGTGATCCATTCATCTCATGTCATCTCTGTTTCTGAGAGCTGTAATTGTGCATGCTTCCCTCTCCTCTTCCCTGTCTCATGTCTACTTTGTCATCACAAAGCTGATCTGATTGGATCTGGGCCAAATCACCCAGTGATGGACAAATAGATGATGGATGAGTGTGAGGATTTAACGCCCTGACAAGGGTTGCCTAAGCTGAGATAAAATAGGGTTATATGCTTTTGTTTTCATGATGTAGATACTTGAAATACACTTTTTGGTTTTAAAAAGGTTACTGAAAGAGTTTACTGTGTTTGCTACAACAGAAATCAAGCCCCAGATCTAACAAAATGTTTTCTATATAAAAATGAACAACTAATCAGAGGTAGCAAATGCTTTAGAAAGCTGGGAATTCAACAGCACACCCACTCACTTACTGACAAGCATATTCACCAAAAGGTCTGCACACATGTATACACCCGTAACAAAAAATTAAATAAATAAAAAAAGTCATTTGTTCTACCTCATTAGCATGTATTGTGCCGAACGGGTGTAACACACGGTGAAAGGTGAAATGGGTCCACCAAGAATAGCACACCAGTCAGGCAGAGAAGAGGAGAGGAAAAGAAGAACAGGGGAGGAGGGGGATGGAGGAGGAGGGGAGGAGAGTGTCCAGATGGCTGGGGACCTGCTGCACACATAGGGAGTCTCTTGCTTGCTTATATATATATATATATATATATATAAATATATATATATATATATATATATTTATCATACACTGCTGATTGCATCTTTTCGATTATACTCATTTTTGCTGTCTTTCTGCAGCCCTTTTTCTTGCTCATCAACATGCATAAAGGCCAAGTCTGTGTGTCCTCCCCTCCTCCAGAATTGTTGCTCACTTGCAGCTATTGTGCACATGCACACACACACGCACACACATATGTTCTCAGAGGTAACGTGCTACCAGGAGGCAGTGTGCAGTTCAGTGCAGCCCAGTGAAGCTCCTGCTGAAGCTCACTGCTCTTCCAGACAAGCCAGTCACCTTCCCTCCTCCTTTGTCTCTCTTTCAGTTATCTCCTCCTTTTTACGTCACCCTTTCTCCCTCATCATTGACTTCTGTTTCTCTATAAGTGCCTCACCTGTCTTATTAAAATGTACATTTAACAGAGTGAGTCATGGCTGCTGATGGACTCTTAAGTAGCAGCTTGCAGTGGACACATTATTTTTTCATTTTGGACAGCTTTCACATATCTTCCTTCTCCATCTTTATAACTGGGGTAGGACTATGTGTGATACAGAGGATTGAGATTGTTTCTGGTTAGTTGCATCATATAAAAAAAAAAAAATCCAAGGCCATTTTTGGTCACAGGGAGGAAGAGTACTGTCGTTTTCCCTGATGTTCCCTTCCCTTTCTCTCAGTGTTACACTATGTACCACTGCCAGACTATCTGCTCATTTATCTTTCCATCTGTGTGTGTGTGTGTCTGTGTATCAGTGTGCCAGTCTGTCACTGACTGTCTCTCTCTCTTATCTGTCTTGCCTTGATTCCATCCCTCCCCCCTTCTCCATCCCTTTTCTCTACACTTTTGCCTCTTTGCCGGCATATCTCCTAGACTATGTCTTCCTAGAGTGTCTGCTTGGGAATGACTAATGGTCTCCACTGGGGTGTAAACTCTGTGAGGTTCAGTGTATTCTTTAGGCTGTCCACACACACACATGCACTCTTAGAAGGCACATAAAGATGGAGTGGAGGCAGACATGTCTGGGTGTGTGCGATTATGTGGTGTAAATCCATGTGGTCCAAATGTAACCCTGCATTTATCTACATCCGTTTGCTTTGACTCTTTTTTTCTGCACATCCCTCTGTGATATTTAATCTGCACATGCATAGTGACCAGAGGTCCCCACGGGTCTTCAGCATGTGTCTCTGTAAGAGCGAGAAAGCATTTTCTGAGTGTGTTTCACTCCATCACCCTGCTATTCAAGTGCAGCTCATTGACTCGTCATTGAGTTGGCCGTCTAAAGGCCCTTTGAGTTTACCAAGTCTTCCACAAAAAAGTCACTCCCACTGGTTCTTATAAAACTGTCAGCCCCCACCCCCACCCACCTACACCCCCCTTACATGCACACACTGGATGATACACTCATGATGTCTCAATCCCACACAAAATAGTCTTGATGCTCCATTGAAATCCCCTTAGCAAAACGTTTTTTTCCTCATCAACATTGTGTAAGTATTCAGTCTGTTAATGTGCCTGTCTGCTCTGAATTAAATCACATACATCAGACTTTCATAGGTTGTATGGTGGGCATTGTAGTAAAAACACAAAAAGAGGGAGATCTATGTGTGATGTGCTGCAAGCTTTCTCAAAGTTGGTGTTGCACCTTCCTGAAAAAAACTGGCTTGTTTAATTCTTGAATAAAGCTTCTTGATGCTCTTTCGCATGCTTTCAGAAACAGAGAATGATTTAACCCAGCACGACTCATATCCCATACAGTTGCAAATGTGGTATTTGAAATGCTTGTGCCTCCAGTGCGTTTGTCCCTTTTTTACAAAAGTGTGCAAATAGCAAGGGGTGCTATTGTTGCAAACAGGTGAAATTACAGGTATTACAAAATGTAGACCAATGCAAACAACTATCCACTGTTTGGCTGTGCAGGTTTGCAAAGCTTTTGTAGCTGTCGGTTGGATTATGTGTTTTGGCAAGCTTTGTGATTAAGTATTTGTTTTGTTGCCTGCGTCTGCTGCTGTTATTGTGTGTTTTTGTTGTGGATGAGATGCTGAAAGTGGGACTGAGTCCACACAATCTGGGACAGAGGAGTTTAGATAAATGATTTGAAAAGAGGCATAAAGACCCTGCAACAGCACGCTTTCACACATTCGAGGTAATGTCCTTGCTTCTACCTGTGAGCCAGTGAAACCAGATCAGATAAAAAAAGGAAAGAAAGCTCAGCTTCACTGACAGATCATGTTGTCTGACTGGCTTCGGTTGGCACAGTGTAGCAAGGCAGGTCTTCCTGGCACCACTGTTGGATATAATCAATAACAGATCTCCAATTACTATAGCTTAACTGCTTATTGAATAAACAAAATCCATGACATCAATGTCCGCTTATGAAGGAACTGGAAGCTTTAAAAGAAAGTCTTCATTTATGTGGACTTGAGTAATTTTAGGGGTGTTAATATCAGGAGAGTTTGTGAAGCTATTGCTGTTGTTTATAAGCACACACACACGCAAACACATATTCTCACTCTCATCTGTCTTATTGTATTTCTTTTCCCTTCCTTTCCCTCCTCCATTACTGGCATTTTAAGCAGCACACCAGGGATCATGAGTGTTGTCGTCTTGCAGTAATGTTGAGATGCTTTGTCTCTTATCCTCACTGCTGTGAGCAGACACACACACATACACACTCAGAGGGGATGTAAATGCAGTTAAAAGGAGGATCAGGGGAATTTTTTTTTTTGTCCTTTACACTCCTGAACCTGAGACAAGAGATTGTGTGTAAGTGTGGGCGCCTGTGTGGGTTTGCATGTGTGCAGATGCCTGCAAGCTGACAGGGAGTGAAAGCACAGACATATGTTAATCAGATGTTGCAATGATGGCAGAGCAGAAGGAGAGAGAGGGGGAGAAAGCATTGAAAGGAGAAATAAAGAAGTAAAAAGAAACAAGATTTTTGCAGATGGGGTGAGAGGAGAGAGAAAAGCGTGAGGCTTGGTGGAGGGTGAGAGATGCAGAGAGGAGAAATGAGACTTACAACAGTGGAAATACAAGAAATTCAGTTTATAAGCACAAAACCGAATGAAGAAAAGCAATACATCCGTCAGTTTATTTGGACTTAATGTTAAATATTAACAACAGTCATATGCACTGATTTGTTTGTTAGTTTAGTTTATTTCAGCCCTGCACCATCATCTGATAACTGCCTTAAAAAGTTCATGAATAAACCCAGTCTGAACTGTAATTCAATAGATAAAATTACTTTGTGTTTAAGTACATAAGTACAAGTGTGTTCACAATGGCAGGTACAGCTACACTACCGTTCAAAAGTTTGGGGTCACTTCCCTTTTGAATCCCATGGCAAAGTGACCCCAAACTTTTGAACGGTAGTGTGCATGCATCTCAGAGAGCTCTTTGTGTGTTTGGTGTTAAACCATTTTCTTCACTGCAGTATCAGATGTGCAGCTAGAGGCTTGACAATGTGGCAGATTGTGTGACAATCAAGGTTAAATGATGCAGTTGTCTTTTCCTGGAAGTGTGAAACTTACCATGTTTAACATGAGACAACTTCACTCTGTCAAACTTGATGTTCTGCATACTGAATACAGTATACTGTCAGAATGCGGTGAAAGTGAGGACCCAAATCCAGACAGTAAAGGCAGGAAGCAGAATGATGCTGTAGACTAAGATTTAATCCGGAACTCAAAACAGGAACTGAGACATGACATGGATGAACATAAGGACCTGACAAAGACAACTGAAAATCAAGGGGTATGTACATATATACACAGAGGGAGTAAAGAGGAACAGGTGAAGTGAATGAGAAATCAGACCAGGTGATCTAACAAGCCAGGAACAGAAAACACAGAGCACATAAGGGAAAACTACAAACTCAACTAAACATGACCAAACCAAAGAACCAAACCATGATCTAAACAGAAACTAAACATGACAAACACCAGACTACAAACCAAGATCATGAAACATGACAGTATACAGTAGAACATGCTCATACAGCACCTGAAATGAGATGCATGAGATGTGAAAAGGGTTATTTTTTTGTGTTGAATGCACAGGGGGTTATCCAAACTCTGCACAGAACGGTTCCTCTCAGCAGCCTTAAAGGATCTTTCCACACAATCTTTTGCTTTCACAGTCTATAATGTTATGGTTTTACTTTAATATAAAAGTAATGATTTGGTACTGTGAGCTTTCTATTTTTTTTTTTTAGTGTGTGTGTGTGTCATCAAAGATACATTGATTAAATAGATTGATATATTGATTATTTTTCCAAAAATAGGAAGGCTTCTTAAAAATAGTGTCAGCTATTTATATAGCTGCTTACAGTGTATTTATGCACATTGTTGTTATGCAAGCAGGTCTAACATGAACACGTACTTAGGTCCTGTGTCCATAGCTTGTAAATAGCTTTATTCCAGGATTTTCTCTCAGTGTTCTCAGAAACTTTTTTTTCCTGTGGGTACTCTGTACTGGGTATTTTCTTACCCATTTCTATTTAGATTTTTTTTCTGATTTCCAACAATAACTGGCAAAGTTTTAGTGAGGTTTGGTTGCATATCATTGTGGAGAAATTAGAAGGGGTGTTGCGATCTGCAAACTGGAAAACAGTTATTTCCATTTAAAAGTGATTATTACTTAAGTTAATCTACATTCACTGAATTATTCACTGTTTATGTCATGTAATGAAAGCCTGCTTTGTTTTTGATTTCTTCACTGTTTTAGCTCTGATAGTTAGCTATAATCCATCAAGTTGTTGCTTTTCAGTATCATTTTAACATTAGAAGAACATAGAACATTATAACGTTCTTGGTGCTGGAAGAAGGTGGATGCTTTTCAGGAGAAACCATCTATTAAAATTACTACATTTTGTAGTCAATTTAGGCATTTTAACATATTGGTATATATATACAAAGCCAGAAGAAACATATTTTATTCATATTGTCCATACTGACACATAAAGTCTTAATTCAAAGCTTTTTGGTCTGATAATATAGAACCCTGACCTGGTGTGAACAAACACAGAGAGCAAATATGTTTGCAAAGAGGAGAGGAAAAAAAATACCTCATGAAACAGATATAACAGAGAAATAGAAAAAAAACATTATTGAAAGGGAGAATCCAAGTGGAAGAAATGAAAGAAGAGGCGAGATGTGGGCCATTTCCACTCAAGAGAGTTCAGAGGGGGTTGCAGAAGCAGCAGACTACTGCTCCAAATGGATTTTCCTTGTTTGTAATGAGGCTACCTCTTGCAGAGCATGTGGTATCTTTAAGGGGTGTTGGGTGGAGAGAATTACAGGAGAGGGAAACAGAGATAGAGTAGTAGCGAAATGGTTGTAAGTTGTAAGAAGAAGGTACCAGTGAGAGAAGAAATCAAGAAAAAGAATATGAACATGGTTGGAAAAATGATGTCATAGACGTTTCTGTTGGTGCAAAGCCAGAGGAAGGAAGAAGGTAGGGGAAGAAAGGTGGTGGCCAGTGAAGGAAAATGTATGAAACACAGAGTAGAAAGGAGAAGGGAGATTTGTGATTCAAAGGTATTACTAATGTTGTTCTGTTGAGTGGGAAAATAATCCCTTTGTGGTTTTCCAAAATCCAAGCTGTTAAAGAGTGAAATGCACATAAAAAATATTAAGATAAACAGAATAACATCTGGAGAAATATTTTTTTTTTTTACTGTTTTGATCAAGTAATCTAGTCACCTGAGGCGCATATGAGCCAATCCAGCAGCAAGAGAGCATAAGCTGCATGCAGGAAACTTGTTTTTTTTCCTTGGCCTTCATTTTCAAACAGTGGTTCAGAGCATTTAAATGAGAAACATATGAGAGAGAGCTTCACCCAAGGAAATACTCTGTAAAGACAGTGACCTGTTTTAGCTTTTCTTTGATGTGAATTCCACAGTTCTGCACTCATGTTACCTTCCCACTTCTCTTCTTCGTTCTTATTTTACCCTTCTGTCCTTTTTACTATCATCAGTTTAAAGTGCTCTTGGCACCAATTCTTCTCCTGCATTGGTTTTTACTCTTTTTCAATTCCATGCACTTTCCTCTGAAGAGGAACACTGTGTAATAAAACTGAGATTGATATGTATATATGTAAATATGTATATAGTTTGTCCCCACAACCTTACTTTAACTTTTTTTATGCATTGGGGTTAATAGAGGAACAGGGGTTGCTGTCTTGTTCCATTTAACCTAAAAAAAAATACACATGAAGCCTCAATGCGCAGGTGGTCATGAAATAATGCAGTGATCTGTGGCTTGAAAATTCATCCAAAAAGAGAGAGGGGACAATGGGAAGGGACAGTTTAAGGAAACTTAGGAAAAGGACGGAGTTTTTATGAGAACGAAAACAAGGGCAGAGAATGAAGCACAGGGAGAAGTCAGAGGCAGCGCACAGATGGTGAGCTGTCAGCGGCCGGCTGTGCGTGTGCATGTGTGCGTGTCTGTGTGTAAGTGTGCAGTGCTCATACCATACATATTTGGGGATGCTACATGAATGTAGAGTGCATGTCTGCCCTTGCTTTCTTGTGTGCATCCATGCATGCATGTGTCTGTGTGCCCTCTGAGCTGAGGAGAGGTACAGTATGTGCGCAGAGCTGTTCTACCCAGATGGCATTGGCAAACAGACACTACAAGGCTGGCAGAGTTGGCACAGATACCCAGTGCACAGTTGGCACTGCCAGCCACCATACTTTCCCCTATGTACTGGGGCAAGAGTACCTGCTGCCAGCATCCTGAGCTCATTGACTGACTGTCTAGCTGCTGACTTACTCTACTGTTAAACTTTCACCGTTTTTGATCTCACTTTGACCCTGCATGAATACTAAACCTCCCATTTTCAAGGTCTCATTGTGCTGGAGCAGCCCTTTTTAAATCAACAGATGCATTTACTGAAAAGGAAACACACTCAAGCCGTGAAGCATTATCAAATTGCCTGTCACAAGAATTCACATCACACCTTATGCATTTCAAATGGCTTCAGCAGTACACAGCTGCTTTGTAATCAATTCTGTTGCTTCTATTGTTCCACCAAGAGCCTTCATGTCTTAATTTCACTGTCAAATAACCAAACAGTGATGTGTCTTAACAGACTCCTATGATCATGCTGATCTATAGGCCTCTGCTGGCAGTTTGCCAGCACCGGAGGCTTTCCAGCTGAATGCCTTGATGTTTTCCTTGTGTGCATGGAGAAAACAAGCAGAAACATACAGTGCTGAATAGCTACTGAGAATAAAGGGCTGTATTAGTGTGTGTGCTAATGTATGTTTGTGTGGCAGAAGCACAGGAATGCAGAGGTCTATCTACATCTGGGCTTTATTCACATGGCAAAACCAGGAAGTGTAAATTAACCATGGATATACGCATGTGTTTGTGAGTCTATAAGTATGCAGCCTCTAAATAAGCAGCTGTGTAAGCTGGAGTGTGTGCCAGGTCAGGAACACTTAAGCAGAACCAAGACACTATGGCAGCGTGCATGTGTTTGTGTCTGCATGTGTGTCTCTATTCTGGAGCATATGTAAGCGTGTGTGTCAAAGTGTGCTTGTGTTTGTGTTCTTGTGTGTATGGACGAGGGAGAGCTGGGAGTGGGGAATTTGGCCACCCATCTGTGCTAGGCTATTTTGCTACTGTTTCTGCGGGCACACACAAACACACACACGCACTCACACACACATCGACACACTCACACATGCAGAGCACTGTGCCAGGCAAGCTGTTCACTAGCTGGCGCTGGCAACGCTCCAGAGAGAGTGGTGGCATCCATCTGTAGCACCGGAGAGCGCTTGTGTGCGGATGTGTGCCTGAGCCTCTGTGTGTGTGTTTGTGTTTATGCTGCAGAAAAACAAAACAATGGATCTGTGATGAGGCTATTAGTAGTTTCAGTAATGGGTATGAGGATAGAGTTGAAATTTGTGTAGCATGAAAAGGTGCTGTTATTTGATGGAACGGTGATCTGAAGCAGCTCCTGCAGATTACAGCCTGCAAAATGCAATGAGACTACTACCTATGCACTTCTTTTCTTTTTTCTTACTTTTTCCATTCAACTAAGATTATAATGTTTGGATATTTACATGATATGTCACCACAAGCTGTCCAGGCACAGCATGCCTGCAAATTCAACCTGTAGTTGGCAAATGTATGTGCACATTCACACTACAACAGTCTACTGTGTAAACTAACTTTTTATTTTATAGACGTTTAATGTTGGCTTACTACAGCATAAAAATAACAGACGGTGCAGAGAGATATACAAAGCTGTTTGAGCTGCGTTACCTTTGGTATTTCCTGACAGCAGAAGTTTTCCACTTGCATTTCCCTCTTGCACAACAATAGACAAGTGCATATATATATATATATATATATATATATATATATATATATATATATAATTTAAAGCTTGTGACTGAACGCAAGCATTTCTAACACAAGTCATGAGTGTAATATTTACAGACCAGAGATTTGTGTTGTATTCTTTGTTTCTGCAGATGTTTGGATCTGATTTAGACTCAAATATGTTCTGCTGGATTAGCACAAATATCATTTCTCATGAAAAGTTGGAAAACATGTTACTTAGTAGGCTGACAGTTTCTTTTCAGAGCTCTGTCAGGCAAGATGATGATGAGTTCATAAGCTGCCCCTCCCTCTGCAGGCTTCTAGAATCTGGCCAGTCAAAACTAAGCATGTGTTCATATATAATAGCTTTAATATGATTAAAACAAAGTCAAAAGAAATTGTGCTGTTAGTGAGATTATTTAAACAAATCTAAAGGCTGTCTTCTGAGCTTTGGTATGCACCAGACATGTGGGCTGAGACCTCTGTTTTCAGGCAGACTGAGGTGTTCTCCCATTAAAACATACAGGCAATGCAGATAAAGGGTCCAGACATACATCACTTACATCTGTCGTGATGTTTCTGACATTATTGTGTATCAAATTTTGTTTCAGAATGTTTTCTTGCTCATGTTTATCTCACTTTTTGTGAGTGGACTCAGACAACTGCGGGCTGACCGGGAAGTGAGACAGTGAGAGGAGAAATGATGAGAGAAAAAAAAGCCAAAGAAGTATGTAATGGTTAGATGAAAGGGGACAAAGATGCATCTCTGACCTGGAATGGGTTGCCGTGGTACTGAATGTGTGTGTCAGTGTGTAGTAAAAGCCATTCCTCTGCTACCATCGCCTTCAGTCATACTTTACTCTCAGCCACTCAGAGCCATTAGCAAACCACTGTCACCATGTTATACACACATGCACACACACTCACACACAGTCTGTAAGCTTGGAAATGCGCTGATCCAAGGTCTCACCAGCCACCACTCTGGTGCTCTGCTCACCAGATGTGACTAAGAACCTGTTTTTGAACATCTTCACCTGCGGGGCAAAGGAGAGCGCGGTGGGGGAGAAGAAGAGGGAGTACAAAATGAAAAGGGAGAGGCGTTTTTTTAGAGAAGGGGGGTGAAGGGTAAAGGTTTTTTCTCTGTTTAACAAATCTGGTTTTACTTAACAGGGCCCTGGAACACATTTCATAAATTGCAGACATATTTTTTCAGAGCGGTTTTGGGAAAGATAGTTAACCGGCAGTAATTTCCAACACATGGCAGCCGTCATGTGATATTTTCAAAACACCAGAGAGATGAGCTTGTTCCCTCCTTTACTGCCGCCCCAGGAACCTTCCCTCTCTTACTGTTACCCTCTGCTCTCTTTTATTTTTCTGAGCTCGTCCTCAGCCTCTCACATTTGATTTCCCCATCTGTCTCTCATCAGCACTTAATGCTATCTCTTGATTTCAAACCCCTTCTTCGGCATCTTGGCTTCCCTTTTCCCAGTTCTTCAAGAACTGTTTTCCACATCTGTTTCAAACCTTCGTCCTCTCTTCTGTCTGTTTTCTTCTACTTGACACACAATAACTGCACTCTCAGTTAGCACCCACCCACCCCCCACCCCACCCCCATCAATCCTTCCTGCTGCTCTAAACTTCCATCTTTCTCCAAATAAAAGAAGAAAGCTTTTATGTAAAACATAAGTGTCTTTACTGTCTGTTGAAAATCGATTTTGCTTCTGCAGACAAGAATACGATGCTTTTAGCACGGACACACACATTTAAAGCTTGTAGCAGCCTAACAGCAGAAGTTTGAAGCTGACACTTGGTGTGTATCAATAAATAAAAGTGCACGTACTGTAGCAGCGATTTTGAATTGAAGAAAAGGCCCAAACTGTGGAACTTGCGCATATAAATTATTGCATTATTATTAGCTCTGACAAAGGGAAAGTGTTGCATTTATAGATATTAAAATGTTTTCCTCTAAGAAGGAGATTTTCATTCTGGACTATAGGATTTTTGTAGATACTGCCACTTTACTATTTACTACAGCAAAAAGCCAACCAATAAGCTAACACAATAGCTGTGTGTGAAGCCAAAGAAAGTAAAGCCATGTGCCATCTGCATCAGGAGGTGTGTTGAGATTTTTGTGTGGTGTAAATTCCTGACAGGGAAAATACCCTGATCCATTTGTGCTCACTTTGCATCAGAAATTAACTAAACTGTACACAGAAAGCCAAACATGGTTCACCAAGACTTACTCTATATTTCTTCTATATCATTCTATGTTTCCAAACAGCTCCATTTATATTAATATTATTATTATTACATCATTAGCTTCTGTAAAGGTTGAGCCCTGCTTAGCTCTGGAAAAATGTTCCACTAGTCCTGTGAAAATGGTAAATCATTCTGCCCCGCTCTTTGCCACACTTTACCTCCAGTTTCCTTTACCTCTCCCTGACCCCTTTCTTCCCTTCCTCCACCATCTTTTAGTGTCTGTATTTTTCTGTCACCCATTACCATAGCCCGTCTTTTCTTTTACAAGACCCTATAGTTCAATTTTGACTGGCAACAAGAAGTGGCAGGAGTGTGTTCGATTTGAGAGGATGCGTAACGGGTACTGTGAATCATTTTTATTGTGGCTTAAACACTTGCTTCCTCTCTTTCTGCAAGAGAGACTTTATTTCAACAGATGGGTAAAACAGACATTACTATAAATCTGTTTTTAACAGTTTTTTTTTAGCAGTAAGGGCTTCTGATGTTATATAACACATATGTTTCATTGTCCAGCATGTGTATGTGTGAACATGTTTGCAGCGTTTTGCAGGGTGTATTTAGTTCGTGAATTTCAGTATATGTGTGTTGATGTTTGTGCAACTGAACAGATGGTGTTCAGACCTTTGAGTGCAACTGAGAAATCTCCTTATGTTACCCTGAGAGAAAAAATGCAGATATGGTGCAAAATTCAAAGGACTGTCAGCATTGATCAGGAACAGGTCTGTTTGCATTGTGCCACAACTCTTTCACTATTACTCTCAGTCTATCAACGCAATCTCTGTATCGGTGTAATTAAGTTGGGATATTCAAAATCTAATCAAAATAATATATAGTCTGATCATTTTATAAAAAAAACCTTCATTCTGCATACTGCAGTTTCTCATGCCCTTATATTATTGTTTTATGTGCAACTTACTATGCAGCATTGTTTGCCCTAATATGGAATTCAGGATCCTCTTTCCTCAGGGTACAAAAGTCTTTCCACTAAAACTGAAACAAGCAAACCTTTTTGTCCTGATGTTACAGCTGGTCTCAGTTAACAACTTCAGCCTTGGTTGTGTTTTATGTTCATTTAGTACAAAACAACACCATATTGAATAAACATCTGGCCCCCAAGTTGAATAAAGTAAGTGCATGGTGATGTTTAACATTATATTTAGCTTTATTATCATTACCTAGTTACCATGACCCAGAATTCCTTCAAATAATCCATGGAAACACAATTTACATTTATTTATAACAATTTAGAAATATTTCATAATTTACATTCAAATATCTACAGAGAGGTTCGAACCAATAAACTATTCTGTGTAGTTTACTGTAAAACCGTCACCTCATTAAGTGTTTTTTTGTTTTGTTTTGTTTTGGTTTTTGCTTGATGAATATCACTAAGTACCAAGTTGACCACTTAAACTTTTACACATGAATGTTACTCTTGGACAATAATAGTATTTTGACATATTGGTGGAAACTACCCCCTCCTGTGGCTTTATGGGCGTTTTTGTACATGTTACTCCTCCATTGTACCCACAATGGTACGCATCACTGTGAGACAGCATTACGGAGTTTCATTTATAAGAAATGTAGAAAATCATGTAAAGTAATAAAGATATGAACTTATTTAAGTTACTTCTCATAAAGTGTGTTAATTTCAGTGCAAACGTAAAGTACGCTGTGCTCAACATCCCTGCATCATTCACTGCAATGCTGCTGGAGAGACAAGTGAAAGCACCAGCCATCAATGAACTTTACGGAACAATGTGTGATCATCACTTCTTCACAGATGGAAAAAGAAGAATATGTGGAAAAAAAGAGGACAGGGAATGGGGAAAAATGAGAGGAGAAGGAAGAAAAGGATGCATAGAAAGAGGAAGGGAAGAGCACTGACGCTTGTGCTTCTCCTTTCTGCATCCTGCATTTGCTGGGGAGGGGAATAAATAAGAGGATGGCAATTAGATGTGTGTGTATGAGGGAGAAAGAGAGTTGTGTCTTTTAGCGAGGAATGTGAATTCTTGCAGCTGTGTGTCTGTGTATGTGTTTGTGTTTTTGTGGGCTTGTGGTAGGGCGTTACATCCATACATCTTCTTGACAAGCGGGTGGAGTTTGATGGGACATGCTCTGCATACTGCTCCATCTGGCTGTGTGTATGTGTGTGTGTGTGTGTGTTGCTACTCTTGCATACAGATAGATTTCTCCTCGCTCTCTGTGTACTCAGTCTGAATCTCAAACACCCCACCTGTCCCTCAGCAGTGCTCTTTACCACATCTGGCCTTTCACTCTCTCTACTGTTATCTGTCTCTTGTGTCTGATCGCTGGTCCCCCTCTTCACGTCTGCACCCGACTCACTGGGCAACCACCACAAGCCACTATCAAGCCATCTCAGTATCACTTTATTGCCATTAGCTGCTCCCACTCTTCACAGATTATCGTATAATGTGTGTTGCTATCGCACACCCGGAGGCTTCATTCTGCACAGACATTGGCATGTTGTGGACATTAGTGCTCAATTTGCAGATTCCCTGCAGCTTCAGTGCTTCACGGTTTTCACTTCACCACCTACATATCAATGTGTGCGCATGAGATATTATACATATACAGAATATATGGTTTCCTATGCCTTTGCAGCAGAAGTGCGTCAGTCTAAATGCGCTTTTCCATTTAACTCCATAATGACAATAACTTATGTCTGACTAATACAACCTTGTGCTCAAACAGGCGCCAGTGCACCATAAATTGTTTATGTCACAGCCACCAGCTCTCAAAAATTCCCCAAGTGCCATTGAAATTCATTGTCATTTTATTGAAGAATGGGATTTGCTTGTGTGAAGTACTTCTAAGTGGCATATTACATTCCACTATTGTCACATTATTTCCTAGATCTCCAACAGTACATATGCAAAAACAGAGATGCATGCAAAGACAAGTATATGAAGAGTGTAATGGAGATGATTTGATTTTATCTCCTCATGACAAACTTTGAAGTCATTGTAGCCTCAACGGGTAATCTGAAACATCAAGCTCAATGTTGTCTTCATTTCATGAGGTGATTTGAATACAAAATGACCTCCTGGTTTTGTGTGTGATGATGAAATGTATAAGGGTTTGATACAACATTGTATTTTTGCTGTGAGCCGTGGGTTAGAAAAGTCCTCTCTGTAACACAGTGAACCGTTTCTCAGGGACCACGCTCCTCCTAGATATCATTCATTGCAACAACCTTGTTTTAGGCAAGTGATGTAACTTGCATGTAACCTTAGAAAAAGGCATGTATCTCAAGTCAGCGGGGGGATAAAATCTCCTTTCTTTGAGCTCGGCTGAAAGAGAGTATGAGCAACGGGGAGTGAACAGGGAAGAAAGGGAGAAAAAAGAAAGAGTGAGAGATTTTGCAAACAGTGAGGATCACGTAACCATGGACGATGCAAACGGGTGATGTAAGTGTGAAGACATACTTGTGAGTGGCAGATGGTTGTCCAGGGTCCTGCTCCGTTTCTGGGATTGATTAAAGAAGTTACAAACCGGAGTCAGTCAACTTTTGTGCCATTCTGAGTGTTTGGAGAGATTGGAGGCAGGTTAGCATTATTCAAATAGCTAATATTTTAAAATGACAGCAGAAAGTGAAGCTCAAAATACTGTTATGGTGGCTGGGGATTCTTCAGATGAGTCAAATGACAAACTTAATGGTTGTCTGTCAGTATGTGACAGAGTAGGCACTGCTTGGTCATGAAGGGTCACAGGCAAAATGTTCCTGACATTATGTAGACAAAGATTCAATTTGATGTCTATGTAATTACCTCTGACATATTCGATATGATGGCTGGGTAACAAAATGCAATGAGGCACCTCAACGGCAGGTATTCCCATGGGTTCAACTCTATCAAGCCAACTCTTCTACAAATATTTGCACTAAGAGCTCCTTTATGAAGTTATAGACAAAAGCATGCATGAAGTGGCTGCTGTGAGTCATTAATCATTGTCATCCACAAGCATGATCAATAGTTTTGGCACCTCTGCCTGCACAGATTGAATCAGCACACTCTGAAGAGGCTCTTCTATTCCCTCATATCTAATTGCTTCCTCTTCAACAACTGTTCTCATCCTCGTCAATCCATTAAGTGCCGGACAACAGCACTTCTGAGAAGTCGTAATGTGAGTTAGGTAAAGTCAAAGCACTCAAACAGTCCCTTTCCATTAAGGCTCCGCTGATCTATACCCATCCAGTCCTGGAGTACCATCGACTGGCTACAGATCTGATCCTTTCCCTATGATTTTGCGCAGACAGGACAGTAACAGGGCTAATAAATCGACAATAGATGTGCATTCAGCCATTAAATTTTAACAGATGTATTAGACTGAAGGAGATGCCCTACATTTCAAGGTTGTTTAAGGGTCCTTTTTCACCTGACTTATGCATGAGGAAGCAACTGCTTGATACTTCTCAGCCCTGCTCTATTGCTATAATAAAATGAGAGCTTGTCTGATTGTTTGTCTAGCTCTTTTTTATAGATGTGCTTTTTAAAATATTTTTTATTTTAACATATACATGCCTTATTTGCTCTTGAAAATGTGTAGCAAACAGGCATACAATGTGAGTTGTTTTCAATCATCTGCTTGAGTTGTAAGACATTTTTTTTTCACCCAAAACCAAGTGAATTGCTTTGTAGAGGGAGAATTGCCATTGATTCAAGCTGTTGCAGAGCAAATGGATGGATGCAGCCCATGTTGGTTCGTATGAAGCCATTGATTTTATTGCACTTATGTGCTGCACGGCCCCCTCAATCAAATCAGAGGCAGAGACGATGCTGTTTATAAGTCACACAAGGGTATACATGTGGGTTTGTGTGCAGGAACACATTATTGTTTAGATGCATGTCTGCACGGGTTTCAGACTAATTCATTCTTTATCTTTTATATTCTTTACCTGGGGGACTGCAGATGAGTTTCAAATGCTTTCTGGGTTTGTTTCTCTCATCTCCATCCAATCATAATGCGGACCCAGGTGTTATTCCCCAATTACAAGCCTGTAACCAAACTCATCTTCTCATACAAACCGCAGGGCTCCACACAAGAGTTCAGATGGATTTAAAGTGGTCATTCTGCTCCAAATATTCTTCCAAAAGTACTTGAAAATTATGCCCAACACTCCTGTTTATATAACCTGATGTGAACAAATAAAAGGAGACACTTACTTGTGCTTTCAGTAATTTTGTCTATCTATTTCTATATCTACTCAAAAAGATCCAAGTAATTACAGTATAATTCAGATCCTATTTTATGTCCGATGTAACAATTATAGATTATGCCAGAAATAACCACACAATTAAAAAAGGCAATATACAAATCAATGGAACGCATGACCTAAAAAATCCATTGAAACACAATAAGCACAACCATGTGTGAAATGGTGATTTTACTCCATTTAATTTAGGCTTGTTGAATAAGGTCTTGACTGGAAAATGATAAATTACCTTGGGTCCTGTCACTCGGCCATCTCTTTTAATGACCTTATATTTTCACAGATCATATTGTAGGCAGGCATACAGGATATGATAGCTGGCAGACAGAGGTAACACTATATATTTCCACAAGCTATTCCGCTATGTCCTGAGTTTGTAAAATAAATAGTCCGTACTTTTGTACGGTGGTGAAGCCAAAGTTGTAAACCTCTCACAGCCTGGCCAAAGTTGGTAGGGGGAGAAAAAAGGTTGTATGTTTGGGTGCATGTAGAAAAGGGTAGAGGAAGAAAGAAAAGACTTGGATAGTACCTCTTTTTTTTTGCCTGCTTTTTCTTTTGACTCCTCTTTCACCTCTTCAGCTTTCTGTTTTCCAAATCACATCTTTCCACTAATCTCTAATCTGTATCCATTCATTTTGCTCTTTGCAATTCATCTATTCTTTCCCCACATTTCATCACAATTCTCCATTGCCAAGCTAAAACTGAGTGTATGAATTATTTTTAACTGGATAACACATGAACAAATAATGTCCCAGTGACCCTAGATGATCTTAAACTCTGGTTTTCCGTTGTGGTAGAAGTCTTGCATATCACAGCAAGAGTAAAAAAGGGACACCTCCATGGTTAGAAGGCAGGACTTGGCCTGGAGAAGAAACACTCTATTACCTTCTCCTCTCTGGCTATATGGATTGGCATCTCGGGGAATCGTGGGAAATCCTGGAGAGTCGCTATATTTGCAGTTTGTCATTGTTCTTCATCGCAAAACAAAACAATAAAACTAGATCGTCTCAGGCTTCCTGTGCCAGACAATTTGTTCTAGTTATTCATGTGTGATGAGATGTATAGAGCTACTGAGAGCAGCTGCATCTGTTTAGAAACTATTTTCAATTTATTACTCCCCAGTCACATTAACCACAGTGAACTTTTAAAACCCAGAGAAGGTAATCATTAGTGTTCCTGAACAAGCAGGACATTTTATGTCATGCCGGTCATGACACAGTTTAGTTGGTTAGGATTTATATTGCATATCAGTTGTTTTACTATCTTGATTGTTTCACAGAGTTACACCATTCACCCTCTGCCTTCTTCTCAAAGGGTCAGCATCTACGTGAGAATAAACAAAGCTGCAGCAAATGTTCAGTCAAAAGCAGAGTTATGGAGCATTATTTAGAATTTCAATGACATCTCCATCCCTTACTCTCCCGCGAAGGCCAAGTTACTGTGACTAAAATCCTTAGTCATGGAGTACCTAGGCTGCTCCAGCAGGCCTAGCTAACAGGCTTAGACTATCCTGTCTCTTTCATTTTTAACTAATATTTACAGTATGCCACCCTGGATCTGAACAATCTAATGTTAAAATGCACTTTCTCTGTTCTTGGTATATTAAAGTAGGCAATAAAATAATGTCAAATATAAAAGGCAGCTTGCATATGTAACAGACATGAAATTTGCACACTCACAAACACACTTCAAAAATCTACAAAAGGGGCCCATCCTGTTTGTGGAACATGTATCGTTGAAACCCAGATTATAGAGGGATCATGCTTTTACTGTATATGTGTTTGCACATGCATCCACTACATGATTCCACCAAAGTCCTCATTGTCACAGACTGAACTTTTGTTTTCCTTGCAGCTCCTCCTTTCCCTCCTGTCTGTCCTTTGTCTTTTTTCCCCTCCACCCTTCTTCCTCTGTGCTCAATTTTTATATAATCTCCTTTTCACAATGTGCCACATTATGTGATAACAGTCTGTTGACTCAGTGATAGGCTTGTTACTGCTTTTGCCAAGAGATGTTGTGTATCTCCTCTTGCACAGTGAGGGCTCTGCCCTTGTGCCACTGCAGGACTCTGATAAAACCTTGTGGTTGTTCCCATATATTCTATATGATTTGTTATCTGTGGAGCACAAAGCAAATGAATTAGGTGAAAACAGGCATATCATCAGAGAAAATATTTTGATAAAAGTGTTATCTTGGAAATGTCTCCTTGCTGAGCAGATGTGAATAGTATCCAGAGATATAAGCATTAATGTGAGAGACGGACTGTGTTTACTAGTTTGAGTGTAATGAGCGCTGCGGTCATTAACTGGGGAGACTGTGTGGCCCTTCTGGGTGGCACAGATGGTGAGTGGAATGACTTGCAATGGATTTACCCTCCTCTCTCAAGTGTCTATGTGTGTGTCTGTGAATCCCTCCGTTTTCCCTTTCATTTATCACAGAACACATGAATCAGTGTCACTGAGGCACAACAGGCATGTATCAAGTGTACATGATGTAGTGAGCCATCTATTTCCAGATTCAGTCTGTCTGGTGCTCCTCACACTCTCTCATATCGAATTCAACCCTGCATACTTTTCTTTAACTGTTTTGTTAAGCTATGGTGTTATAATCCATTTTTGTCTTTGTCTTTTTATCAGATCGCACTGGGAAGCTCTCCACCATGCCCGACTCACCTGCGGACGTTAAAACACAGTCCAGGTTGACCCCCCCTACCATGCCACCCCCACCCAGTACACAAGGAGCACCTCGTAACAGCTCCTACACACCCACCACATGTGAGTAAAGCACAATGGTGATTGGCTGGGCAATGGGTGCTCATTAACTAGGATAATTTATTAATCGAACAAGTGTCCACTTCCGTTAGTCTCCATAAAGTTTCTAATACTGGTGGAGACAGGTGGAGGTAACACAGTAGTATTTTCCTTGTCTGTAATTAAAGCCCTTTTATTGCTGTGTTGCAAAGTGAATGAAAGAATGTATGGAGCACATCCTCTTTCAGGATTAATTAATTGTTTTAATTAAAGCGACCAAAAGTAAATGTCTCCTTTGGATGCATTCCACCCCTTCACACATAAAAGTTGTATTGGTGAACCAGACCACGATGTACCACATTTATGAAAATTTCAACATAAAGCAGCATTTAGTAGCATCCCTGTTTCCCTGCATAGAAGTATTACAGCATCGTTTAGATCCTTTAAAGGAGAGCAAATAAGTAGACTGAGCTAAATAACCTTAAATGTAAAGACATGACAGCAGCACATCAAAATGAGCTCACACATGAGAAGACAGTCACAAAATGTTTATGATAAAGGGAAAAAAAACTTAAGCGGGAGCATCAGCATAACAAGACCCTCTTAACAAGTTGCACTGAGCCTTTCCAAATTGCAAACAACTCCCCCAACAAGTTCATTAACGCCCCTGCCTACAAACTGTTGGAGTCTTGCCATGGAGGGCACATTGCTTGTGATGAGCAAATTACACCCTAGTATTCTCTCAGAAGTAGATGCTTAACCACTTGCGTGAAGAGCACTAGAATCAAGGAATCAGAAGCCCTGTTGCTCAAAATGCTTTAAGTACTAAGGGCTGTCTTAGTGGTCCATTATTTTGTTCTTTTTCAGCTGCATACTTTCCCTTTTTTGCATCTCTAGTAGTTCCTTTTTCCCGTTATATCTGTCTGTCTCTTTTCGCTGCAAATGCTCACACTCCACAATTAACGTCGGGGCTTCTGTGCAATGAAGGAGGAAAGGCCCAGCTCTCTCATTACACATGCCAAAGGTCTTAACAAAGCAGTAGGCTTTGATTTCCATCCGACGTAATTGTTACCAGATGCAGTTTGAGTATCTCGTTTCTCTCCTCTCTTTACAGTGGCGGCTTTGGACGGCCGCCAGAGGGGGAGTGAGTGGATCGCTAGTCAAAACCTAATCTCATTAAAGAGAGAGCTTTATACCGCCTTGTATCTCTTTGTACACCAACTCCCCCAGCACACACATAGACACAAACAGAATATAACCGCTCCGGCACAACGGGGGGTCCCACTGTCCCTGCTTGTTTAGACTGCCGAGGAGAAAGGGAAGGGAGATGGAGGTGGAGGAAAGCAACATGTCTCCAAACACAGAAATGTGTTTTTTTTTTTTATGAAAGGATGCTGCAAGGGATCAAGCGAGGCGCAACAATTGGAAACAAATGTGAAGGATTGCGCATCATTTCAAATCAGTCCATGGGTCTCTATAAATCTGACTAATGCTACTTCCTTTGTTGTCTGTGACAGTTTAAGTTATGCGTTAGTTTTGCTACAATTCAGCAGAAAAAAAACATAAAATGAATCTAAATTCTATCAAAATTAATCACCTATGTCCTTGTCTTACACAGTAACCAATGGCAGTAGCCACTCCCCAACAGCCCTCAATGGTGCTCCATCTCCTCCAAATGGCTACAGCAATGGTCCTAGTTCATCCTCCTCATCCTCTCTGGCCAACCAGCAGCTGCCGCCAGCCTGTGGTGCTCGGCAGCTCAGCAAGCTGAAGCGCTTCCTCACAACTCTTCAGCAGTTTGGGAACGACATCTCTCCTGAAATTGGTGAACGAGTCCGCACGTTAGTGCTGGGACTGGTGGTAAGTAGCTACTGTGTATGTGAGGGGTAAAGGTGTGAAAGGGCTTCCTGAGTAACTCTATTAGCAGGATATCTGAGAGCAGTTCATAGGATTTGTTTGGAATTCCTAAAGGACCAGATGGAAGGAAAGAAGGTTCATTGCTGTCATTTTACTTGTCAGTCACAGAGAAAAATGTTTGATTTACTGTGAGGTAATTATTTCTGATAGTAACAGGGGATATTTATTCACCTACTTACACATTAAAGTTTGAGTAAACAAACTGTATATAACTGTAAATGTCTTTCTACCCAAGTATTTACTAAAGTATAACCCACGTAGGAACAATTTTGAGGAACTTTACTGGGGTATTTCTGTTTCATGCTACTTTATCCTTCCACACCGCTGCATTTCAGAGAGAAATATTGTGCTTTCTGCTCTGCTACATTTATTGAACAGCTTACGTTACCAGTTACAATGAAAATATAAAGCATAGTGTAGTTGGAATCACATCTCAGATGTCTCAAAGTTGTTAACATATCGATTGAACAGTGTTTTTTTTTTTGTTTTTTTACCTTAACAATTCTCGTACACAAATGATACAATATCCCAACCTAATGTGTGGACATAATGTGTTGTAGTTGTACTGATTCACGATGCAAACCCTTTTCATTTGAAGATGAGGGTTGAAAATTTTAAAAATTACATTCAGTACAGAAAGCGATGTTTCACCTCACTGTTTTAGTGTTGTGCTTTGTTATGATGTTTAAGCTTGATATCTTGCTACATCATCTCATCACCTTTCCAAGTAACACTTAAAAGGAGGAAGGAGGGGCTGGTGGACAATGCAAACTGGCTGATTTCCATTACAGACTAAAGCATTTTGGGCTCTATCCTGAAAAATGTTTCACTCACAAATGACTAGTGTTAGAAGTACATATTTATGACTTACACCTTAACTGGTGTAACTGGTAACTGGTCTGACCGTCTCACTGTAAATAAACAATCACAAAAGAAACAGCAGTGCAGTAGAACCTTAATTTTTCTTATTTTTTGCCATCACCCCTCAGATTTATTTGCTGTTGTAAAAACAACATAAAATAGTTCAAACTGGGGCCACCAATATTCTTACATTGTTGTATTTGTACCTTGCCTTAAGTGGAGAATCTGAGTTTTTCCCTCAGATGGAGTCTATTAATTGCTCCACATTCAATTCCAGTGAACTAATACAACATAAAAATCATACACTTGTGTCTGTAACATCTAACCACTGTTGACACAAAGGTTGTGTGTGTTTGACAGCCAATAATTACGCATCTTATTGCATATTAAATCTTATTTGTTTATCAAGTAAATACAGATGTAACTGCAATAAAATGATAACTGTAGCTTTAAGCTTTATTGTTCATAATCACACTTTAAATGTAAATTACAATAAAGGAAAATGCATTTCTTTATTTTCCGCATGATAAGCAACATTCAAATTACAGTTATGACCAAAGCAAACCTCTGTTGGTGCTATGAACTTATTTATCTAATTCAGAAGCATTTTGTTCAGCAGAAATGTTTAATGTTGCTTGACTGAAGCCACAAACATAAAAAAAATCTTTCATCCAACAGATTTGAGACAGATGTGTTCTCTGGTTTAGTTGACATGTTTATATCAAGGCTGCAAGATTTTGGTTTGTAATCTGAAGATTTAGTACGTCTGTGTGATCAGAGAAAATACGGTCTTAATGAACAGGGGGATACAGAAATAGTGACTGAATGCTGCACAGAAAGGGAGGAGGAGGAGGCGGAGGAGATGGAGGAAGGAATATTTTTTTAATTAGTCACACAGAGCATAACCTGCTTTTGGCTTTACTATGCTTATTTTTCTCATCGTCTGCATATGCACACGCCTCTCCTGTGTCCTTTTGGCTTGCACACCTCCCCACCATATCTCTCTGCTTCTCCCCCCTTCTTCCTCACTTCTCTCTGTCCCTCCTCCTGCCTTATTGAAAAGAGTGACACTGTTAATTAGATGGTTGTGTGCAGGGGAGAGGGAGAGCAGGAGACTCAGGAGGTTTCACTAGCTGTCAAGAACAGCCCCAACGCAATCTGGGCGAACAGATGTAAGACTGAATGTAACAAAATTCAGGTCTGGGAAATAACTCTTCGAGTGTGGATAGGAAAAATAATATCTGCTGCTTTTTTATTTCTCTGTCTTGCTCAATTTTGTCCTTTTTTTCCATCTAAAGTGTGCTCTCCACTTCATGTTGAACATTAAATATAGCATCACTGCTAACTTCTCACTGATTGTTGGAATAGACAGAACTCAGACTGTGTTTTAATCTGTGTTTGGTTGCACGATGGAGAGAGGTAAAACATGATGAGCTCATGTACAGTGTTCTGTGTTGATAAATCCTAGATTTAAAAGCATGTAAACATACAAGAGTGATAATATAGCAATGGAAACAAAGAAAATGTCAATTAAGAGGGAAACAAATTGCATTCCCTTTTGACTTTACAAGGCTGTATTTAAAAAAATCCTGCACAAATCTGCAAGCTATGTTCTGTTTTGTTGGACATGCATTAGGGAATGTGCTGCATAAATTAACCCGCAGATGTCTTCAGATACAGAATATGTGCATTTTCAAGCAGAGCTGTGCTAATATGAAAACAGATTGAAAAGCCAAACAGCATGGCTTTAATGTGGAGAAAAGTGTGAGATTAAACAAGTGATTGTACAAGAATAACGCCAGTCCCTTTACACTCTTTATGCTACGTAAAAGTGACTGAATAAATAATCTAGTTTTACATATAAAGGGATTTTTGTGGTGGACTGCAAAAGATAAAATGTTTAGCCTGAAGAAAGCTATAAATGGTGAGATTTTATGAGCCACTTACTCCTAAGTGTGACGCTTATATTAAAATAATTATTTGTTGCATATTTTTTTAAGATGAGGCTCCTGCATGCGTGTTGATTTCGTTAATTAAAGGAGATGTGTGTGTCTATGTTTTGTGAGGCTCATTTCACTGTGGCCTGCTCCATATGCTTCCTATTAGAAAAGCCTAAACACTCACTCCAGGCCAGGATATAGCTTAGTTTCCAATAAGTAATATTATCACTTAATGCCTTCCACATGGATTTATGTGTTTTTTTCTGTCTCTTCTTCTCCAGAATTCCACGCTAACCATCGAGGAATTTCACTCCAAGCTCCAAGAAGCAACCAACTTCCCCCTGCGACCTTTTGTCATACCCTTTCTGAAGGTAGATATTACAATACAGTTGCTACGAGTGGGTCTCCAGTTTTTCCATCCAATCAATAAAATCTGGACAACATTTAGCCAACACAAATCCAGATGTTCATACTTATTTCCATCATTTCCTCCTTTTTCATTTGCCTCTCCTTTCTTTGCAGCTTTATCTCTTACATCTATCCATTTTGTTCCTGCATCTCGCCCTATTTTCTGTTGTTGTGTTCAACAAAACACCATTTAAACTGTCTGTTGTTCCCACTTTTTACTAAATCGGTCTGTTTCTCCCTTCCAGTTGTGCATCAGTCATTTCAGTACCAAAGCTGGGACCATTCTTGAAAACTAACAGCTCTGTTCAAATCATGTTTTTTCTCTGTACAACACTTCAACTAGAAAAAGGCAGTTTTTTTTTCTTGTTTTTTTAAAGAAAAAGAACCGAGCACAACAACTGTGGTTTATTTTAAATTCTTCTTCCATCCTCCTTTTCCTTTTCCTCTTGGCTTGTTTTGTCATTGATTATTCATCTCCACCAAGTCACATTTTCAGCAAATACATCCCATTTTTAGCCATTAGCCAGCTATATTACCTTAGGAAGTAGCCCTCTATTACTCATCCAGCCCTGCCTTTGCTTCAACCCATTTGTCACTGGTCGCCTTGTTTCAGTCATGATAGCGACAGCATGCCTCCATTCTTACCATCTTTATTCCGGTCATGAAAATGGAGAGAAATGGCGATACTTGAAGTCATATATGTGCATTTTGTGTCAGATACTGCATATGCTGTATGTCTTCAGTTTACAGAGCTGCAGGCAAGACTGGTGTTGCTACTGTGAGTTGTTTTGGTAGTCAAAGATGACAAATGGCACTGACAGATGTAATATGGAAGGAGTTACTGTGCAGGTACAGTTCAAGTAATGTATAGGCGGAGCTGAGATCAATATCCGAGCGGTACTAAGAGTGTAGAGACGAGCATAACACTTAACATATGGTTCATTTGTTTCTTACACACACATCTGCAAAGGCTGTTTAGTTTTCTCACTTTCTTTACTCACCTTTTGCTGTTTTACCTCAATACTGTTCTTTATGTATCACACGACCTCTTCTTTGTCTGATGGTGTCCCAGTGAAAGGGGGGATGAGGTTATTTAAAAGAGTACAATATTGTTTGTTTTGATTTTTCATTTTCTTCTCTCTTTGCACTCGCAAGTCCGCATTCGCAGATGTGTGTATGTGCTGACATTAACGATTCACGATTCAAGACCTGGCAGCAGAAATAAGTCCCATATGAGCTGCCAAGACCAGTATCATCCCTATTTCCTTCTTTTTCACCAGCTTATCCCTAAATTTGCTTAATCTTTCTTTCTTGTCACTCCCCCTTCTGACTTTATACCTCTCTCTCTTTCTTTGTGTCCTCACTCTATTGCATCTATCTCCATCCTTCCATCCATCCTCACAGTTCCCCTCTCCTTGCCAGATGGTTAGTGTATCACTGGGATGGCTGCGGAATCAAAGATGCAACTCTGCCTCTCTCTCCCCAGTCTAATTTTAGTGTCTTCCCACTGCAGGGCCTTTAATGCCAGCTACCATATGGTAGCAGAGAGCAGTTGGAGATGTGGGGGAGCTTTTATAGATGCGTTGAAGCACAGCTGCAACAATGCACGTCAGGGCTCGGGGTTTTTCATTACGCTAATGTTATACTGAGCCGACCCCACCAACGCCCACACCCCCTTCTCAAATCAACTGGACTCTTTTTCCCTTTTCTTAATGCTAAACCACAAATTGGTTAGAAGGCTTTACTGGAAGGAGGCGAGCACAAACCACACAATGCCTGTGATGAGATGTGCTGGCTGGATGCCTGCCAGTTGGGGCTTTGCAACATGTTTCTATGTTTTCAGGTCAAAGTTGTGCATTTTGCTCTCAAACTGTTTAGCTTTACTGTGTTTAAGGAAACGCTATGAGGTGAAACAGAGGAGTAAACTCATATGGCAGAGACAATAAGTTGTATTGATAAATAATTAAATGAGATAACAAAGATGTGAAAAAACTGAGTCACTCTTCTCCTGCAACGGCAAATTACACAGAAACAGAAAGCTGATAAAGTGCAGCATATCCTGACTGTGGCATATTCTGAATAGGTTTTGGCACCAATTGATAAAATGACAAAATCAGGATTTGAACAATACATCATCCTGAGCAGATTTTAGCTGTGGCCACTGGACACTATTTGAAAATCTTTCCTTTTTTTCCTCTTCTTTTTTGGTGTGCAGTTGCAGATGTTGGGTAGCTTCACAGAAGCAAATCACTGTACTCTATCATATGAAAAATGATTTAGCCTCTTCTGTGGCCTGCGTTTCTCAACTCAGTCTTTTTGTCAATGCCTCCCACATCTCGCTGGCAATTAGGATGACCTCCAATTAATAAAAGATGAGTTCACCAGGGTTAAAGCAATCAATTTTAGGCTCCCTTTTTTCAGAGGGTAATTATGATCATAAACTATTAACGGACCATTAACTCAGACAGGTAAAGTGAAGGCCAGCACATGCATTTCTTTAACCTGAGCCAATTACTGGAGGGAGATTCTCAAATGATTATAGCATTAATACCACTAAACAAATCATGACAGGGCTCTGTATTTCTCCTTGATTTCTCTTGGCAAAGATGATCCTAAATTGTGAAGAGAAATTAAAGCAAAATGGCTTGAAGATTCTCAACTGTAATACAAGAAGGGGAAAATGGAAAATCAGGAGACTTTGAGAGAGATTATGTTTTTGAGGACAAAGGAAAAATTAATAGACCTTAAACATGCAAAGATGGCCTCTCCAAAAGCACTGGAGACTCACCTCGCCAAAATAACCCCCACTCTCAGTCTGAGCCTTCCTGATGCAACACTTTCATCTTCTTGCTCTGAAATACACCCCATCAGATGTCTTTGAAGTGGATGCTCACATACCTACATGTCCCTGAAATGCAACACAAGAAAGCAGACCCTCTTGTTCCAGGTGTGTCAAAGAGAATGAAAATAGATGCTATTTTAAAAATGCATAAGACTTTGAGAAACATTATGGGTGTTATTGCACTCTGGGTCACAGGAAGCAGTGGTGGTTCGGCTGTAATGCAAAGCAAAGAGGGAGAAAATGAAATGGGAGAAATGGATGTCTTGTTACCTTGAATCTGTGTTTTGGCTGAAAAAACTGCAAAAATCTGCATTACATCACATTAAAAAAGTGAAACATCAGGGGTATAGTATACTTTAATCAAAGTCACAAGAACAGCTATTACATTCCAGCTGCATATATCAGCTTCTTAAAGAGCCTTAGATGACTTTAATTCCTTTAACCGTAATTTATCACCTCCAAATTTTAATTCTTGTGTTTTCAACTCAGGATATAAGATGTTATAAACACAGCCAAGCTCAGTTTTTAACTGATTATTGTTACGGTTTCCAAAATTAGCCACAATATTATAAAGAAGTTTTTCAAAAGAGGAGTAAGTCTCTGAATGAGTGGCTTTTACAGATTTGTTACGGAACAAGAGGGCACTATTTTGCTTCCCTTCCCAACGCCCAGTATAACATCTCCTCCTGTTTCCTCCTGCAGGCGAACCTGCCACTCCTTCAGAGGGAGCTGCTGCACTGTGCCAGGCTAGCTAAGCAGAACCCAGCTCAGTACCTAGCCCAGCATGAGCAGCTACTCCTGGACACCAGCACCACATCCCCGGTGGACTCTTCTGAACTCCTGATGGACGTCAATGAGAACGGCAAGAGAAGGACGCCAGACAGGTGGGTGAATCACAAAACTGCAACATCACTTTGGGTAATTTGGTTTTCATTTGATCCTGATTTATTTGAAAGCTGTTTTACAATAACTACAGGGTCAGAATGTAGAGTTTATGCCAGAGAAAATATATATACATATATATATATATATATATATATATATATTCTTTGTTATTTGAGCTCATGCATAAATTCCTTTGAGGCTGCCCGCATCCCCATGGGCCATTACATTGCTACACAAACACAAGCTGAGCCAATACAAGGCAATAGAAGTGTAAATGTATGTATGGGAAGTATGTGTCAGTGTGCCACTGGGCCTTCTGATGTGCTCCGCTGGATGTTTCAGCTCCTGGCTCTTGCTCTTAATGGGCCAGAACTGAGGAGTAGAAGAGATGGGAAAAGTAAATCTGGCTACACCCAAACACACACACACATACACATATGTTACATGGATTTGATATAAACCTGCTCATTTCTGTTATGCACGCTTGGGTATGTAAATACAAAGTGTACGCGTCTCTCCAAGGATCACTACAACCGGCTCATCTCAGTCACATCATTACGTCCACTTGTGGTCACGGACTTTTATGACGAGTCAGTGTTCTCTGCTCTTCTGGATAAGCACTAA
This sequence comes from Melanotaenia boesemani, assembly GCF_017639745.1. Classification (NCBI taxonomy): domain Eukaryota; kingdom Metazoa; phylum Chordata; class Actinopteri; order Atheriniformes; family Melanotaeniidae; genus Melanotaenia; species Melanotaenia boesemani. The sequence goes on along the minus strand of NC_055698.1, from coordinate 16,320,622 downwards.
AATGATACATCGAGGAACTACTGACAGTGAAAAAGTGCATTCCTCTCTTTATCAGTTTCCTTCTACGAAGCAGAAAACACAGAAAAAGAACTACTAAATTAATTAAGACCAATGATGTGTGTGTGACACTGTATGCATATGATTTTGACTGTAAAAGCAAACACATACAATAAATGACACTTAATAACCTAATACTCATCAGAATAACAAATCAGAGACCAGAACCTGTACTACTCTATTCTTTGACTGAACATTGTAGCACTTTTTAAAAGTTCTTTTGCATAACTTAGAGAACTTTTGTGTTTTGTTGTGCATTTTTTTTACCAGAGCCACAAGTACAATGTAAGCATTGTCTTTTGAATTAAAGTCCCACTGGTCTGAGATTTTTAATAGGGGGGGAGGAAAATGTACATTTCATATTTGCTGAGGACCAAAAATGCTGAATGCGTTATTAATAATTCTCTCCTCTCTTTTCCCCCAACTGTGAGATAGGCAGAGTTTTTCTGTAATACCTGCAGATTTGCAGGCCGTCTGGTGCATAGGGGAGTGGGCTTAGGGGAAAAGGTGTGTGTGTAAATGCGAGGAGGGTAAAATATGGGGTGTGTAAAAGGTAAGTAGGCATCCGTATTCAGTAAGAAAATGCAGTGTGTGAATATGCGTGTGTATGGTTCTCTATTCAGTGTGAAAGTGTGAGTCTGCTGCATGTTTGTGAATCTGTATGTGTGTCAGTGTGCGTGTGTGTGTGTGTGTGTGTGTGTGTGTGCCCAGGGAGATGTGCTGATAACACATACAGATGAGGCTCTAGCACCAATATGGCTGGCTAAGCACCTCTTGTTTCTGCTTACCTCTGCTCTGCATTCCTACTTACTACAGTCTGTGTCAGAATATTGGAATTTGAATGGGAATCCTTAATTACAGACAACAATATACTATTATTGTCTCCTAATTAATACAATAGTCTGCACAAACCAAGCCAGGAGTATTAAGATGCAGCATGCATATTGTGACAATAAGCAAAACAAAACAAAACAAAAAAAAACATACTACTAGTGCGTGCCCCAAATTTTCTAGCAGAAAACAATAATTAGATAATGTAGAGTTTCTAGTATCTGTACTATAATCATTTCCATAGTAAATTCAATCAGCACACTTGAAGAATACTTATTCCATTGGGAGGATACAGCAAAATTAGACCAGAATTTACTATTCCTGTGACCATCTTCTTGTAACTAACGCTGTATCTAACTGATTGAATCAACAGCATCTTTAAAAATTAAAATGACTGTTCCCCACAAAAGAGGCTTATAAGTGACAGAAACGTTTTTTTTCATGTATCTGTTTCCTCAGTTTGCAATGTAGTTATAAAAATTACAATTAAGTTTGAAGTTATAAGACCAATAAAGGCAAAACAAAGTCCCAGTTTACCTTCAAGCATGGATTTGCATCTTCAGGATTGGTGGTTCACCATGATGATGTAGACAGGTCTTCATAAATTTGCCTGTTACCAGCAGAAACTATTTACTATTTGCCTGTTACCAGCAGAAACTATTTACTATTTGCCTGTTACCAGCAGAAAAGATGTCCAACATTAAACTAAAACATGTCAGAATTCATGATTAAATATCTAAATTTGTGAGATTAATATTTCCTGAGCATGTCCTGATTAAATTCAAATACAGTTTTTAGGGTGTATTGAGAAAAGGTACGATTGGAAGAAAAACTGAGAGTGCAATAACCATAATGTGGGACTGTGTCATAGTCAGTAGTATGAGAAGTATTTCACTAGTAATCGGAAAATTGATTTAAGTAGATACTAGCACAGAAGAGGGTGGGGTTAATAATTGGATAATAACCCCAAACACACACAAAAATATTTTTAGGACAACCTTTAGAAGTGTAAGCTTGTGGTATTGCTATGGCCCTCTTTGCGCCATGGCTTGAACATCATCAAAATACAATACATTCAAAGAATCTCACAGATTTAGTTGCCTTTTGCAGGAAGAATGGGTGAAAATCCCCAAACAAGAACAGAGGGACTCTTAGCTGCTACAGAAAGCTGTTTACAAGCTGTGATACTTGCCAAAGGGAGTGTTACTAAGTAATGACCATGCAGGGAGTCCAGAATTTGCTTCAGACCCTTAAATTTTTTTTTTCACTTTTTAAATCTGTAAAAGATTAATATTTAAGAATAAAAATAGTTATTGTGCATAGTATCTGAAATGTATTATTTTTAAGCATAGATGTAAGTTCTTCTATTATTAGTTATTTGCAGCGTAAGTATTGATTCCCAAACATGTGCGTGCCACTGTAATCACATTAACAGAGAAAATAAAAATCCATTTTCTAAATGCTTAATATATGCGCATATGTCCATGCAGTTTGCAGATTTATTTTTTATTCAAACAAAGTACATAGATAAAGGTACTGACATTTTCTGGTGTTAGTATGTGCATGTGAACTGGCATGTGCAGTATGTATCAGTTAACTGTGTGCATGCACATCAGTGCATTGCTGTGGTGAGTGTGAATGTGTGGGCATGTGGATACTCCAGTGCCTTTAGATATAAACATTGTTGCAGAAGGAAGACAGGGGAGATGAGAGTGGGAGGGGGAGGATGGATGAGTCGAGGGAGACGGAGAGATGGACGGATGGAAGAAAAGAGCATATGGAGAGCTGTGGATGAGCATTAGGAGCCCATAAAAACAGCTCATTAAGAAGTTCAATCTGTTCATCGGAGAGAGAGATGGGAAAGAAGAGGATCTAGACAGAGGGGGAGAGAGGAAACTGGGGGACTGCAGATAGCGGGGGAGGTTGGCAAGTTTTAACTGTGAACCGACAAAGCTGAGAACACACACAAACTGCAGGCATTCAGACACACAAGTGCAAGCATGCGCACACACAAACACACCTGGCCACATTAATCTTCGGAAGCAGGCTAACAAAAATCCACCTGATCCCCTTGAAACTACTTGTGTGAGTATGCATCTGTGTGTGTCTTATTTGTGTGAGCACACACATTCAAGCTTTAATTGTGTACATATAAATGGACCTGTTTTCAACTAAATAAAAACCCTTGATGATTCCAGGAAGGTCTCTCATAGCAATTACTTTATCTAGAAGGAGGTTGGATGCAGTCACCACAAGGTGGTGGACCACTTGTTGAGCTCTTGCATAGAATGACAAGGAAATGTTTTATCCCTCTTTTTTTACAAGTAGGTGTGATATAAACAGAATTTGTACTTGCATAGTTTGCTTTTCTCTCTTTTATTTCCCTTTTTTTGCCTCAAGATTTCTTTTGTTTTATGTGCAGCTGTCATATTTTAGCCACATATGGTCTCATATTCTGTCATGTTCTTTAAACTCATTTTACTGTAAGTGGAGATTTCTGCCAGTGAAATACTCACATTGATGTTCCAGTGCAGTAGCACTTCCTTCATGATCTTGCAATAAAGGAAATAGATATTCAAAACACATTTTTTTTGTGTTTCCGATCAGAACCAAAGAGAATGGCTTCGAGCGAGATGGTTCCCTGCATCCTGAAGTCCACCCCAGCAAACGACCCTGCACCATGAGCCCTGCCCAGCGTTTCAGTCCATCTAATGGTCTTTCCTACCAACCCAATGGCCTGCCACACCCGGGTCCACTTCCCCCGCAGCACTACAGATTAGATGACATGGCCATTGCCCATCATTACCGTGATACCTACAGGCACCCAGCCTCTAATCATCGGGAGATCCGGGAGAGAGCCAGACCCATTGGTGAGGATATTGTGGCTACATGAGTGTGCCAGGGTGTCTATTTACTGGAAGAAGAAAAAAAGACTCGATAACAAAGTGGACGCAATGCATCATTTCTGGAATACTGTTCTTTGTACAGAGAAATCCAAAGAAGAACGCTTTAGGAATGCAGTGGATAGATTTTCACACACAGGTGCCAAATGAGGTCCTGTTAAACATGTTGGTTTAATCATGCGGTCCCCAAAAGAACATTGAAAAGGAAAAGATAAACTATTTTAAACAGTTAAGATCAAATATGGCACTCAAAAGGATTTGAGCAAAGCAAAGAAAAACAGATGGAATAATAATGAAAGTGTGGCAGAAACTACCAGCAAACAGGAGAAGAAGTTTCTACAAAACCTTTCAAGTCTGTTTTTGTAGCCGAAGGTTTTGCAAACAAATAGTAGTGAAAGTACAGGATTGTAATTTCTCTTGTGCCTCAGCTCTCTTTGTAGCCCTGAGATGTGTAAAGATAAGATTAATAATCATCACTTCATTTCCAGTTCAGCCCTGTGGGTGCTTGCTGTAAAACAAAACACTAAAACCGAATTCACTGATAGAAGTTGAGCAATATTGTGTACGAGCCCCCGCGGATGAGCGTTTTGGCACGGTGTCGTGATATCAGATACATCTATTCTACCAAGACCAAGCTGTGATGAAGCTGTAATGAAGACTTTGGCTCTGCTCTAAATATAGGAGAGACATTTACCATGTCTCCGCCTGTGATGGATGTTTACTAGACTAAAAGTTCAGTCATTTGCCCTCAGGGTGGGGGGGGGGGAGATATGGAGACTGGGAAATAAAATGGGGAGTGACAGAGGGGTAAAAGAAATAGATGTAAAGAGGGTGTCAAATGTGGACCAGAGGAAAGAGTGAAAAGAGAGAGCTGGGGATTGATGGATTAGAAGCACATTGATCCTTCCTGTTTCATACTGATTTTCTCTTTGTTTATCTCTCTCTTTCCACCTGTTTGTCTGTTTTTCTATCTCTTTCTCCCTACAGGAATGCATGCAGGAACCAGGCAGGAGGAAGTCATCGACCACAGGCTGACAGACAGGGAATGGGCTGAGGAATGGAAGCACCTTGACCATGTAAGAAAAGTAATAACATTTTTTATTATTACTATACTCTAGTTATTTCCCCGTAACAGATTATAGTATAAAACAACATTAGACTATTGATTGTCAGCTATGTACAGTTTGTGAAAAGTAATGATCTTTTTATATCAAAGTATATAAAATTAAACAAGCAGACCCTTTATGTGAACTGTTTTCTTTAAAAATGTGTTTAATGATTAAACATGTTGAACACTGCATGCAATTAATTTTTTTTTCTTCATATAACTTGCAGACAGATAATATGTGCATGCTTGCATGGAAATCCCTAAAGTGTAAAACACAGTGTTTGTCAATTGCATATTTACACTCAGTGTTGTGTTTCCGGAGCGATCCATAACTTTCTCCTAATTCAAACTACTTGGAGTATTTCATCCTGTTTTTACATTTGTGATGCTGGTTCATCATGTTGTTGGTATGCAGTGATAATTCAATCAAACCACTGTCATAATGTGAATGCAAATATTGTACTGAAGTGGTTAAGCAAGATGTCGGCTGGGAAGGTGTAATCTGACAAACCTAATCAACATTCCAACTGTGAAAATTTGCCTCTGAAAAATTCACATATAACTCCACAGTTATGCACCACAATAACATGGAAGTTGTAAACTTTGATTTATAACTTACTGCAACTGCACTCTTGCTGAATTTAAAATAAACCATCCATCCTCTCTATGTGTAAACTCAGCGCAATGTCTGCCTCTTGTCACACCCAGCTGCTGAACTGTATCATGGACATGGTAGAGAAAACGAGGCGCTCACTGACGGTGCTGAGGCGGTGCCAGGAGGCCGACCGAGAGGAGCTCAACTACTGGATTAGGCGATACAGTGATGCAGAGGAGCTGAAGAAAGGTGCTGCTAGTGGGCAGTCAAGGCAGCAGAGCCCTGCTGCACAGGAAAACACAACATCAGGTAGGGGATCACGTGTGTAGCATGCATGTTTTAGAAAACAAAGGTGCCAAAAGGATTTGATGAGTCAAAAGCTTGTTTTTAGGCTTTTAGACAAAAAAAAAAAAAAAGACAGTGGAATCCTCCAAACACAAAAATTCTAGCTTTTTCTTTCTTTTTTTTTTTTTTTTTATAGTTTTATGTCAAGTTCTTCAGGCTTAATTTTCTAGACTTCACATTTATCAGTTTCGCTGATAACACAAGCCATATAATATTTTATTACAGCAGTAAGCAGTTTCTCTCCTCTTAAACCCTGAGCCATTTTCCAAAACACAAGTTTAATGCATTCATAACAAATGATGGTAAGCTTCAGCCTCTGGACGAACCAAACGATTTCTACAACATTCTGGTTGGTTTTGGTCTTTTGCATGTTGTCATGCAAAGCAGTGGTTGACCTCTGGCTACCATGGGTGTGTGTTTATGTCCCACAGAAATTCACAGGGAGCTCCTGCACCGGCCAATGTCCGGCTACGTCCCCGAAGAGATCTGGAAGAAAGCTGGTGAGCAGCACTTTCATGTCTCCGATCATCACATTTTTATCTCTGCAGTTTCTACAAAGACCTTGTGTTTTGTAGAATTCAAGGGCCTCTGTCACCTGGATAACTTGAGGAATATGAGGTGTTTCTTTGAAACCTCGAGTCCCACTAGACCTGCATAAACAGTCAGGCTGCTCATCATGTTTCTGATACAGTTACAGCTGCAGAGTTTAAACACCACATGTAGCACACTTCAAATTTGTCTGGCTTTTCAGGGATTTTACTCCACCAGTCAAATAATAGGTACGAATAGCTTTTTAAAGCTTTGTCTTGTGGTTCTGCTGTTAAAACACTACCAATATTTTTTTTTATTTTTTTTTATTTTGGCACTTTTGTTTTCTCCTTAATGAATGACATTGTGGGTTTTCTATTATCAAGAGCTACTTAGGAGCTTGTGTTGAAACTATTTTTTAACCACTGCATTACAATCAGCCATTTTTATTCACTGTTTTAATATATACACACTGCATCCTTTAAGCTCGTACCCACAGTAGTTGTACTTACTGTTATTCAGTAAGAATTTGCTCTGGGGCTTCAGTGCTTGAGGAATCCTTTTTGTATTCTCTATCACTGATAGAGTGTATCGGCCTTTTAAACCCATTTGAGAAAAGAAATTGTCCCTTTGCTTGACCAAGCATGATGTGTGAGATACTCTGAACAAGTAATATGCATTTAAATTGAATTGAGTATCACCATCAGGACTCTGCCTGTTCTCCAGTACTCTTCTTCCCCTCACCAGCTTTGATCGATCTTCCATCTGAGGCATTTGGTGTGTAATCACAATTCCATGCATAAGGCATATATCTCACACACCAGGGTAATTTCTATGACTTCAGTCAGCACAGTAGGTTAAAGACAAAACCACCCTGGCTTAAAAAATTTTGCTCCATCACAATGGAGAAATATGTCTTTGTCTTTCTAAACATATGCACTGATGCTGAAAACATATTTTTTGCATGTGGAATACAAGTCATTTTTTCTGCATTCCTTTTAGTATTATCCTTTTCTCTTCGGTCAGTGTGGAGAAACATATTTTAATGTGACTCAGGGAGGATTGTAAAAGAGAATTTTTTTAACACAATTAAGTGCAGCCATGCTTACATCTGTTTGAAATGGGCAAAATGTTTACAGTTGGTGATAAATATTCAAGCACTTTGCACAGTGGCCTACTGCTTTTTCACTTCCTCGCTCCACATGGACCTCTGGGATCACAATGGAAATGCATAATTTAAATGTAAATGGACTGATTTGCATACACAATTAGTCGATTTTACAAGCTTGATGCAAGCAAACAAAAGTCCTCGTTTTGCTTCAGTGTTTAGTCAGAATTCCACTGCTTAATTTTAACACACTAGGTCCATGAAAAGAAGTATAAAATAACACAATACTCCAGCTGAAAGGCACAGTTTATGAGTGATCATCTGTAATTAATTGGCTTCTGCTGTTTTCTTCTTGAGAATGTTTCCCTTAACTTAAATAAAACTTTTTGGTTGCTTTGGAAGAAAAAGGGTTAGCATTAGACTGTGAAACTTACATGACAGTGTTTAAAAGGGATGTATTTCCCTTTAATATGCACATATAGTAGCTATGATGTCCTAAACGACCAAAAACAAATTGATGACAAAAAAAGACGACGACAGGGTGACACAATGTATAGCATATTGCAGGTACAGGAGGCCTGACTTTCTCTCTCTCCACACTCTTTTCAGAAGAGGCAGTGAATGAAGTGAAGCGACAGGCCATGTCAGAGCTGCAGAAAGCCGTGTCAGAGGCCGAGAGAAAGGCTCACGAGATGATCAGCAGTGAGAGGGCAAAGATGGAGCGCACAGTAGCTGAGGCCAAGCGTCAGGCAGCTGAGGATGCACTCTCCATAATCAACCAACAGGAGGACTCCAGCGAGGTAAGAACATACACACACATCAAAACTTATGGCATTGTGTTAATTTTTTGTTTTTGTTTTTTTTTTTCTTATTTTATCAATCTTATTTTCAATACCAGTTGCTCAAAGGACACCCAAATGATGGTGCTGATGGCATTTTTTTCTTAATATGTTCTAGTGTAGGGCTGCACGGTGGTGTGGTTAGCATCTTTACTCACAGCCAGAAGATTCCAGTTAGTGTTTCTAAATTCTCCCTAAGATTGTATATTAGTGTGAGTGTGTTTTGTATTTATTTGTTGGACCCTTTGATAGACTGGCAACTTGTCCTGGGTGTACCATTTGTCTTACTTGAATGCAGCCGGGATAGGTTCCAGTCCCCCTCACAACCCTGCATTGGAATAAACAGTTAATGGATGGATAGATGAATAAAAATGATGATAAAAATGAAAAATCCTGCTAATTATTTACAGATTAAAACATCTCACTTTTCTAGTCAGGATATTGTGGGAAAACACTATAAAGTGAAACTCTCAGTTTCTGCTGTCATTTTTATTCCTGACACAGTAGCCAGAGTGTTAAGGAGGGTGTTAGCAACTGTGCTGAGAGAAAATAAGACCATCATCTCCTAATGAGCACTGGAGCCCAGGATGTTTAATCAGTTAAGTGAAAGGGAAATGTATGTCTTACATCAGACATTAATTGCAGGAGTGATGTTTATGAGAGAGGGACATCCCAGAGGACAACTTTCAGAGGGTGTTTATAACTTTGTTCTCCAGTTCAATGTGAATATGCAGCTGCACACTCTCCCTGTGGCTTCAAAGTTATACATGAGGTCCAAATTGTAATAAGATATAGTTTCTGATCTGTCTGTAGTATGTTTTAAGCAAGAATGCCAAATGTGTAAGAATGTATAATGTAAACTGGTCCTCATTACATTTGTCATATCTCTGTTTGATGTGTCATTTTGCTAATAGAAATTATATATTTGTGTTATAAAAGTTGCATCAGTAAACTGAACAATTATCTGATTATGAATGATTTGATTGTACTGTATGATTCATTGCTATATTTGACTTTGCTTCTATTTGTCTTATCAGAGCTGCTGGAACTGTGGTCGTAAGGCCAGTGAGACATGCAGTGGCTGCAACACAGCACGCTACTGTGGTTCCTTCTGCCAGCATAAGGATTGGGAGAAGCACCACCATGTCTGTGGTCAGACCCTCCAGGCCCAGCAGCAGCAATCCAGCCAGCAGCAGGGAGGTATCCCAGGATCAGAGACCCCTGCTCCCATCAGCTCCTCTGCCTGCACCCCAAGCAGCGGGACTGGGAGTCCAGCTGCAACCCCACCTGCTGCTACCCCACGTTCATCCACTCCCAGCACCCCATCCTCCGCTGCCCTTGATGGCACACCACGCTAAGAGACACACACAGGCAAAAGCTCTGAAGGTGTAACAGCCAGCCCTCAAACCTACAAACAGCATGACTGTTTACATAGCCTTGCAAAAACACTAATACTGTGGCTAACAGAAAGAGATGGCAAAGCTTCTGTCTATCTTGCAGCATAGTCAAAGAAGGAGAAAGACGAGGTCCATAATCAGGTCATATTGACTTGCCATGACTTTAAAGAAAACACAAAGATATTCTTTGTTTTGAATGAATGAATTTAAATATTGACATCCTTTTATGGTTACACTTTGGCTATTCTTGTCTTTTTGTCGTTGTACCTGTTATTGTTATTGTTGTTGTCATTGTAGCTTATCTTATTACTTTCTGTAAATATAAAGAGACTGACCAGAGATAACCGTGAACTCAAGACAAATATCTCTGACCTTCCCTTTTTCAGTGTTTTTATTTTTCATCCTTAGCTTAAGGCTTATTTTCTTCCTGTACCTGGGACATAAGCCTAATCAACTTCAAACATTTTACCAAACAACATACAAAGGCAACATTCCTAGCTAGCAGAACGATAGAACTTATTGTAAAGAAACAGATTAGATTAAACACCCCGAACGTTACATAAACAAGTTTCCTGCCTGCAGAGGGGAGAGGGATGGACTGAAACTCTGGCCCACAGACCGCCATGAAATGGGCAGATGTGCAGCAGATTGCAAGCAGAGCCAGCTGTTCTACCAATGTTATTACCCTCTCACTTGTAATAATATCCATGTCAGTGGGCTGGGAAATACAAATCTGCCCCCCCAGAAGGATGCAGAGGGAAGAAATCTTGGACAAGATGCAAAAACTTTGCCCACTGCACACGTAGAGGATATACGGAATGCAGTTCGCACATGCTTGCTCAGTGGGTCACAAAAGCTTTGAAACAAACAGGAGGTGAGGTCATCATCCTGCCAGCTAGACTGTCAAATCACCTGGACAGCAGCCACTGGGCCGCTCAGAGCTGGAAGCCTTCAATGTGGAGATTCACCCCAGCTGCTCCCCTCCTGTCTCATGATTGAAAAAGCATTATCATCGTTCTCCATGTTCTTATTAGTTTCTGTAGATGTCATGGTGTGTAAGACTTCTGTCCTGTGGTGTCAGCAATGGTTATTTATTGCATATGTGTTGGACAATTGTGACAATGCATAGTTCTTCAACCAGTCACAACTCCAAGTCCTTCATAACTCTCGTTCTAGCTGGTGCAAAAAAAAAAAAGATGAAAAAAAGGAGTGTTATCTTTTTTCAAGCTGCTTTTCTATTATGTGTGTAAGTAGTAGATTCCTCGTAGTTCTATAAGTTTATTCCTCCCCCCAGTTCTCAAAAAAAGAGACACGCTATATCTCAGAGCTGCTACTTGAGTCTGACCCAGATCTTTTCTGAGAACTAGCATGTTGCGCGGAATGCTAACCTAAATGTTTTGTACAAGGGACATACATAAATGTATTTGCACTGTCACGGAGGTTATTTCGGCATGCTTCTTTTCAGCATATTTGTGTTGTTGGTATAGAGCCATAATTCAACAACCATTTTGTCTGTAGGTTTAGCATTACTTGTTTTTATATTATTGGATGGATGGCATTGGGAAAAATGTTAACACACCAAATCCATCTATATATATATTTTTTTTCTACTCACCATTGATAAGAAAGGCAGCCATAAAGTCATGTTTTTGTTTGAATAGTTACAGACAGTGCATGCACATTACTGAAGGTTTGTTAAATATTTGTTATTTTTTAGAAAAACTGAAAAATTACCAAAAGAAAAAGGACAAAATACAAAAAAAAAAAAAAAAAAAAAAAAATCAACAAAGTAATTTTCCAAATGCAAAGGTGTAGACTCCGATTGACAGCTTTAACACTGCAAAGCACCAGGTAACACACACAGTATTAACACAAAAGTTAAACATGAAAACACCAAAAACAGCCAAAGACTGACACCAAGGACCAAAATCCTGACTTAAACAATTTCTGGAAAGGGGTTTGTCCACTCATGTTAGATATTTATTTCTCCAGTTTTCATCCACACTGTCACGAAAAAACTTTATTTAAATGATTTATGGAAAACAGAAGCACCTATCTTTCATTGTGAAGTGAGAAGGTGTCAATAAAACATGACGACCATTTACAGCAGTGATACGTTTGAACTGGAGCAATAATGTTTAATGAAATATCAAAACTTCTCTTAATATTTTTCAAGTAGAGTTAAAAATACTTTATTGTTCATTACAGCATTTTCTCATCAAACAAATGTCAGATAAAGTGTCCATTTCAGCTTTAAGCATTTTTTTTTTTCTTTTAATCCAACAAAGTGAATGTGAGACCGAATTTTCACACTAAGATCCTCTGCAGTTGTTTTCTATACATTCAAATGAAATTAAGGGATAAAAACATAGTTGTAGCTTTGATGGAAAACTTGAGTGTAAATCAAACAAACCTCTTATTTGCAGAAAGAGAGCACTTACCCTGACACAAACACAGGCTCCTCACCCCAAAAACCTTGGTGCTACACAGAAAAGCGCGTTACAAAAAATTCTGACCTCAAGGAACAGGTGAAGGCCCGGAAACGGCAGTTAGCTCCCTCTAGCCTTCATCATCTCTCCCTTCTTGTCTGAATAAAATACACACCTGAATTCTTGACTTTAAAGGGTTAAACAATCCAAATAGGTGTCTAACACCCTCGTAACAACTTCTCAGAAGCTGTGAAAAGACAGCCAAGCTGTCTTAACACTTGTGTATTTAGAATTATACAACAAATAAACTATGTGTTCATTATTATCAGGGCAAAATCTGGGTTTAAAAAAAAAACAAAACAAGGCAAACACGATCAGTCAACGGCTCTTTGAAAAACTTTTTTCCACTTCTACCCTCTTCTGTGTGTGTTTTGCTACAAATTCCTCAGTGGCAAACAAGTTTCACTCTACCTCTTACAGCACGAAAAGAGCATCAGTCGCGGCACTGATACTGGTCTAGTCGAAACCAAATGGGCACAAGAGAACAGGAAAATGATAAAAACCCAAAGTCGAAGCTCATACAGCTGCAAACCATATCACTACTTGGTAACAATGCAGACCTCATGAATAAATGAAACATAAATGAACAAAAATTTGAAAAAAAAAAAACAGAAAAAATAACTTTTATGTTCCTTTATGCCTGTGGCGTTTCAAGAGTCTGAATTGTTTGAACAGATCTTTTGAAAAAATGTGCTAATAAAAAAAAAGTGTTTTCAATTCCTATTTCAGTGACACAAGCTAAGGTTACAAATAAGAAATGGTTCTCTTGATCTGTTTTCTCCCCTTTTTTCTCCTCTTCTCTGTTGTGAAGACATGCTGATGTGCTTGTTGACTTGTCAGCTGGGGAATACACAAAATAAAATGAAGATCGAGGCTATGAATTTAGGCATGCCGGTTTTTGACAATAGGGGGAATGTTATTTAAATTTTCTACTTATTAGGAAACATTGGGGGAATTGTGGGGGCCAACAGTGAACAGCATAGCATTAATCATGGGGAATGAGTTGAACTTCAGGGGTGGGGTGGGGGGGGTTCTGTTCTCTTGAGAAAATTTATTATGGAAAAAAAAATGCTCAAATAATTTGAAGTTGTTGTGCAATACTTAATTGAGACAAGAAAACCACAGATTAGTGGTAGGCTGACAGTAAGTGGTCTTTACATCGCTTAGGGTCAGTGTCCTCTAGAGAGCTTTCCAGTCTACTATGTCAGAGCTGTGGTTTCTTGTTGAATTTTCTTTTTGTTTCTTAATTTTAGTTTTTCTCTTTTTTGGGGCTGTAAACTATGGTCTGTCAGTCTGTGAAACTTTGCAGTATAATTCTGGTATTGTTGTTCTATTCATGGTGTAATAAATATGTTAATTCTTGCCCAGAGACTTGAGACTTGTGTCCTTTGATTATGTAACAACAAATCAGCAACAGCAGTGATAAGCATCAGCTGAGCCAAGTTCCACTGATTCCACCACAAAGTTTAAGTTGCATGAAGTAGGCATTAAATTGGCAGCTATCTCAAATGCAAGATGCAACTAGAGGCACTCAAGAGAGCACAGACCTCTGCCAAGCCATTGTAAAGTATTATTTATTTCTTTATTTGCCAGTGACTGTGGGCATTCATTTTTAGTTAGAAACTGGCTAAATCATCCTTATTGCCCCACAGGAAAGAATCCTTTGAAAAAAATCCCTGCAAAATGCCTTTGCATGATCATGTAACATGAATTACCCCTAATATTTTGTACACTCACTCACACACACACACACACACACACACACACACACACACACACACACACACACACACACACACAGAAACCAATGCCACCAATTACACGACCTCAGCCATGACAGAGGTAATTAAGTTGTTGGGTATTAGCACCACTTTAAAGACTGACGCATACTACACTCAAGATGTGCGCTATTATCTTCCTATATAATTAATTATTGGTGTTTCTGAAAGTGGACACCAGAAATACTAGTCAGTTTAACTAATTTGTAACAGGCTGCTAATGCACAAGGCTAATCAAAGGTTGGATAAAATGTTACACAGCAACATCTTCTTTCTACAGCTTAAATCACCCAGATGGAGTCCTTGAAATTAATAAAACAGGGTTTACTTCACATGCTGTTAATCCTTTTGATACAAGCATTTTTATTTTTATTTTTATTTTTATTTTTTTGTTTTTTTTACATCTGGTTAATTAAATTTGACAAAATTTTCATACTAGTTCAATCTACCAGGATTATAATTAGTCTCCTACTAGAAATTAAAAGGCATTTTTACAAACAGAATCATATCAGAATCTGAACATTGTTTGTGGCTGCACTCTCATACATTTACTTTAAAGCAAGAGACAAAGAAATTGGATTAAATTGGATTATAATTGGAATGAACTGGACTGTGTCTTTAATATGGCCTAAAGATGACTTTCATTTTAAACTAGCAATATTTTCATAAAGTAAATTTAAGCCTACTCACATTTTGTACTCTCAATATTTTTTCTGATCAGATCAGTGTTTCCAGATCTGAATATACCATAAAATGACAAATCATGTATGATTTGTGAATTATTAAATGTGAAAGGAGGAGATCATTTTTCAAATTACTGTTGAAGTTACAGTAAAACATTTAAACCTCTAATGCTAATCTATCATACTTAATATGTGCAGTTTCTGTGACCTCTGCACCATTTACATGATCAAAATGTTTCCTTTAATCCCCATGTATATAAGTTTATTAAGGTATTCTGGACCCCAGTGACTTGATGTGTTACAATGAAAAGCAGCCCTAAAGGAGTCAATTTCTGCAATGAATCTGTAAATTGTTATTTACAAGATTAGATTTTACTTAAAGGTCCAACTACAAGATCAAATGATCAATTATGTTTTTCTGTATATTATTTTTCTAGATTATGTTTTATATTTCAGATTTTAAAGGGTTAAAATAAGCTGTTGTTGAATCCTGTATATCTAAAACCCAAAAATGACTGCTAAGTATATAAACAGCTTCTGTATTTTACCAGGGTGGTGGCCATTCTTTCTTTTTCCATAGTCAGACCTGTGTTTTTCTTTTATTTGTTTGTTAGTTTGTTTGTTTGTTTTTTTTAAGTAGTACTTTTCTTCTTCTAGTATGGTGCCTGTAGTGTAATGGCTTGTCCATTTATCAGGTAAAGACAGAACATAGTGTACATGCAAAAAACAGTCAATTTACCAAGAGGGTAGGCAAAGATCAGTGGATCAGAACAGGTGTCAATATCCAGTTAATCAAGACATGGAAAAGGTCTATTGAGGGGAAGGCAAAGCGAGGGTAATCCAGGGACGTAACTGGGCGCATTGTGCCTGCTTATACAGTTAACAATTTAGTTGCCTTTAGTACATAAGCTGTAACATCTCAGAAGCTGAAGAGACTAAACATCTGCTACACCATCACATTCATTAAAATGTCTACAAACAAGCGTAACTGAGCTGAATAAACCTAAACTCAAGGAAAGTGATACATTACAGCAAAGTGGTTAAGACATGAGCTTGTGATGGAACCAGTTATAAGCTGCTCTGACATCAGTAATTAATCCCTTAACTAACCTTTTTGCCTGACACGATTGTGCTAGATCTCAAAGAGCTGGAATCAGCAGCTCCCATTCAAAGCAAATGACAGTGAAGTCAAAAAGCAGCTCATCAGCTCTGGAAGGGCTGCCTTTTTTATGACCCCATCATCTACCCTTATCTCTGTGTTAAACCACTTTAGAGTTGATAAAGCACGGGGATGAGTTAGACTGCTGTGATATTCCTTCCACATTCTTCTACATAAAGTTCATTGTGACCAGAGCTCTTTTCGTCTTCTCCCCCACATCTTCCTCTTGTCTGCCCCTGTCTACTCTCGCTCCCTCTCTCTTATCAAGTCAGGCAGAAGGAGACGGTGACTTGAATTAAGCGTTAGTTGGAAGGGGGGGTGCTGCTCGGAGCTGATAACAATACAAAATGGATTTTCTCAAACAGAGAAAAACAGCTGTCTCCATTATTTGAATGCTTCACCTTTCCCCGCTTCATTAATTGGTTCTTTGATCACAGGCAGAGGTGCACAGAGACTGATAAGGACTAGGTTATTAGTAAAGTAGCCTGGAGGACCAAGAGGCGGCCGTCTGTGGCGGGCTGCAGAAGATGAGATAAAGCCGTGGTAATGCTGGTGTGACTGAGTGCTGGTGAGTGATAGGGCTGTGCCGTCTGGCCTTCTTGCTAACGCTGCCTGGCTCACGGGCAGTGGTAGAAAGGATAGCAGCAGGACAGACGCTGATATAACCACTAATGCAGAATTGTGATTGAGTTTGTGGAGAAAAGAGCATGTGATTTGATTCTATAACAGCTTGTTCCTTTAAGTTGTAAAGCTCTCTCTCTCTTTGCCTTCCAGTGTGTCTCTGCCTCTCTTCTCCGTTCTAAAACAATCAAACTGTGCGACAGGAAATTTCTTCTTAGTTAAATGTTAAGTCTATGATAGAAGTGAAACTAGAGGCAGAAAGAGAATTACATTACCCCATCAAGGAGAGATGGATGGCTCCTTTGATGTTGCGCGGAGCTAAATCCACTGATGGCATTTTCACTTTAAGCCTATTTATGTATTTTCTCACATTCATGGACAAGGGACAATTTGCCACACTTTTCTGCAGAGGAAAGGAATCTTCAAGAAGCCACTATCTTGTAATCCTGCACACACTTATAGTCTATACTCTCCCCCTCCCTCATTTTTTAAGAAATAAGGCTGAAGGGGACAAGCTGAGTGTTTGTATGCTGTAAAGCATCATAAGAAAAGAGGGCAAGTGTTGATATTAAATTATGGAACACAAGGTTATCTAGTTCCTGCACATGGTTAGGCTGCCCTGGGCCAGGGGTAATCTGCTAATAGTGTTCACAAATAATGACATTATTAAGGAACTGGGCCCATGTGTCAGGCCCATCTCTGTCTGCCTCTCTCTGAAGCACGACAGAGGAAAAATATAGCAAATTAGAAAAGGAGGAAGAGATGAATGAACTAAACTGGCAGAGGAGATAAGATTGAGGCGCCAATGAACGAGTGCAAGCATACAGAAGTCAAGAGGTGAAGGATATGAGGCTGAAATGCCCTCTTTTATCAGTGACATTTATTCTAAAGAAAAAAGCCCCACAAATATCAAAGTTCAAAATGATTTATGAATCACTGAGAGCAAATAACTGAACACCTGTACACTGTGAATTGTGACCCAGAAACCATTTTGATTTCCTTTTGGTTAAGAAAAGACCTGCACCAGAGCTGCAATAGAAATAGTGAGTCCAGCAGAGTGCAATAGACAGAGTCCTTTCAGTCACAAAGAAAAAGGTCCTAAAATGCTTTCATTTACAGCTCAAACACTCTTTAGCTGTTCCACTGACTGGTGTAAAGAGTCTTTAACTCACCAAATAGCTTGCGCAGTACTCTCCTCTGGGTTGAGCTTATTGTTCAGTGAAGTCTTGAGGGCAGCAAACATGCTGAGTTCCAAAGAAAGTTCTGGTGGGACTTTAGAAATTGTATTACACTACTTATAGGCTGTTAACCTCTCAGCCTGCCTAACCAATTTCCAAGACAGAACTTCATTTTTCAATACGAATCCAAACCTGTCATATAATTAATGAAATTCCAACTAGTATAATCATATCTCCATTTTTCTTCATATATTTTGGTAGCTGAGGAAGTATCCATCACATTGCCTAAACTAAACAAAGTTTTTCATCCCTGCCTGTGTGCAATGTCACCCAGCAAATCTTTACATTGTTCTTCAAAAATCAGCACATTATTGTTGCACATTGGCAGCTGTTTAAAATGATGGGTTTTGAAGAGAAAGGCATGTTATTGAGTAAACATTTGGTCCTTCTTTAATGTTCATTCAATTTTTTTAGTGATTGATTGATGTACAACCTAAAAGAATAAATAGTTTAACAGAACAAAGTCACATGCATTTGTATTAAGCATCTGTATTTAGTCAATAAAACATGTGCCTTTGTGGATTTATTTTTTGAGTGTGTGAAGAAGTGCAGTAAACCATTACTTATTATAGAAATCGAAAATGTTTACAATCTGAACACTTGCCAGTTACATTATAACCCCCTGACCTGTCAACATAATGAAGAATATGGAGATTTCTGAAAGCCATACAAAACTGTGAAAAAACTGAAGTTTTATTTATCCGTCCAGATGGCAAGATAGAGATCATTTTATCAAAAATACAACATTTCAGTGCTTCTCAGTGTGTGAGAAATGTGAATGTTCTTTTAACTGAGCTGGATTTTGCTCCACACATCAGATAACTGGATTTTATCATCTTAAAAATATCGTCAGAGTCCGCCCATTTCTCTTTCTTGTCAGGATGGAGGTGCTGATGCATGCTTTTATTTCTAGTTGATTAGACTACTGTAACACCCTGCTCTATGGTGCTCTATGGCAACGGCGTGTGAAAGAGACTATAATGACTGTGTTTTAAATTGCTGTTATCTATTTTGGTGTGTGAAGACTTGTTTAATTTTAATATGCATGAATTGTTTTTTTTATCATGTAAGGCACTGTGTGAAATCAATGAAAAGTGCTTTATAAATAAAGTTTGATTTGATTTGATTTGATAAATGAGTTACCAATAACTATAGTGTAATACTCTAATCAAGGGATCTCCAACTCCGGTCCTCGTGAGCTACTGTCGTGCAGGTTTTGGATTCTACCCCGATGCAACACACCTGACTCAAATCACTGGATCATTGACAGACTTGTGCAGAGGTGTGTTGTAGTAGGGGACATCTAAAACCTGCAGGACAGTAGCTCACAAGGACTGGAGTTGGAGACCCCTGCTCTAACCAAACCAAACAATGGGTGAGAGCTAAGGTTCTGGCAACCTATACCACCACCACCATTCCAACCTCTAAACTTGGACTTGTTTTGCTGGTTAATGAGCATAAACTTCCATATGTTGTTGGAGTTTTGTCTGAGAAACATAAAATTGCAACATGTCACACATCGTCATGATACCGCCATGACAAATATAATATTCTGATGATTGAGCTGCATTATGTAACCATGAGAGGGATCACCCTGACCTTCTTTCTCATCACCAGTACAGTGTATTCAGCTCTGACATATAGATGACAAGAAACCAGGTGATATAACGAGCCAGGAACAGAAAACAGAGCACATAAGGGAAAACTACAAATTGAACTAAAAACCAGAAACCCAAACCATGATCAAAACCAAACAACAAACCAAAGAACACACCAGGAACCACACTGTGAACCATGACACATGTTCAAATCTCAAATGGCAAACTAGTAATCTTGCATTATTCTTGCACAAAATAGATTACTAGCCTTATCAAAAGTAGCTCAATAAGCCTTTTTAAATGGGAAATAGTGCCCTTTTTGCAATGCTTTTAGTGTTGACTAAGGGCTCCACTTGACATTTCCAACTCTTCCTTGATCTGTGCAGGATAAAAAAAAAAGTTATCTACCTTGAAGAACTGAGAAACCTTTTTTCATTTTTTAAACTTTTCACAGCACCTAACATCACAATGTTGGCATTTTTCTGAAGCTTAATTTTTGACATTGACTTCATGGTGTGACCAAGTTCATATTATTAATCAAACTCATACATATGCAAGAGCATTTGTGCATTTCTGTGTTGGCGGTTGCTTAAGTGCCAAAGTGAACATCTTGCTTTGATCTTAAGTCAGGAGGTCTCTTCCCATGCAGGCAGCCACTGAAGAGGAGGTGATTGATGGCTAATGAGGGCTGAATGAGGAGCCGAGGCCAAACACACAGTATACTTCCTACTGTGGCTTTACCACATGATGGATGGCATGCTGAGCTACAGAACCCACACATACTGTACAGTTGAAAGTGTGTGCGGATTTGCTTGCTTGTGTGGTCTGACTGAACGTGTTGCTGTAAGTCATTCATACTGATTTAAGCCAAATCACTTTCTGTGAATAGCTTACTAAGATACACAGTGGGGCATCACAATCCATCAGTCACCTTGAACCCTAATATCTTCCTCAGTGAATCCATCCCACACCGTTCAAATATCACACAGACTTTGCCTACAGACGCAGCATGAAGTCTCGTATAAATCCAGTAACATATGGATGGCTGGGAAATCCTGCTTTTATCGTTCAGGTTAATTTGATCAGTCATTAAATGGTCTATATGGAGCTTAATAACCTTGAATGAGGTCCTTGGGCATTCAAGAAAGCATACATCAGTGTCTTGAGTAAATGTTTGTAATGTATTCAGTAAGAAAAAAAAATCAATAGCAACTGCAGTGAAACTGGCAAATAATTATTCAGACTGATCAAAAGGATTTTAATAACACTGTTCGAGAGATCACATGCTTATTTTATAAGATGTACTTTCCTTATAAGTAAGAATCATTATCACTATAAAATTTTGCAGGATTGACAGGAGAAAGTTGAATGAAAGTAAAATATTCACAATTATTTTCAGCAAAATTATACACATAAATGGTGAAGCATAAAGCTCTGCAATCACTGCTACCATATCCCTGCTGCTGAAAAAATGAACATACTCTGCTTTATTCTGTGGATACTTACTCTTAGTCACAGATATATATGTATAAATTTTAGGTCTTTTGTTTTTTTACAATAGTTTATGTTGATTGTATAAGTGTGTGTCTTTACACTTTGGCATTCCCATAATGAGAGGAAAGGAACCTTTTGTACAGAGAAACCTATCTCCTTATTCTTCATATGACAATAAACTTTGAAATGTATTAGTGCAACATTTCCTTATAGGCTGTTGTGCTCTGTAGTTTTTTTTTTTTTAACTTTTAGCTTTGTTTTATTATTATTTACATTAAAAACCAAATTGAGAAAATTCATTTTAATCCTAATTTCTTACTTCCAACCCTATTGAATTACAGGCAAGAGCCCAGTGAAGGATAAAGTGATGGCAAACACGTGAGAGGGAAGAAGAAAAGTGAACTAAAAAGCAGGACAGTCTCAAATGAAGATTTGTTAATAAATCTCTTCGGCCATCTCCTCTAACTTTCTTTTGAGCATCTTGTCCAAAAGAACAACAGTGAGAGATGGACAGAGAAAATTAAGGAATACATATTTAGATGTGGGGCATGCAGACTAAAACCTAACCTCCAGCTATGGTGAACACAGTAATAAAAAACGCAACACAGTTATTTCACTCTGTCATGAAATTAGGTTGATTCCAACCAGAAAAAAAATATGATTTAACATTAACAACATCTTTGTCTTCTTCAGATTCTCAAATGGTTTTCAAAACCCCTTACTAGATAATTTGAGCAGTGAAGATTTTTCTCATCTGTAAAATCATGCAATGTTTTCCTCAACTGTTAAAATGATTCCATACGTTTTCCATCTGACACAAATAAATCAGCCATTCTGCAGAACTAGACAAACAAACTGTTTGTACAGTTTCATAAGAATCAGTTGTGTTGGGACAGGAAAGCACCTTAAACCTGAAGGACCCTTGAAGAAAGAGTTTGAGCTCCCTGGGTTAAACTTTTTTCCCCTTCACAAAGTAAATTATTTTCTTAAAGGTTTGCCTTCTCTTTTATATTTGTTGTTCATTCCAGTTATGCCTTTTCAGCTTATGGTCATTGGCAAGAACAATTGTTATCAAAGAGCAGTGTTAATGAAAAGATGATATAAAATACTGGCCTTTTGCACATGAACAAAAAAAAAATGTTTTTTTACTGACCAGAAAAAGCCACAAGCACTCAAGAGGAAACTTATATCTTGTTCCTGAACATCCTTACATCACTAAGCCCACTAACATCAACCCATCCCTGATCCTCTGTCCCACCATCCACTCTTACCCAAACCCCCTTTGCCTGGTCTCCCCTATAAAACACCTAGAATCTGGCCAAGGGAAGAAAGGGGGACACATGCCATCCATCTTTCTGAGAAGGCATGTGTGGTGTGTGAAAATGCGTTGGAGGAAGCTGGAGTTTCAGTAAAGCAGAAAACCATGGTGGAAGCTGGGCTGTAGACAAAAATAAGAGACAGGACTTTAGCTTGGTGCTGCTGCATCATCTATTAATGTAATCATATTCCTTAGTACAAAATATATGTCATGATATTGGGATTTTAGTCTGAATTTTACAAGGAAGCTGCAAAAAAATGCCAAAGTATGAAAAGGATCAGTATTCACCTCAAGTCAGAAAATGTGGGAGGGCTGAGGCAAACCACCGTTTGAGTGAGATGTGGTAAAAAAGCAAACCATTCATGTTACCTTTGTTGATGCATTGCATACAGATACTGTCCATTTATCATTGACTTAAACTGGGATATAGTCATACATAGTCCCAAATGTAAGTCTTAGATTAAACAGTTGTGTTGCTTACAAAGTATGTATAAAGTTACTGTTCAATAAAGCTGGATTTCAAAATTTAATAGATATTTAGAGCATTTGGAGGTTCATTAGCAACAGAATGTTAGCTTCGTGATTATCTCACAGGACATTACATATGCTTAAAAAAAGTCAAATAAAAATAAACAGAATGCAAAGATTTACAAATAATTTAAAGCCAACATTCAATTGTAAATTCATGCCAAATGTTGACACTGAGAAATTATACACAGTTTTTTAATTTGCTCATTATATTTTTAAAACATGTCAAGCAATTTTTTAATTGCTTAAAAGATGGGGGCGGGGCATATTTCCCACTGTTTCATCATCTTCTTTTAACAACACTTTAAGTGTTTCCATAGATTCGCTTGACTCATAATATTAGAAGTTCAATATGTTCCCATTCTTGCTTTAAAGAAGTTCAGATGCTAAAAGCTCTGAAGCACTTTTTTAAGGATCAAAGCATCAGGTCTGTAATACATACATGAGATAACCATGATTTAAAAAGAAAAAAAGAATCCTATTTGGATTTGTGAGGTCACAGGACAGTTTTTCACCTCCGTGCACCAGAGTTCATCATATACAGCAGTTTTTTACATGAAAAAAGAAACCTCAGTATTAAAAGGGCAAGTCTGAAAATCAATATCAGCCCACAGGCTACAACTCATTATCATCCCATCTTTAAAAGAACATACTAAAGCATGATGCTGCAGAAATTATTTTTTCACATTAAAATCTAAATTTATTATCTAATTTCTTTAGTTGGGATTTTTAGGTATTCCTTGTCTTCTGATTCCCATGTGAACAACTGTGTAATTCAAATACTAAAATGTAACATAAGAGCACTCTGATTTTTTTCTATCATTCAGATTCCTTCATTAGTGATTTTTATATTTGTTAAGCCTGTTAAACTAAATAGATCCTCCTTGTTTTGTCCGCACTGGTAAAAACTGGAGGCATTATTTATTCTTAAAATATTCATGCTGACTTGGTTCATTTTTAATGTGTGTTCCATGTAGAAAAGCAAAACTATCAGTATGTATAGTCAACATGAATATCACAATGAGATTTTTTTTTTTACTTTTGTAGACATTTGCTTCTTAAAAAAAAAAATTAACAACAAAAACACAATTTAGTTCAAATCCTGTTTGTCAAACAAAAGTTGCCAAAAGTAAAAAAAAAAAGAAAAAGCATGATAGTGTAATTAAACTATAAATAGTAGAAAATATAAATATGTTATCTTCCCATTCTATGCATTAATAAAACCATTAAAAAGTGAAAAGTGTTGCAGGCACTTAAGACCAGCATCTTAATTAAAAACAATTTATTCATGAATGGCTTGTTTGCAAGATCAATTTTTCATCCTAAATGTCACATTCCACTAAGTTTTGCAATGCAGATAAGCTGAGATACGTTGTTTGAAATATACATGGGAATTTGCTCTCCCATGGCACATAAATATGATTGGTTTGAGAGTGAAGGAGGATGGATGAATATTTTCCATAGCTTTGTTCTCAGGGGACCAGGAGAGGCTTTAACGTTGTTCTAAAGCTGCATGAAATGTCTCAGATCAGAAATGGCAGCTCCCATATGGATTTGAATCCAGACACAAGCAGCATACTAATAAACAAACACAGCACAGGGAGAGACTTTCATAGAGGGAACAAACTTGTAAAGCAGCAACAAACTGTAAACTTTCTAACAACGATGCATGCGTTATTGCAGCGACTGTGTTCAGTGTTTGATGGAGCTTGGATCAATATGGGTTTTGACAGTTTGAATTTATATTAGGACAAATTACCCTGCTCAGCATTGTCAGCTGAAATTATAATCAGTTTTAGAAGTGAAAGCTTTGTCATTAACTATTTGATTATGTAGATTAAACGTTCACAGTGAGCCCATATTTGTGTGCAGTTAGAATTTTATTGTAAAAGCTTAATGAAATTGCTCACACTCCATATTCTTTACATTATATTACCTTATTTATGAAAATGGATCTAAGATAGTTTAAATTTAGACCCCATTTTTCAAGTACTGCATGACTTTGAAGAAATACCTTCACAATTATCAGGATCACCTCTATTTCCTTTTTAACCCGAGAAAAATATCAAAGCAATTAAATCTAGTTTTGCTTTTTGTGACAAATTGATGTTGTTATGCGTGTTAGAGGGTTGAAAGGAGTCAAGAAAAGTTGTTCAGAGAATTCATGCTTGAAGCATCATCATACATTATTCATAAAGTGTACTTGTAGCTCAGAATAGAGAGCTGTTAGCAGTTCAATTCCCAGCTTTCCCAGTCCACACAACACAATACTGCCAGTGATGCAGAGTGTGCATGTAAGGGAAAAACAACTATATGTTTTTTAGTCTCAATAGTAAAGCAAGTCAAAGTGGGCAACAGTTATACAGCCACTTAGATGTGTTTATATGAGTTATATTCTTTGTTATTTTCCATATCCATCTGAGTATAGAATAAAAAGCTTTCTTGAGGATTCTCCATGGAGGCTAACAAATTCGTGAATCAATTAATGTTACATTACTTGGTTCTTCCTCTGCTACACAGAGGAGGAATTAAGTCTCTTTGCTGGAAGGTGCAGTTGCTGTAAACCTAGAGTTTTTACTTATTCATTCATTCATTCTCTGTACGCTTTGTCCATAAAGGGTCGCTGAAGCCTATCCCAGCATTTAACAGGTGAGAGGCATGGTACACCGTGGACAGGTCACCAGTCCTTCACAGGGCCAACACAGAAAGAGACAAACGACCATTCACGCTCACACTCACTCCTAGGGAGAATTTAGAGTAACCAGTTAACCTAACATGCATGTCTTTGGACGGTGGGAGGAAGCCGCAGAACCCGGAAAGAACCCACACATACATGGGAAGAAAACATGCAAACTCCACACAGAAAGGCTCGAACCAGCAACCTTCTTGCTGTGAGGCTGTGGTGCACCACACCACCGTGCAGCCCAAGTTTTTACTAATAATATGTTCAATATAAATAGATCATTAAAGCCTTTTTAAAGTTAGTTTCATGCCTCACATAAATGAATCCAGTGATAGTAAAGAGTTAAGTCTCATCTTGCTGAAATTGAAGCCCTTTAAATAAATTACATATGGGACACAGTTGGTATATGGAACCATTTAATCTTTGCTTTTAGCGTGTTATTATATGTTTTGTTTTGTTTTTTTTCATTATAAAACAACTATAAATGTAGAAGAATACTGTTGTAAGTCCATTGTATATTTACAGCAATTAACCACAATGCACTTTTTCTGTGTAGCTGCAAAGATGTGTTTGTTGCACGAATCACATGACAATCCACTTTTAAACCCAAACAGTCAATCATGCTGCTACTGTTAGCTGGTCAAACTGAGTCAAACTGTACAAACACTTAAAAATACATCTGAATTGTAAATATCAGGAGTGACACAATTAGATGTTTCCTGCATGTCTTCCCTGAGCTTACAGTACATATATCCAGAAGACTGTACTGTTGGTGTTCGACATCTTATGTAGTAATTAAAGACAAGGACATCTGAAACACATCTGTAAAATAAATCAGCCAAGTCAAACAACGTTTCCTCTACTCTCTCCAACACACAGCACAGCACACCGCTCTTGTAGTTTTATCATAATTTAAGATCAAATCAGTGCACCACTTTAACTTTGCTCCAAGTGGTAAAACCGGGACACACAGAGATAAAACTCCACCAGCGTGAAACTGCATTAGGTCAAACAGCTACTGATAGACTATCATAGAGCTGTTTCCTTCAACAGACTCCCTTGGCTCTCTCCTCCTTTGCTTTGACATCTTGGATTTATATTTTATTTGCTATTTATTTTTCTCAGCTCTACTTCTCTCCTCTGTGACATTTTGTATGCATCACTTCTTCTGCTGATTCCTTTACAACTATCATTCTATCAAACAGCCTCTTGCATTTATCAATTCAGCATTCACTAGATTAAATTGCTGGACTCGTGTATCCTTCATCTCTTCACTCTACAACAAATGTTTGACCAAGCAGTTCCCAGTTGTATTATTTAGGGCTGTGTGTGAGCTGGTATCAGTGACAAAGATGTACGCCTGACATGATGCATTGGCTCTGTTTAATTATAGAGATGCAGAATAAATATTTACAGATGGCCGATCCGTCTTCTTCAGGCCAAGTCTACAAGTTTGATTTATGAACCATCAGTTAATGCAGAAAAACCGGCTGTCATAGTTCCAGTATGGAGGCTGAATAGTGTAAGCTTCATGTATTATAACTGCTCAGGTCTGCATGCAAGGAGCTTTCAGCTGTTCGGTGGATTTGTTCTTACATTAATATGGTTCCTGTTCATGCATTGACCTACAGAGGTATTGCCATGTTATTAGCTTTAAATGCGGCTTGGCATGGTCAAATATGCAGTAAGAAGAAGAATTTGTTAAAGTTTTTAAAACTCTAATATTGACCTGATCAACTTATTGTCGGGTCAGTTTGAACTTTTATTGACTTTCATACGTCACTTTAACCCAAAGTACTTGCAAGTGTAAAATTATATTTTCCAATGAAGTAAAAGTGTTTAAAGTGTAAATTTGATGCCTCTACTTAACAGGCTGATTACAGGAAACAGCTGGACTTTAGCAACATTCTTTAAGATACAATATAACATCAGTTATGGAGGGCTGTAGTGTCTTTAAAACTATCTATTTCAAAAATTACATCAAACAAAACAGTAGTGTTTCAGCTCAGGAGGAGTACAATGACTAAAATTATACCTTATCTTATCTGGGTTAGATTCAGGATTAAGCCAAGCCATGCCAATCAGGTTTGGGTTGAAATTCAGATGTCTAAATGTGCAGCCCATCCAACCATTGTCTGCTTATTCCAATGCAGGGTCACAAGAGGAGGCAGGGGGGCTGCAATCAGTCATGCTTCCAATCATTCCTTGGAGGGATTTTGAGAAACCAATTAATCAGACATTCATGTATTTGGACTGTGGATAGAACAAGAAGAGAGAACCTTTTCATGCACGGAGAGAACATGCAAACGCCACAAAGAAAGGCCCAAACCAGGAGCCCTCATTCTGTTACATGATGGTGCTAACCACCACAGCATAACAGACACATTAACAGCCCCTTTAATCCAAAGCAGTTGTTAAACAGTGTATTTAAAAATCTAATTTTACATGTCCTTAGAAGTAAAATATTGTATGTGAAAATAATAATTCCACTCTTTTTAGTAATGCATGCATAAAAAATTTAAGTTCATAGACACAAGTTTGTGGATAATAATAGTGAAGCAGCTTGGAAATGCTTCTTTGTATCTAAATGTGTAGGTTTAGCTAATCAAAAACCAAGCTTGCCTTGATCCACATTCAATCATGCTTATAGCGCTGCAGCTACAATCTCATGTTAACAAAGCCTTATTTAGACAAGTGCGACCTACTTGTGTTCAACTGTGTTCAAACTGTAGCAAAAGTTTCCATTAGCAGCTTCCCTCACATGCCATATATGTTTTAAGCAACTAAACTGGAGACCCATAAACTTGAAAATTCATGCTGATTTAGTCCAATTCCAGACTTAGTGAGCGACATTTATATGAGCTCTGAGGTGGAGAATGTTGTATATCGCTGTGTTTTGCATGACTTCTACCTTGGCCACTGGGAGAGGAGCCCTGTAAAAACACTTTAAGCATTTCACTTACAAACTCACTGGAGGGCTGCAACATTTCCTAATGCTCTCTTTTTTTATCACACACATCATTGTCTGTGTAAGTGTGCATGTATAAAATATGGGCTTGAAGGTCCAGTTGCATGAGTAACTGTGTGTTCTCATGTGTGTGTGTTAGTGTACTTGCCTCCCTGCTGGTGAGGCAGAGCCATCTGGTATCTGGTCAGTCTAGCGATCCTCTGGAGGGCACCTGGCCAGCAGCTTGCTCACCTGGCTCTGCTAGTTCCTGCCAACTACTACACCTGGCCTAGCCAGCACACAGTAAGGAAACAGATTGCATCGAGCAGTGAAAAGTGGTCCAGCGTCGAAGTGAGAAATAATGCTGCGATACTTGCATCTTGTTGTATAGTGCTCTAGATATCTAATTAACGAGACTTACTGAAAATATGTCGTTATCTCTTTGTCAGAGATCTCTGCTGGTTTTAGATATTAGTGACCACAGTGCTTTTGTAAATATAGCTTCATTTATAGGATCTCAGGAAAATATGTCAGCAACATACTCCATAATGAGTAAAGTTGACTCTTTCTGCATCTGTTCCAACACTTGGTGCCAGACTGTGCCAACCCATCAATTTAGCATATGATGGCATTTCCTTCCTGCAGGTTGTCCTCTGCTATCAATTACACCTTCCTCTTCCTGCAAGAAAGATGATCTTTGTCCCCTATTGTACACACACAAACAAACACACACACACTGTGGACACAGAGGGACAGACACCTGCAGAGTGTTTGTCACCTCTTCTGTTGACATCTGCGACCGCATGGCATTGTGGGAGAGACGGCCATCTGTTGTCGGCAAGGGTGGATTAGAAGGGGGCAAGCGGGCGCGATGCATCATGCTGCTCTTTTCTGTTGGTCTGATGTCTGTGAGGAGTTGTGCTGTTATAGTGTTATTGTTCTCACATTAGTGTTAAAATACTAACGAAAGCAAAAAGATTAGTTACATTTTGAATGAGTATCAACTGCAATCTTGTTCCCACAGTATTTGAAGTAACTGCAGCCATTCTTGGGCTCATTACTGTCAAAGGGTCTTTACCTTTATTTTAGTTTTATAACTTGTTGAGCTAATACATAGAAGCAATATCCTAAAAAGAAAGTTTTAAGCCCACAAAAACTCTACTTAAATTGTTCTGTTTTATGAGACAGAACTCTTTCCTAATTATCTGGACAGCATTGAACCTTCTTCACGAAGAGACAGCACACAAATGGCTGAAGGACACGATGGAGACAGCAATTTTTTTTCCAATTATCCTGGCAAGGTTAAAAGGACTAGCTCTTGTTATACAGCAGGTTCTTGTCCTTCTGAACACAAGTAAACCAAACTTTGTCTTGACACTCAGCTTCTGAAAGCTACAGTATTTAAAGTTTGTTTAAATATAATCAGATAAGATAAGATAAGATAAGACCCACAGGCACAAATAATTCTCCTACTGTAACTTATCATTTAGCCACATTATATACAATACAATATGAACTGTATGTTGCAGTTTTAAAAAAATAATAAATCCATCCCAAATCCGCCACAACTATAGTATCATTTGTTCCTTTTTGTTACTATATTGAAATATTAACATTATAAGCACTTTCCACTTGCAGTGTGGGGAAATTAAGTTGTAGGCATCTGACTAGTCTCTAATTTTTCCTGCAGAATGACATCAACTCTAAATGTGCAGGAACAGTCATAAGGAATTACCTTTTGCAGTTTTTTATGGATTTTGACAGCATAGTCTCTTCAAATTTATTGCATTAAATATTTCCAAATTGCCATGTGTACGTGTAGAATCAACATTGACATCCACTGCATTAAAGAAGTTTGTACAATGGCTGTTTACAACACTGAGCGTAATTAAAAAGAAACATGCTGAGTCAGTTTGACGTTTTCACTGCTACCAAATTATTTCATTTTAAAAATATACATCGCATCTAATTACCACAAGCAATATTTACTTTGTGGAAATTGGGATTCTGGAAGAATTTATTTGTATCACAAGACAAGAATCAATAACAGACATGATTCTCGAAGATGTTTCTTTATCTTCAGGGATTACTGGACAAGAAAGTTAGCAATGACAGCAGCTTTGGAGAAAACTGTATCACAGAGAAATGAGTAAAGTCCGACTGAAATAACAGAGACATTAACCCATATATTCCTGAAGGACATCCATGTGCGCAGGATGTTCATTGGCTGGTTGGCTGGGTTGTGGGTCTGCTCATCCAGCCGGCCTGCACACGGCAGACAGATGTTCTGCAGCGCCACAGGCAGTGTGTGTTCTCGAAAAACCCAGACCAGATGCTGCTACCTGGTGTCCCACCCGCCTGCCGTTCAGCTACAGTGGGCATGATCCAGTGGCCATCACATGACCTCAAAACTAGGTTTCGGGATTGTGAGCTGCCAGTTATATAGATGATGCAGTAGAATGGAGTGGAACTGAAAAACATCCTGGGGTTGAATCAGCACGTCCGTCACGGTGTCTCTGACAGGCTGAATTCATTTGCCAGACTGTTTTGAAAAATGAATCAAACAAGGAGAATATATAAGAAAGCATGAAACAACATCAAAACAGCAAAATACCTCATAGGACCATACTTAAATGAACTATCTGAAGTAACATCAAAAGATAGAATGCAGCATCAACATCTTTCAGCTTCATTTTCCCTCCAGTTTTTTTTTCCCCCAAATAAATAAACAGCTTCTCCCTCACAAACACACAAACTCACGGAGTTCTTGTCCCTCTCCAAGGTCCCTGTTATTACCAAACCCGAGGAAACTTTCCAAGAGATTCAAAGACACCCAAGATTAAAGATTTATTTGTTCTTTTGAAGCTGCAGCAGTGTTTTCATCATATTTCTGCGACAAATGCAGGCTGGTTACGGTATTTTTGCAGTGTGGTTGGTGGTGACCCAGAACTGCCAGGGAGAGGGATCTGGCCTGACGGTTGGGCTCTTGTCTCAGAACTCCCCTAATGAGGAATGTTGTGGTAATGGCATCATTTCCTTGAAACCCCAAAGGAAAGGCAGTTTACTTGTGTGTTCTCATACAGCCTTTTTTTATATAACTGTTGTGTAATAAACAGCAAGGAAATACTGTGAGGAGGTAGGTTATTACCTCTGGATGGCTTTGTTTTGAAGGATCTTTTCATAGTCTGGCACATCTCCGGTCAAGCTTGTCTAGATTATTTCTTCTTTCTTTTTTAATCAATATAAAGGAAGCTCCTTTGTTTTGTTGTGTTGGTTTAGACATAGAGATTCTGCAGTTATTGTCTTGTACATCTGGTGTCTTTGCTCTCTTATTTTCTGTTGATAAGTAACAATGAGTGCAAGGAAAATTTGCCCCTCGTCTTAAACAGCAAATCTTTGCTTGCATTTATTGGCTTTATTTTGTATCTCAGAACCCTTTGATCTGAAGCTTTGATTTCAATTAAAGTCTGATTCCAATAACAGCTCATTGTTCTTGCTTTTATTAACTGCTCTATCTCTTAGATACATCAGGCATATCACAGTGTGCTGTGCATCAGTGCATTTCATTCCCATCTGCTGAAGAGCCAGCAGAGAATCACACTGCCCCCTACTGTCCACCATCATTAATAACACAACAAAATAGATTTTGCAGCTGTCAGCCAGACAATGCCTTGGTACTCTGCCAGTGGCTCGATACCAAGATCTGTCATGAGCAGCAAGGCACTACAACAGACTCCACTGATTGGAGTGCACACTGGCTATGACACTAGTCTCCTATTTGCTATTGAATGGCAACCTCTCTCTCTCTCTTTCTCTTTCTGTCTTTTTTTTCTCTCCAGTCACATTGCTCTTGCTTTTGCAATCAGTGCAACTCATTTTAATAGAGCTCCTGCTGTTGACCTGAGAAAAGAAGAGGAGGAATCAGGGTGAGCCTGTGTCAAATCATTCTTCCAAGGTGAAGACCGCAATCATGGATGTTTGAAAATGACTGAGTCTGCTGCAATAGACATGTCACACTTGACGGCGTTTCTCACTGGAATCAGTGGAAATTACTTGTTTTAAACACAATCCCATCAAGCTTAAAATGTAGCTTCATGTCCCGAATGAAAGACTGAAATTACATTTAAAGTGTGGGGATCCTGTGCAACGACACTGGATAAAAAACAACCCTCAACATATTAAACAAATATAAAAGATTTTACAAGCCTACTGTTTCATAAAACCAAACCAAAGAAAAACACATTTCTGAAAAACATTTCAGAAAATTAAATAAAACAGAAAACACATCAATGAAAAAAAACATGTTTCCTTTTTTCCACGATTCGCGTGTTTTTTCAATTATGTTCAAATCTTCTGCTTTGTTGTCATCTTTTTCTTGCTATTTTTTGCAAAATAAATTGGTTGCGTTTTTCTTTTTCTTTCATATGTTTTTTAGGATGTGTCTTCTGAAATGCGCTTTTGCTTGTGCGCCTCAGGGCCTAAGTAATAAAATCTCAACCCAAAACACACAGACATGACGATGATGATACACAGAGGAGATCAAATCAAAGAAACCCCAGTCAAAAATAGAGATAAGATCTAACAATTGCAATAAAGGCTTCCAGCCAACAGTCTGCTTAGCTTACATACCACTTTGCTTTCCAGCCTATAAATGCAGTGTATATATGCAACTCAATCAGCAACAGGCACCTTTGAAGACACCCTAAGTAAATGCCCCAACTGACAAGACAAACTAAATACCTCCTAACAAACGATACAAGACTGCAAAAAGCACTTCAACAAAGGAAGAATGTAATGAACCCAACGTGCCATCTCAATATATCATCCTGAGTGAATTTGCCAGCCCCACTCTCTACCTCCAAGCATGGTAAATGAGAATTTATGTACCCGCTACTTTATCATTCTTTACTTTTTTCCCCCCATGAGGTAGCCATGCCATGCGAGACAGATACTTTCACCAAAGGCAATATCCCCTCACAGTAATTATATCAGAGTGAGAGAATGGCTCATTAACATATGTTAGGCATGTCAGGAATTTACAAGCACCTTTTGGAGATGCCTCTCCTCAGCGTGCTGCTCCCATCTGTATGGTGCCTCCTTTGAGGATGCTACCTCCTCATTTCCATATACGTCAGTCATGTTGCATGTGGTTTTAAGAAAGATTTTATACAAAAAAAGAAGGTCTCTCTGAGTGTAGGAATCATAAGGGACTGTTAGGTGATATGAAAAGTGTATGTTTGCAGACGTGTCAGGATGTGACTTTGTATTTATTGAAACAACACAATGTTAAAACAATCGCAATAAATTTATCGTGATGTGTGCAATCAATGACGACAGGGTGAAGGGACTGTGTTAACTTCTCTGCAGTGTTATAAAGAGATGCATCCATGCGTGAATACATGCATAAGGCTCAACACCAGGCACCAGACCGACTAACAGGGAAGTCCTGAGGCTGCTGAGCTGGTGCTGCCACTGCTGCTGCTAAACTGCTGCAGGACCCAACATCTGCTGCCTGCAAGAAGGGACATACTGTTGCCCTTTCACCCATTAGTATGGCGCCAGTAGAATGGAATGACCTATTTATTTGCCATCTCATATATATACTAATTCTTTACATAATAAAAACAATTATTGTTTTTATATGACTAAACCTTGACTTCTACATAAATACTGTAAAATCCAAATGTAATTTATTTTTTATTGCTCAGATTTTTCAAAGTAAGTAAATGAATAGAGGTGAAATTATTCCTTTTTGTATATGTTCAGTGGGGCTCAGATTTGCTGAGATGTTGATCTCATTCTCCACGATTTCCACAATTCCCACCCTCAGCTTTGACCTGGAAGTAATGGAAGAAACTAGTATATCAAAAAAAGAAGAAGACAGTAAAAGCAGATATTAAACATAAACAATATAGAAATCTAATTTATAAACAATTAGGCATAAAACAGCTACAAAATGTATAAAAAGAGTTGCAAAGTTAAAAAAAAAAATAGCTGAAAACAGAATTGCTTGTCAAATTGTTTTATTCATTTCAGTCTATGATGTAATAAATGAATCCATAAAAAGCCCAAATACAAGCCGAAAAGAGGAATGCTGCCACTGCTGGAGGAGATGGGTGCACGCTGATCAAAGAAGCATTTCCCCTCCTGTGCTTGTATACTGGGACAGGGTGAGTAGTTTAATTAAATGGCTAATTTATTATTCAGTGGAAAGACACTAAATGATAAAATAAATTCTGAACTGCCACCTTAAGATTGCACTGTATTCTCAGTGACTATAATGTGAAGTTATAGTACAGAAGCTGAGTCACAGTAATGTTAGTGGTGCTTTTCAAAATCACTAGTGAAGTTAACAGGCAATAATTCCTGGGATTCTGTGTGTTTATAACAAACCAAATTTGAATTTGATGGATAGTATGGCATCAATGTGATTACTTAGGAATATTTTAATGAAACCTTTCTTTTCAGTGTAAAAATAATGTATTTATTTATATAAATGTTTTCACATTCTGGAGCAGACATAAAAAAGCACACACACACACACACACACATATATATATATATATATATATATATATATATATATATATATATTTTTTTTTTGCCGTTGTTTTGCATGGTGCATATTGACCTCACTCAAGAATCACCACAGCAAGAAAAAAAGTCATGTGTCATGCAACCTGCATCAATGCATGATGTTTTAAATTGTGACATGGTTACTTAATAAAGCTTTTTTAGTATAACTTAATTTATTCTTTGTCCAGTTTACTTTCAGGGTTTCCATCTTCAGCTGTAACGCGTTTTTATCAAGTGGAATAAGAATTTACCATTCAGTGCTGCCTGGTTGTGTCCGAGTAGCTCTGACTGTGTTTCATCTGTCCATTACTGTGACAGACTGCTGTGCTGTTTAATTCTATCACAATGGTTGAGTTGACCATATCCCCAGAAACGGAGTTGAGTCAAAAGAAATACAGGCTTCACTAAAAGCATAAAAATGATAACTTAAATGCCTTCATCTATTGATCTTTCTTGTTTAAAAAGAATAGAAATCTTTTGACTGGGATTTTTTAAAAAAAAGACCTCACATGGAAGGAGCAGAAATAAGAGGTAGATGGAGAGAAAAGTCATTTTATTCAGTCTTTTGCCCCAGAAAATGTCATTCCAGTGACTGAGGACACAACATCCATTTCCATCTCCATCCACTCTATCTATCTCTCTCTTTCTTTCTCATTCATTGTCATTGGCTTTTCCCTTTAAGTGCACTTTCGCCCACACCACTTGGAAATTGATTGAAACAAAATGTCACAATTATGCCCTGTAGCTCGCCGCTTCAATTATTCATCAATTAGGGGCTCGGCTCCTTTTTTTCTTTCCTCTGAGCTGATTTTTCATTCAGTTTGCTCGAGATGTATGGCTCCCCTGCTGTTAACCAGTCCAAAGTCATTAGTTTCTGGGTTTGCAATTAAACCTGATGCATTATGCATGAGGCTCCGACTCAGCAGACACATGCAGCAGCAGCGGCCGCGGCAGCTATAGCGAACGAGCTGGTAAGCTCTGGAGGCGTGGATGAGAAATTAATTTACTAGCAATGAAGTTCTCTCTATCTCTCCCTCTCTCTCTATCTTTCTGTTGTCTGGCAGGTTGGAACAGATGCCAGAAGATGAAGATGGGAGGTAGGGATAGGGCAGACAAGAGAAGAGGCTCTCCAGACTGTCACATGTGTCAAGGATTATCTTAACAGTTCATTTCTGCTTTTTTAAATAACTTGATGTAACAAGTGGATTTTATAAAGGCTTGATGAGGAGCAAACATGGTAAACATTTTTATCTGCACACACTAACAAATGTCAAGAAAACATTTGTGGCATGTTCAAAATCTCTGAAAGCAATATGCTTTACAAAAAACAACTCAATCCACCTGCTCTACCTTGTAACACTGAGATCTGCTCTTTTATAATAAACTAAAAAAAAGCTGTATGGTTCACAGCACAGATTATCTGTGCATACTTGTGATGGACAATGAGACTGGGACCTGTCAAATGTAGAATTTTCAATGAGTATGTGCTGCCACCTAGTGACCACTTAACAAAATGTCACTTATGTTTGAGTATAAAAACTTCAGAATTTCACAGACACACATACCAGTGCCAGTTCCAGACCAATATTAGCAGGGGCAGGCTGGAGCCAGCTGATGGAGAGGCACATTCATGAGAAAATAACACAACAAAGAGCCTTGAAGGATTTCAAAATGTACTGTTTAATTAAGGCAATGTTATAACAGCAATTCAATTACATTTTTAAAACAAAACTATTTGAATAAAAACATGTGAATCACTCGGTCCTTCATCTCAGCGAGGAAGTGAAACAGTATTTGTCCCAGCATCTTGTAATTTTAGATTAATGATTAAAGAAAATGTGTTTAGTTGTGTTAACACAAACACAATTAAAGCTAACGTAGCGTGGCTACAGCTCTGTGATGGATCTCCATGCAATCATTGCCCGTTTGTGCTTCTCAGGTTTGGCATGGATGGAAAAACTAGAAGTAGCTTCTTCTAGTTCTTGTATAAAGATGGTGCTTTATCAGTGTTTGGGGTTTTAGAGGGCAAAACTTTTTCCAGCATAATAATATGCATTCTGGTTATTTTTAGTATTCAAGCCAGTTGGAGCTGGACTTCCTGATATCTGATGGAAATGTTAATCAGAAGGCATGCCCAAATTCAGCTTCTCCAAACTTTATTGTTTATGCATTAATACATTAAACATAATGAATGTGTTGATTCCACAAATTAGTCTTTTGGTATTAAAGCAGTAATTTCAACATAAATCTTTGAAATACAGTTAAAGCCGACGGCCACCAGTGGTGCATCCAATTATTGGATCTGACTGGAAAATTGAGCTACACTTTAGTCCCATATCCTGGTTAGAGTGGAATTATCGCAAAAAAAAAAAAAATTATGAATGCCTTAGGCTCTGCCTCAGCAGAGGGACCACAGACCACAAACCTGCTGTCAGGGTGGCACTGGCCCACTTACACATACAATATAAAACATCTAACTAATCAATAATCAATCATTTTCTTTATTGTTCCCGGAGGGAAATTGGTTTTGCAGCCAGAACAGACATACAGGATAATCATAAAAAAAAAAAGAAAAAAAAGAAAATCAGAACCAATGGCATGTGTCAAAAAAATAGTTTCTCACAATTCAGTAACATCAAATAAACAAAACAGGATAAATAAAATGTTAGGGTTCCTGTCTGTCTCCCCTGTGTGTGTGTTCCTGGATTGCCCTAGTGTGTGCGTTTGGCTCCCTCTGTCTGTCTTGCGTGTCATGTCTGTTCCTGGCCAGGAGATTTACCAAGGCAGCAATCACCTCACCTGGGCTGATCTCCACACCAGGATCTCATCTACCAATCAAACCACCACAGTACTTAAACATGGGACCTTTCTACATTCCTCGCCTGATCGTCCAGTTACCCATCTGGTATATCGTGGCCTCTCTAGTTCTCAGCTTGATTCAGTTCATGTTTTTACAACTTCTGTCTTGTGTCTAGACTAACCCTGTCTGCCTCGCCAACCTTCTGGATTGTTTTCCCCAGCTCCAATCCACTCCCTCATCTCTGACTCCTACCAACTTCACGCCCCACTCTGCCTGCCCATCCTCTCTGTCAGCAGCGAACCACCATGGTCAACGGATCCTGAACGTGGATTAAACTGCTTCCAGATTCAGCTCAAGTCTTCATTAAAACCCTTTCTATTCGATCCATCCTCTGTCTTCTGGTTGCTCTGTGTCTGCACCGTGGGGTTCAAAAACCATTGCCTGTCTGACTCGTCGTAACATAAAATCCCACTTCGTCCTCCCTACAGAGGCCCTGGAACGATGGCCCAAACGTAGTAAGACAAACTTACTCTGGAGAGGGTGGTTCAGGCAGTTCAATAAAGAATGAGCCTTCATCACAACATTATTGTAAAAGATGGCCAAAAAGGCCCCCTGCTGGGACCCAGAAACTTTGCCAGCAGCGTTCATTAAACTACCCAAATGGTTCTTGTTGGCCAGATTTAAGCTCCCAAACCAAGCAATAACACAAAAACATCAAACTGATTCAATTACACTTTTAAAAAAGGAAACATTTCAGTGCACAAATTAAAAGATCTAATCTTTCTTAAAAAGAATAATCTCTTTTTAGAGGTGAAGTCAGTCTGAGGCTCAAAACACTATTTATTATTAATAACCACACCCCAATAATTCATAGCTGTCCACCTTCCCAACAGCAGCTGCTTTAATAAAAGTAGATGGTTGGTATAGTGAAGACTTTCTCAAATTAATGACCATACCTTTGGTTTTAGACACATTTACGTGGAGGAAAGATTATCACACCAGCTAACAAAATCTTCCATAACCTGCCCCATGTGCTCTCACCACCCTCAAGAAGGCTAACGATGGCCGTGTTGTCAGCAAATTTTAAAATATATCTGTTAGTAACATTACCGTGACACTCATCAATGTATAGCATATATAAAAGTGGAGAGAGACAACAACCCAGTGTGGAACCCGTAGAAGAGGGAGCATATCAGAAATCGCATCATTCACCTTCACACACTGACCAGGTAAGAAAATCCAAAATCCGGCAAATCAAAGCAGGATGAAGTTTGAAGTTATCAATGAGCCTTTCAGCCAATAAATAAGGTTGTATTGGTACTGTTGGTGCATCTGAGCAACAGCAGCTTGCCATCATTAATGGGACAATAAATTCTAAATGATATCAGGAAAGAAAATGTCTAGGCTTTGGTCTGTAAGGTGAAACTTAATAGAAAGTGGGTCACTTAGCTGAACAATACAAGCTGATCTTTCAGAGAAGTATCCATCCATCCATCCATTATCTGCCGCTTATCCGGAGATGGAGCAGGGGCAGCTGCCTCAGCAGGGAAACCCAGACTTCCCTCTCCCCGGCCACATTCACCAGCTCATCCGGAGGGATCCCGAGGTGTTCCCAGGCCAGCCGAGAGATGTAGTCCGTCCAGCGCGTCCTAGGTCCTCCCCGGGGCCTCTTCCCGGTGGGACTTGCCCGGAACACTTCACCAAGTAGGCGTCCGGGAGGCATCCTAACCAGATGCCCGAGCCACCTCATCTGGCTCCTCTCGATGTGGAGGAGCAGCGGCTCTACTCTGAGCCCCTCCCAGATCACCGAGCTTCTCACCGTATCTCTAAGGGAGAGCCGGCCACCCTGCGGAGAAAACTCATTTTGGCCGCTTGTATTCGCGATTTTGTTCTTTCGGTCACTACCCACAGCTCATGTCCATTTCAGAGAAGTATTAAAAAAGAAAAAAGTTGATACTGGGAAATTAACAGGTTAACAGCTAGGTACAGACAGACACATTTCCTCAATTAAATAGCAATTTAAAATTGTTGTCTGATATATTTTATAAGGTTTGTATATCTACCAATAACACTTTAAATAAGAATCTTAAGATGCTTTAGTTAAATTAGTTTGCAGAAAATCCCTGTCAGTTCACCAATTCAACTAAACATATTTTACAAGGTGTCATCATCTCATTCTTTTCACTATTTTTAAAGGAAATATCTTATACTATGAGTAAGGCAAAAGTAGACACCTGACCTTCTTTAGATTTATAAAATGCACACACTCAAGCCAAGTGGTTAAGAAAGGTCCCCGGCAAACTGCACAACAGCTGCTAAAGGCCAACAAGGTAGTCAGGCTTGGGTAATGAGGAAGCATCATGTCGACCAGAGAGAACCTGTTCCTCTGCTCTCTCAAAACAAATCTGGACACCAGTTCCTAATGAGACACAAAGACATAAATGCACCATTAAAATAGCACTAGGAACAAAATTACTGTAAATATCTTAAGTCTTATCTGTTAAAATTAGAGACTTACCTTTAGTGTAAACACCTCAAACTCCTGCAGCAATAGCACCGATGCACATTGCACAAACCTGTTACCCTCACAGTACAGTTCCTTCAGCGGCAGCAGGTGGAACTAGACAGTGTTACCATAGACAGAAAGTGAGAACGTTTCATGTTTTTTCTGTGATTTTAGATTACAACATCAACATAGAGTTCATTCTGATAATTCTACATGCTGTACATCAACAGGGAATATGGTCAACTTGTTCCCAGCCATATCAAGAACTTAAATTTAGTCAGTGTCTTAACTCCCTGGATGAGAAATCAGGCAAGATTGAAATGTAGGAAATTTTATAGGTGAAGTTTATAATTTCAGGTGTTGCTTGAAGTCTTCATTTTTAAAGATGTCTTATTCCTGGAAAATGAGGAGGCAAATGAAACCTGTGATGCTACTTACCCCACAACAAATAATAACAGAAATAATAATAATAATAATAGTCAGATGATTAAATATCCACCTCTGGCAGGCTGGTCAGCTTGTTTCTAGCTGCATACAGCTTTGTCAGCTCTCTGAACTGGCACAGCTGCTAAGGTAGCCAAACAGGGCTGTTGTAAGTTAAGTCAGAAAAAACATAGTGAGATGACAGATTTCTTCAGGAAGTTCCTCTACATTATTGTCCAGCAAACTCAGATGTTGAAGTTTGCTTAAGCTAAAAAGATAAACAGATTTATGATTTGACCATCACAGGACAGCTGTGAAAACAATTTATCAGAGAATAACAAAGTTAAAATTGCTTCTTGTGATTATTGTGTCATTATTAGCTATTTATATTACAAGTGCAAGTGTGGAGAATCAATTCAGACATCATGGTGCTATTTGTGTACCTTTTAATCTCTGGTGGAAGTCTTTGAATCTTGTTGTGGTTTAGATTTAGGACAAGGTTTTGTAAACAACCTGAAAAACAAGGATTTTAAGATCATTGGGATCATTTCAGTTTTATTTTAATCATGCAAAACTGTAAGGACCTACCTATCACATCAGGAGGCACTACAGTAATTTGGTTTCTGAACAGGTACAGTTTTTTCAAGAATTCCAGATGGCCCAGAACAGCGGGAATCTCCTTTAGTGCATTATTTCCCAAATTCAACTCAACCAGCTAGCAGGCATTGCAGATGGAAAAGAGGCCTATGTAATCACATAACTGTGTGGTGTGTTCAGCATTTCAAGGACCACTTTGGCAGTCTTCCAATAAACAGATGAGCAAACAAACGAAGAAGACTCACTTGTTGCAAAGAGAGCAGCTCGGCGGGGAGGCCACTGATGAAGTTGTTGCTCAACAAGAGGACTGACAGGTGTGTTAATCTGCACACACACTCGGGGAGATTGTTTAATTTCTTGGAATTTAGATTTAAAGACATTGCTCTTTTATATAAACCGTTAAACAATGTCCCTGTCACTGGAGATAGTCTATTAGCCTTTTGCTAAAGGAAAAATCGGGAGACCGCTGTTGAGTCTCCATGGCTACAGAACACCCTCTGACACCTCCTGAGAGATTTGCTTGGAGCAGAGGCGACCTCCAGTGGTCAAAAGTTGACATAGCCGGATATTTCCATGTGGATTCAGTTTCATGATGTGTTCTTTTTTTTTCTTCTTCTTCTTTGTGTGTGTGTGTGGGTGTGTGTGTGTGCGTGTGTGTGTGTGAATGTGTGCTCTTGATTACATGGTTTGCGAAACCAATTTTTTTGGTTACACGCCAGCATTACAAAACCAATTTGGTTCACGAAACCACATTAGATGGTCTCGTAATTCAAGAATTTTAAAGTCTTATAACTTTTGAATAAATGTATGTAATATATATATGTGTGTGTGTACCATGGTTAAATAACTATTATTTTCAATTTATTTCGTTTTTTTGTTTTTAATTAGTATCCCATTGTTTTTATGGCCTGTACAAATGATGGTTCCTTAAACCATTGTGTGTGTGTGTGTAAACGCTGAAGAGTGGCCTCTGCAGGTGGGAAAAGTAACTGCAAGGAAAAATCCAAGTTACACATTTTCCCGGGAGGACATACACAACGGCGGGAAATTTTACCTACGTGACCAGCACTTCCCACGGATTTTTGGCTGGTGACCAGTCCTACTGTGGGTTTGTGCTGATTTTTCTGTGGATTTTTAGAGGCTGGATTTGTAATTCCTTTGGATTTTGGACCAATGATTATTTTTTTCAAACCATCTATTCAAGCGATGAATTCAAAAGTAAGTTTTGTTCTGTTTTAATAGATGTCTAACTATATGATATAGTGTCCGTGGACATATTTGATCTAGTAAAAATAGACATTATCACTTGTTAAGGTTTATATGTTTTTAATTGTGTAAAACTGACAAAAAAGACATAATGAACTATTTACCTTTAATTAAATGTCCCAACATTCTTGTAGGCGCTTATCGGATTTCTAGTTTTTAACCGGGCTCCACCCTTTATTTGACTTCATTTAGTGTAGCACAGACGGTTTGTCAACCAGAGTTGATTAGCTTATTTCCTTGTTTCTGCTGTCCCTTTCACTATGGTGACAAGAAAGATGATGACAAACGGATGATAATCATAGGCCACGTCAGTAATTGTTACAGGGAACTAAATAATTAATTATATTTGATTTGTACAACTTCACAATACTAATAGTCAGCAGTCTGATGGAAGTGATGGCATCACCCAGTTCAGACGTGTCACTCGGTCTCAACATATCATGCAAAGTAAATGCTACAAATAACAGTACCAATGAACTGTTGAACAGATGAACAGAACTTCTTAAAAAAGCTGCTAGTATTATTACTGACCTTGAGGAGGACAATCGGTGTCTCAAAGCTGAGCTGAAGAAAAAAGAAGTACTTCTCCACAAACTTATGGACGTGGCTTGTGGACAATCCAAGTGTCTTGCTTCACTCAGCGTTACTCTTCAGGACACTGCTCCGTGGGATCCATCTACCTGCCCACGGCCCTTTTTCTGTTCAACTCCCAGGCCAGGGTTGATATCAGATGAAGAGGTATTTGTCCGCGGACCAACGAGGATCTCAGAAAATACGCCCCGATCGCCGCCCCTGAGCCTGTCGAACAGATACTCCCCGGCGCCCCTTCGTACTAGCAGAACGGCACAGGTCCCTCCAGACTTGAAGTCCTCTCTTGACTTCCCTGCGCTCCGGAGGAGTACCCCGGATTGTGCTGCTTTGCTGTGTGATGGTCCGGCTCACAGTGATGCTGCTCCCGTTCTGGTGGAGCCCGAGACTCGTCCATCTTCTGGCCCCGTGTCCGAACACCCCCGACACCACCGAATCCCTCAGCGCTCCACAGCCCGGCCTATGACTTCGGCCTCCCGCCACCATAGGCTCCTCAAGGAAGCTGTGCGCCGGCACTCCGGGGGTGTTTTTCCTTCTTCCACACCACCTCTGGCAACGCAATGCGCAGGGCTCGAGTCTGTTGTCCCACAGCCTGTCTCGGACATGAGAAGCTACAATCCAGTTGAAATCTCTTCACAACCCCAGGACACCCTACATTCATCCCCACCAAGGCCACTCTTCTCTCCTATTACGGTGATAGTTGGAGATTCGATCATAAAACACATCCGATTTTTCATTGCACTTACACACAGTT
Source organism: Melanotaenia boesemani (assembly GCF_017639745.1). NCBI lineage: Eukaryota > Metazoa > Chordata > Actinopteri > Atheriniformes > Melanotaeniidae > Melanotaenia > Melanotaenia boesemani. The sequence continues at coordinate 16,276,865 of NC_055698.1, read as the reverse complement.
TTCCTGGTGCCTCAGTCTCCGATATTTTAAGTAAACTCCCGGTCATCCTGCAGTCAGCTTCTGTCACAGCCCACAGGCTCATAATTCATGTGGGGACTAATGATACAGCACACGAGCCTTCGGAGATCACTAAAAAACACTTCACTGAGATTCTCACTTTCCTCGACTCTGTAAGACTGAGTGTCTTCATTTCAAACTTGCACACGTGCATGACTGTTTACGTTTACATCAAACACTCCCACTGAGACCTCTGCCTGTTCCTCTCCGGTGACTGCACATTCCACCGCCGCTGAGGTCGCCTCCTGCTGGCCACTGCAGGTATTTCCCATTGGAACAGTTGTACGGGAGAGAATCCATGGTGCCATTGGGTCAAGATCAAAATCATTTGTTCTTTTTTGCCTTAGAAAAAACCTAATTCAGGTTAAAATTACTACTCCTTTTCTTACCCCACGCACAACTAATTTTTGTCTTCTCAATGTGAGGTCCCTAACAAACAAGTCCTTTCTCTGCCAGGAGTTCATCATGACAAATAATATTGATTTTTTATTTATTACTGAGTCATGGCTCACACCTGGCCGTACTATCCCCTTAACTGAAGCCTGTCCACCTGAGTACTCTAGTCTTAACCACCCAAGATTGTCTGGCCGTGTAGGTGGAAATGTGGTGATCTATAGATCTGATTACAAATGCTCTGCCCTCCCTGTTACGGCCCTGCTTGTCACAGACAAGCTGTGGCCGTTTGTGTGTGATTAGGGGCGGCAGAGCGCTGTCCGGAGTGGCTAAGGCCAGCGCCTTTGTCCCCGCCCCTGTGTGACTGGCACCCCTCTGGACCAGTCAGGCTGCAGCCTACGGGGAAGCTCAGGCTATAAAGGCTGCAGCCGAGGCAGGTCTGGAGGGGGAGATGCCAGAAAGGCTCAGGCCGCTCTCCCCCTCATGTTGTGCACCGGGTGTGTGTGTGTCGCGACCACCTCCTTTTCACAATGGGTGCTTAAGTGTTTAGTTGAGTTAAGTTTACTTTGTGGTTGTTTTAGGGCTGGGCTTGGTTAGCGTTTTATTGTGTTGTGACGACAGTCACTTTAGTTATGGGCCTGTTGCTTATGTTTGGTTTTAGTTTCCTCACCGAGTTGCGGTTGTGTCTGTGTGTGCACTCGGTGAGTGTTTGGTATAGGTTTTGGTTTGTTTCTTTCTGCAGGGCCGCTAACCCCAGCTCATCTTTTGTTTTACAGGTTGTCATTCACTTTCACGGGAATTGTAAATAAATGTGCTTTTATTTTGAAGTAACATCTGTCCTCACCGTGTTTCTTTGTTACGCCCTTCCATACCCCTGAGTCGGGTCGTAACACTCCCTAATGATACGGTTTCTTCAGTTGAATCCCTGGTCTTTCTTCTCTGTTGTCCATAGGCCACCTAATGCCACCAATGAATTCACTGAAGAATTCTCAGATTTTCTTGTGTGCACTGTTGCCAAATATGATAGGGTGATAATTGTTGGTGATTTTAACATACATGTGTGTTGTCCCAGTTCTTCAAGTTTTACCACTGATTTTATTTGTCTTATAGATTCTTTTAACTTAGTCCAACATGTAAAAAATCCAACCCATAGCAGAGGACATACTCTTGACCTTGTCCTCTCCCTGGGAGTTGAAATTGATAATGTAAACCTCTTGGATTTCTGTGTCTCTGACCATAAAGGTGTCTCATTCAAAACTAACTTGCATTCTACCATACAAAAGCTTACATCAAGCAGCCGTACTCGCAGTTTCAAACCCAACTCAACAAACAGTTTTAGCACCATGTTTCTGGCTGCACCGATTAGCAATGTGCAAACAAATGTGTCATCAGTAAATGAGCTCCTGGACAATTTCAATAATACATGCCAGGAAATTCTAGATACTATTGCCCCATATAAAACAAAACCAATCGAAAGGAATTTCCTACCCTGGCTTAATCATCATACTAGGCAGTTAAAACAACAATGCAGAAAAGCAGAACGCAAATGGAAAAAAGATAAACTTGTGATATCTTTAGAAAACCTTAGACACCATATGCTTGTCTACCAATTGGCAGTGGAAGAAACACGCAAATTGTATTTCTCAGAGTCAATCTCAAACAGCAACAACTCTAGAATATTGTTTAAAACAATAAACTTAGTTACTTGCCCTCCTACCCCTCCTATCGATGCTTCTGCTGCAAAATGTGAGCAGTTTCTCACTCATTTTGTCAATAAAATTGCCAACATTAGGAATAATATTCCACCTGCTCCTGGCAACTTTGATGTCCTGAACCAACCTGGGTCCTCACTGACACATTTTAAACAAATTTCTTTATCCAACTTAAAGGATCTTATTCAGCATGCAAATCCTACTACCTGCAAATTAGACATTCTGCCCACTAGATTTTTGAGGGGCATCTTCGACACCATGGGTCCCCACATCCTCTCTATTATTAACAGTTCATTGTCGTCTGGTTGTGTCTCCCCTGGTCTCAAGAGTGCTGTAGGTCGACCGATTCTAAAAAAGCCCTCACTTAATCCTCTGGACCTGAACAATTTCAGACCTATATCAAATCTGCCTTTTTAGCCAAACTTTTAGAAAAGACTGTTGCCACCCAGCTGACCTAGCACATGAACAACAACAACAACATGTTTGAAAAGTTTCCGGCTAAAAAAAAAAAAAAAAAAAAAGTACCGTACCACAGTACCGAAACTGCCCTTATAAAAGTCACCAATGACCTGCTATCAGCCGCTGATACTGGTCTATGTTCAATTTTAATTTTACTTGATTTAAGTTCAGCATTTGATACAGTTGACCACGCCACTCTGTTAAATGTCTCAGAAATTTTATTGGTATTACTGACTCTGCATTATCTTGGTTTTCCTCTTACCTTTCATTCCGGTCATTCTCTGTAGTACTTGGAGAGTTTTCATCTTCCTCGCCCCCCCTATCATACGGTGTTCCACAAGGTTCCATCCTTGGGCCTATTTTATTTTCCATTTACATGCTTCCCATAGGTCAAATCATTCAAAACCACAATATAAATTTCCACCTATATGCAGACGACACACAAGTATACGTCCCACTGGCTATGAACCACCCTGAATCATTCACGTGCATTTTTAACTGTCTTTCCAACATAAAGGTCTGGATGTCCCAAATTTTTTAGAACTCAATGAATCAAAAACAGAAATAATTCTATTTGGTCCATCTCAAGTCACTCAAAATCTCACTTCTCTTGGTAGTTTATCCAATCTGGTAAAACCATCTGCCCGTAACCTGGGGGTTATTTTAGATTTGCAATTTGATTTTAGCCCTCAGGTTACAAAGGTTGTCCAATGTTGTTTTTATCAAACATTTTATTTCCCAGTCTGACCTGGAAAAGGTGATACATGCACTAGTTTCCACCTGGTTGGACTATTGTAATGCGCTATATGCAGGTTTAGGTCTGAAGTTGCTCAGTCGTCTCCAGCTGGTCCAAAACTCTGCAGCAAGACTTTTAACAGGCACTAAAAAACATGAACACATCACCCCTATCTTAGCTTCCCTACACTGGTTTCCGGTCAATTTTAGAATTGATTTTAAAATATCATTAATTACTTTTAAAGCCCTCCATGGTGTAGCGCCCACCTATATTTGTGACATGCTCTCCCCCTATGTCCTGGGTCGGTGCCTGCGCCCCTTAGGTCAGAGCCTCCTGACTGTGCCCACCTCCCGTCTCCTCACTAGAGGAGACCGGGCCTTCTCAGTCAGAGCTCCTAAACTGTGGAACTCTCTGCCTGAGGAGCTCAGGGCAGCCAACACTGTAAGCACCTTTAAAGTTAAATTAAAAACTTACCTTTATAGAATGGCTTTTTTATTGTGAATTTGTTTTTATTAATTAATTTTATTGTCTCTTTTGAATTCATGTTTTATTGTTTTACCTTTGTGTATGTGTTCTTAAATGCTGTGAAGCACTTTGTAACTTTGTTTCGAAAAGTGCTATACAAATAAAGTTATTATTATTATTATTATTATTATTATTATATTTGAGGTAACAACATGCAGTGTTTTTTTTAAGCACTGGGAAGCTGGATGCCACACGTTGTCCCCTCAAATATTAGTGTTGTGAAGTTGTACAAAGTTGCTCGTTAGATTATACCGATAATACAGCCACAATCTGATTAATGAACCATAACGAAAGCAACTTTGCCTGCTATTAGCTAAAATCTGGTAGCATCCACCAATGTGAATTTCGAAGCCCAGAATAATTCGAAGAATGCAAAGTGCTACTTTGCCTTGAGTTTTTCGTTTCTGTCGGTTGACTTCTCTGCATGACTGATGCACAAGTTACTTCTGGCTTGACCAATAGCCTTAGTGGTAGGAGTTATTTTTAGTTTATAATAAATATTTATCTGAGGTTGATATATGACAGCTCATGGAACACAGATTGTACAAAACTTGTTTTTCTGTGTCTGACTGCAAAACAATATTATGGAGACACGTTTAACTATACACACGCTAAGTGCTGCTAAACAAAGGGACACATTGAATAAACAGAACATTTTCCTAATTCTCTGCAATATACTAGTGAGTGCTATAAAAAGAGTTTAAAAAGCATCATGCTTTATCCACTAAATGAAAAATTGTCCAGTTATATTTTGGCCAAGGCATCTGTATTATAATCATGATGATCATCATTGTTACTGTGTTGACTTGATCTGAATATTGTGTGAATTATGCTTTACTTTTATAAACTAAAAATAAAACTGTATATTTTGTAGTGAGCCTATCAAAGAGAGCCCTAAAGAGGCAAAATCCAATCAAAGAAGCAGAACATGATATCCGGTTGGGAATAGATAAGGAAGTCCTTACATGGAGGTTTATTGATCATATAAAAGGTAAGAATTAAAAATATTTTGTATTTTAATAATAGGTTGTCAACTGTTAATATGACAATTTGATTTTGCAAAAGGCCCCATTGGAAGAGGCACATTCCTTCTAAAATACAGAGGGAAGCTTTTTAAAAGAGGAATCTGTAGTAAATTTGGAATGACAATAAATGAACACACATATATATTCACACACAAAGGAACAGACTTCTGGTTAATAATCAAATTTATATTAATATTTAAATATTGTGGAAAATTTTAAATATATTGAACTTTTTTTTCAGTTTAAATTTAATTCTATTTTTGAAAAATACAATTTGTCACATTTTTTTTTAGCATTGATGCTTCAAGTGAAGATGGCTTACTTGGAAGACTAGTCAATGATGACAGGAAACCTAACGCAAAAGTGAAGAAGATTGAAGTGGATTGTGTGGCCCACCTCTGCTCGTTTTCCATTACGGATATAAAGGAAGGTGATGAAAAAACATACGATTATGGAGGTGTCGACATGCCATGGCACTCTTCAAACAAAAGAAACTCATCCAAGGTAGACACTTTATGAGCAGAATAAGATGTATTTTTACATTTCTTTAAATTGTTTTTGGATTGATTAGATTGTGGTGTATATATATATGTATATATGTATATATATATTACATACAAGCTACACCTAGAGAGATGTTACAAATACGGCTATTTTCTGTCGCAATCACCTATGTGGTGGTGATTAAAGCTTCCCTCTTTAAGTAAATGTGAAGTTATGTTGAGGACATGTCTGGTTTACAGTAACTAGTAAATTACATGATGGTGATTCGAACTACATCTTTTTGTTTTCATATTCTTCCTCAGACACTTGGACCAGCCACAGTCAGGAAAAGCTCCGACTCTGCTGTAATTACTTCTGAAAAGGTTTGTATAGCTGTCAACATGATTTAGAAAATAGTTAAACATACATATTTTGAACGTTATGAGATGTGTGCTGCAGAAGTTTGGTTCAAGATGGTTAGAAATATGGTTCTTCTACTTTATGTATGGTTTTATATTCAACTATGGTTCAGATCTATATACAGTAACCAGTAGCCTACATGGTGTTGAATAAAGCTTCTTCTGTGTATTGTATTTGAGACTGTTGGCTGTATTTGACATTAGTATTTTGTTTGTACTTTTATCTTCATTGTTGTTGGTATATGTGTGCTAGAAGAAATAAAGTTCATTATGATTGTTTTCTTCTTAAGACTATTACAAACACATTTTGTGAATCATTTCTGTCAATCTGACATTGTAGCTGCATCAGTGGGTGTATATTGTCAGTAGATACACAACTCATTTTTCTCATGGGAAAGCTAAAAATAACTTTGCTAAATAAAATAACACAGCTTTAATATTGGTTCAAAACAAGTGTATCCTCAGTTCACAACTGGCCCTGTTTGCAGCTCGTTGTTTCCGTCTTTGTGCTGATGTGAGCTCCTTGCAAGTAAAACTTCAGCCAAAATTCCTTTGGTCTGTCGTCCCTGATTACAGTCTGAGATTTTTCACCCAGCAATGTGTAAGACTTTGTCTGGCTATTTAGTTGCTGTTTGTGTCTTTGTTTTCTTACATTGTCCAGGGACTGCAGATCTGTCATTTAACAGTAACGTCTAACAATGTACAATGTCCCTGTCAAATAAACCAATAAATAAACATTATAGTTCAGTTCTTTACACATGATCATTATGTTCTTATATTTTAGAACAACAGATGCAAAATGTGAATTTAAATCATCAGAGTAAAATCAGATACTGTAGAAAGCTAGGACAATCATATTAGTAAGGTTCTATTTATTCATTTAATCAATTATTTACCTAATCATTTATCTATTTAGGTGGGAACAAACGTTTTGTTGGGAGAATAGACTACACCACAGATGCCAATGATAACATTTAATCGGGATTATTTTCCACTAATAATTTGTCTATAGTTTTATGTAAAAATGACTTAGTTCCAAAACTGAAATTTCCACACATAAACATCCTGACTTAGCTGATTCTGATCAGATGTATATTAACTGATGTTTCAAACTCTTGGACACTTTTAATAAAGAAACAGCTCCATCTAGCAGCGACTTGTGAAATATACGTTTTATTTCTCATCACAGGAAGAAATGAAACTGAAAGATTCAGTTTGTTGTCGATCAGGTGGAGAAAACGTAAAAAAGTTGGATCTGTTATGAAAAATACTTGAGGTCAACAGTGAGTCGATACCAGGAAACTTTGTGTATTTTATGATTTTAAACCAACAATCTAAAGTTTCCAGGATTAGAAAATGGCTGAGAAAATCACGCTTTTTGAAAACTTCCTGAGCTGACATGGCTCTGTGAGGACAAGCAGAGAGCTTATTTATGGTGAGAATTTTTGAAAGCATAAAATCAAATATGATTTCAGCACATGGTGGGGTAGGGGATCCATAGCTTTATAGTATTTGCATGAAGGGGTCCACAAGGAAAAAAGGTTGGGAACCAGAGGATCAGAGTCCAGTTGGACTATGACAGGGGGGACGGGTCCTTCTACAAACCTGAAGACATGACTCACATCTGCACTCACAGAGACACTTTCACTGAGAAACTCTTCCCATATTTTCTTTCTTTGTCCAGCTGGAGAAGCAAAAACCTCTGAAATCAAAATCTGTCAAACTCGTTTCACTGAGATTTTCAGGAAAATGAATCAGATGTTCAAAACTTTTACCATCATAAATTATTGTTCATTAATAGTTTTCAGATTTTTACGTTTTTAAACTTTTTAAATCACTGAAACAAATCCGCAGTCTGATTTAATCTTTATAATAAAACAGATTCAAAGCTTCTTAAATGATTATCTTCATATCAATATTTTCTTATCACCCAAATGTGTATTTATGTGCAGAATCATTAACATCACCTCTTCATGAACTCTGTTATATTACACAAAGAAAAACAGCAGAGATGCAAAGAAACAAATAGTTTACTAAATACAAAAACTGCAACACATCAGGTAAAAGTCTGATGTTGGAAATATGAGCTTTTTAATGTGGTTAGCAGCCTGTCTGATTTATAATTATTTCTTCTTCATCAGAAGTTTTTCATCCAACTGCCTCATTAGTTTGTAAATATATTCATTTTCTTCTTGTTTGTAATTAACTTCAACGAATAACGTCAAATTTTTTAACTACAGAAAAAGAAAGATAATAGAATTTCATCCTGTGAAATAATTTGAGCCAAAGTTTAATTTTATTTTACCTTATTGAACGTGGAAACTTCTGCTCATGATTTTATGTCTGAACTTTGTCGCTATGATTTTATTCAGATCAATAAATTCCAGGTATTTACATGCTCATTTAGATTTTTTTCACAAGTAATAAATCTCAGAACAATCATCATTTATAGATCGCTCTGGTGGATGTTGAAGAGCTGAAAATGTGAGAAATAAAGTTTTACATCTTTAAAAAGAGATGTAAAACTGTATCAGGCCTAATGAGGAGAAAATTTCACTTTATTTCTCCTCCACTGGATGTTTGTTTACTTTTAAATGTTCTGTGTAAAATAAAGAATAAATCGGAGGTTTTCAGCAGTATATTCATTCTTCATAAAGTTTTCTAAGTTCACCTGCTTCAATCATGTTGACAGAGAAATGTTTAAAGAGTCTGGACACACAGAGCTGGAAACATGAGTCTTTTTATTTTGCAGCTGCATTATGCAAACACCGTGTATGAGAGGTGAAGATTATTGTAAAAGTTTTCCAACCAGGAAACTTTGATTCAAAGACTTTCAGTTTGATATTAAATGACTTTTGAAATAAAATCATAAAATATCTTCATCATGTAATTGTGTGACTCATGTTTCTTCCTGTGATCACCACTAGATGGAGACTAAACCAACATTTTGCTCCTGTTTCTGATTTCATGAACTCAAGAAGGAAGCTGCAGTTCCAACCAAAGATTTTGTTAGGGAAGTTCTTCCCAGCACTAACACCAATAAACCTTCAATCAGAAGAAAACACACAGTTATTCTCAATGTGTACAATTTTACTTGTAAGAATCATGTGTTCGGTCCAAGTATGACACACACACTGAATTGTTTTACACATAACAAGGCATTATGAAGGAAGGTTCATGAATTCCCTCCCCTAAACATTACAGAATCGTAAGATTTATGCTTTAGCATTTTCCACTAAAAGATAGGACATGCAGAACTGGAGGTGTGGGTGGATTTTTAACCTCATGCTGCCTGTTATTTTATGCTTTTCTTTTAAGCCCTAAATCAGTTAATAAATCTGCATGTTCTGCTGCAGCAAGAGGAGCAACTGGTACAACACCTGACATGTAAGGCTAAGTGGGAACAGCATTTGGTTGCTCAGTTAATGCAGATACGTAGGGAGAAAGAAATTATTCTGGAGGCTCGTCTGGTCAGAGAGCATCAGTACCAGGAGCAAAGAGAAAAGCACTTTCAGAAAACTTTGTGCAGAGATGCAGTGAAACAGGACGAAAAAAAGAGAATAATCCTTTGTGTTTTTGACTTTTCCTTTCCCAATAGCAGTGTGAGCAGAGCAGCAGTGATTTTAGGGAAAAGGCTGGTTTTAGTAGTTTGTATGGTGACAGCATCTATGATATCAGGTTGAGAGAGACTGTACGTTTTTGTATTGTGTGTTAAAGAACAGTTGCTGGCCACCACACCACAGTTCAACAAACAAACTTAAATCTGAAGACTGAAATCTTTTGTGTTGTGTTAAAAACCTACTGTGACGTATCAAGTGTCAGTTTTGTCTTAAACATGTGTTCACTTTTAAATCAATGCATTTCTAAAATATTTAAATTAAAGTTAACGTTTAGATTTTTTTAATTAGGCTTGTATCAGCATTTGAATTTATCTAAATAATTCATTTTTGTACATTGATTGATACAAATAAAAACAAAAGAAATCCAGACACACATTTCAATTACATTTTTTTTATTAGCTAATTCATAAAACTAATTTCCTATCTAAGGAAACCAACAGATTAGATCAGTTTGATTTAATCTCCCTTCCTGAGCAAGCACACGGCGACAGTGGAGAGGAAAAACTCCCTTTTAACAGGAAGAAACCTCCAGCAGAACCAGGCTCAGGAAGGGCGGCCATCTGCCTCGACCGGTTGGGGGTGGAGCGGACAGGAAAGAGGAACATACAAGCACAAAAACTCTGAGACCTGGGGACACCTGCTGAGAAAGAAAAGAGAGAAACACAAGTTGATGACGAAGGTTTTGAGTCTTCACTGCAGTTGAACCAGGTGTGAGTTCGGGCTGGAGTCCTTCTTTGAATGCCGTTCCCTTCTCTCTGCCTCCTGTCTGCTCCTTACTACTAGACATCCTTAAGAAAAACAAACAACAAAGATATCATTATCTTCATTTGGTAATATCAGTACTATCATATGCAAATGGAAATTCAAGAGTAAAAACACGAGTGTGAGTATAGAGGCAGTCAGTGAATCATGGGATGTCCTGAGCAGCTTAAACCTATACCAGCATAACTAAAGGGAAGGTCAAGGGTCAACCAAACCTGTTCTAATTATGAGGTTTATCAAAAAGGAATATTTTAAACTTAATCTACATGTAGAGAAGGTATTTGCCTCTTGAACCCAAACTGAGAGGGAGTCTGACAAGACATGAGATTAATATCCAAATTTTCTCCCTCCCATTCTACTTTTAAAAACTTTATGAACCACAAGCCTACAGTCTAAGAGCAAAGTACTCTGTTGGGACTATATGGAACTATGGCATCTTTAAGATATAATGGTACTTTGTTAATAAGAACTTAAGAGGGACGTCTGTGTATCTGACGTTCATGCTTTGCTGTCCAATATTGACTTTTCGAAGCATGTAAAAAGTGAAAAGTTAAAGTCCAGGCACTTAAACCCGAAGGACTCTGTCATTTACTCTGGTGCAAGAAGATTTTTTATGTGGCAAAAATTACAAATTAATGCTTAATGTGGTTTATTTGATGCCAATAATATGTCTAATCCTCTGTAACACAATATTGTGATCAATGGTATCACATGTAGCACTGAGAACCACAAATGACAAGAATAGAAATGAATGTTTTCTCTATGACAAGATCTTTTGACTGTCTTCATCGTTTTTTGGCTTGTCATCTCTAAAATGTGTGTGCGTGTGTGTGTGTGTGTGTGTGTGTGGAGGGGGAGACTTCATCTTCTGTTGCCACAGATGTTTCTTCATCAGGAGGGTTGATAGTGGGGGGGCTTAGCTGCTCCTTGCCACACGGGGAATCTTCCATAATGAAAAACTTACCTTCTGTCTTCCCATGGCTGCTACATGGTACAAGGGATCCAGGAACTAGTTGTACAAAGCACTCTAAGATGTAATTTCTTAATATATTATCATTTTATTCTACCAGAGTAGATAGTAATGAAGTAAATTTTATTTACTGTAATAGGTACATTTTTAAATATGTATACTCAGCTTGAGTATTAGTTTTAGAGGAACTTGTCTTTTTCACTCTATTACATTTATACAACAATGTTGTTCTTTTAACTCCACATTTTTTAGGAATGATCTTGTTACTACTTAAAGTTTAAAGTCAGCTGATGAATTTTCTTTTCATTCCAAATATCCAAAGAGAAATAATCTACTTATTCTGATGGATTTGTCAAAGAGATGTTTTCATACATACAACTCCAGCATCTCCTAAATTTAGTGCAGAGTTATCACTCATCCATCACACCCATCTGGTAAAGCTCTGCCCTCTTGTGGTGATCATTTTTGAGGAGCAAAGTTACTAAATACACTTATGAGTGAATTTCTCTGGTAAAATGGGATTTAGCCTCAAATGTTACTTTGTGCAGCTGGTCCCTGAAACTTTATTTGTGGTTCTTTGTTGCTGTGGCTGGATCTTCTGCCCCCCCACCCCCTTTCTACATCCCGTTCTAGATCTGAAAATAGAGAAAATACCTTTAGAAATGTGTGAAGTATTGTGTTGGTTATTTTCATGCCTTCTTTCTCCATCTCACTCTCTTTCTCACAGTTTAGGACGTGATAACGTTTTCTTACATGTCTCCGATAGAAAAGGATGTACGCCAGCTCCTGCCTTTTCTCGCAAACGTCCCAGCCAGATGTTTTAAGCACAGCTGAGTCATTGAAAGTAAGCCAGTGGTCAGTTGGCTCCAGTGGACAGTCTTCTGGGTCGATGCTGTCACAGATATAGTGTCCTAACAGGAGAGATTTTATTCATTTGTAAGGGAGTGAAAACATCCCAGCAGAACTGTTCATTAAAAAAGTGGCATATCAATCTTATTCAGTACAGTAGGCAAAGAGTCCTAACCATAGATTTTCAAAGGGATTTAACAGAAACAAATGTTTCTGACAAACATCTGTTACATGTCAGGTTGGGATTTGCTTACCTTCTCCAGTACTGCCTGAATGACTGATGGCGCTGACCAGACTGAAACAGCCACCACCCTGAGAAGAAACAGTTAATGAGTGACCTTGAGCACACAGAGCAAGACAAACAGTTTATTTCTTCATTTTCACACCATCCCAATGTATCTGTTTCCTGTTATGGTCTGTGTTTCTTTACCATTTTAGATGACACAACTATGTCCCTCTGTATCTGCACAGGGTCATAGATTTTCTGCAGGTTGAAGGATGGAGTGTAGCAAAAACGCTTAAGATGTATGATGAGTGTTCTGTAGGAAAAGATATAAACACATATGGGTGAATGTTGTAGGCATTTAAGTGATTGTTACATTATTAGTAAAAACTAAAAAGGGTCGGTGAACCACAGTTTTCTGAAATATGGGGGACGCCACTCACTTTGGCAGGGATGCAAAGGTCAAAGTCTGGCCTGATGACTTTCCTCCGCACTCACAGCTGTATTCCAGCTCCACCTCCTACAGAGCAGCACAGAGACAACAATACGTGTCAGAAATTTACTGTCAGCAAACAGCAAACATGACACATCAGATGTGTGATGGCGGCTCAGTGAGGACTGGTGAATCTTACCAGAAGATATTTTTCAATCATGTCTTCAATACACCCTCCAGGAACCAGGTCCAGAGACAGATTAGTAAATTGTTCCTGTCTGACTGATTGAACTCCACACCTGCACATACATTAAAAGTCAGCTGTACTGGTCAAAACCCAACTTAGATAAGACTATTATAAGGGATCCACATGGGCAAACATCAGAATATCTAACTTGCATCTCTGACAGATTGCATGGTGTTGAACGGTGTCTTACTTTTTGCATGTTCTGGTGTACTCCATTTTAAATCCAAAGCTGTCTTCCACTGGACAGGTATAGCTTCTGCCCAGGCCCGCTGCGGTCCGTTGAAGCAGAGGAGACAGACTCTCGATGTGTGTCAGGATCGAGATCAGGAACTCATGGGCGTCCTGAACACACACAAACACACAGAAGTATTTAGATATTGAAATAGATCATTTCTTTTATCTTGGACCTTATGTCTTTATTTGAGATTGAAGTGAGTTGAATATTGACTGTGTACTAAAGCGAGAATTAAGCAACAATAATCAAAATGTTATCTGACTCACATTCTGCAAACTGTCCATAAACTGCGGGTTCTGGTCACTGATAACATCTTTAAAGGACTGCAGGAGTTGACTCTTGATGTTAGAGTTAGTTGATTTGTGACAGTCCCTGATTTCAATCAGTTTTCTGCACAGAGGGAAAAAATGAACATGAATGTGGTTAGATGTGTTTTGCCCATTGTTTTCTTCTAGAGACATTTGAGGGTGACGACGCTGCTTTACTTCAGCAGTTGAGCCTCAGGAACTGATCTCCAGATCTGCTCTGTACGACTGACGCTCTTCACAAAATCTTTTAATGTCAGGAGGCTCTGAAGACTGGAGTTCATATAGCAAGTGTTCCCGAGGTTTGGAAATCTGACACAACAACACAGGTTCAAACACATGTTAGCATTTTCACTTCTTTACTGACAACTTCAGAGTGGAACTCATTGTCTTCATGCATTTTCAGGAGTGAATGTTTTGTTGCAGCTTCATAAGGTTATAAACTCACCCAAGGGGGTCGGTGGTTCTCCAGCTGTCTTTGTTAGATAATGTTCTTATCCTGGAGAGAGGTGTTTTAAATAAATCATATATTAGGAGAAGTTTAATCACAAACTTAATGCTGTATGAAGGCTTGCAGTGAAAATCTTAATTTCTTGTCATGACTGGCTGATAAAGAATTAATTCTTCATGATTATAGTAACTGGACATATAAAAACGAACTGTTGTAACAAGAGATCGGGATCTTAACTTTATATCTTACCAACTGAATATGTCTTTCACGTGGGAGTAACTTTCCTCTGGTTCAGAAAGGGACTCCAAAGTGTTCCTGGTGCAGTTTGTATCCAACAAACTCATCTTCAAGTAAGACAATGGACATAGATGAGAGGATACACCCATGACCTGCGATCTGCTACTGGAGGAAGAAACAGGTCATTAGAGAAGTAGAACAGACTAGAGTACTCACAAAGAGGCTAACTCAGGGCTACAATCTAAAACTAACCAGAGTTTGCCAGCTGGCTTCTCCTGGTTTTTCTTAGCAGACAAGGGTGACTTGTCTTGCTTGATCTGCTCCACTGTTGTCCTCTTGTCATCATGTGAGAATAATGTACTCATTTTTTGTGCGAGTTGCTCTCCTGTTATCTCTTCAGTGGAGCTGTCATAGAAAGAAGGAAGAACTAGTCAGAGCAGCACAACGCTAAACTAGTTTTGGACCTTGGAACCAGTCGAGTCAATGAAGTTGAAAAGAAGTAACCTGAGGGTCCTCAGTTTGGGGACTTTGAGAACAGATGGTGCCAAACTTTGCCAAAATGGCCATTTTAGAGACCTCGTCCAAACTGCCTTTACTTCTTTTTCCTTAAGCTTAAAACCTATTTCATTTGTGCTTTGTGCCATTTTCATTTATGCTTCACCAGTAACACAAACATATTCAAACAGACCTTGTGGTTGCAGAGATATAATAATTTCATTCAACCTTGAATATTAAATGTTATTTATTTATTTAAATAGTTTCATGCCAACTCTATTCATAATTGCTGGATTGGACCAGAGTAAGAAAGACAAATGACAGATATGACCAATTCATTTAGAAGTATTTTTAAATGTAAACACAAAAATCATTGTCCTCAAAAGTTATTTATTGGAGACTGATTTTAGTAATAAATGCAAACATTAAAACAGTCCTTACTTTGTTATCTCTGTTACTTTGTTAGTAATCAAGAAATCGGTGCTCTCAGCCGGAGAGACGCGATGATTCCTCTGTTGGAGAACAGACAAGTTTTTGATTAATTTGTGCACTAACAGAATAAGGAATTTAACGGATTTAACAGTGACTTGTAAATATGTGTTACACAGAAAACTCTGTGAAACATACTCTGAAACAACGAAAAGGCCAAATCCATCTTGGTTTTGACGTCTTCTTTTTGACCTTTGGATGTTGGGTGTCTGACTTGTTTTGGCTAGACAAAGAAAAATGTTGTTTTTTATTCATACATAAATAAATATATACTGTAATATAGTTTAATTGTAAACAATTAAACTGTTAAGTCTAAGTTTAGTTAAAAATCAAATATATAATTAAGCAATAAGCTACAATATTTGGTTATTTCTTTGTTTACCATTTCTGAGAGTTGTTAAGCTTCTTCTCATCTGCCACAACAGTTTTGTCTGTTGTTTTCTGCTCAGAGCAAATAAAAATGTTAGCTACATAAAATATATACATATATATTTAATATAATATCACATTTAATTGAAGAAAGTATCAGAAAACATCTTTAAAGTATTTTAAAAGTTTAGATTTTTTTTGTTTCTTTCTTTTTAGTTTAAAAAAGTCACTGTAAAGCGTAACCTGCAATAAACCTACTGTAATTCTGAAAAACAAACCTTTTTCCAGGAAAAACACCGTAGAAGAAACATGTTTGTAGTTCGTTGGGTCTTTTCAGAAATCCTGTGCGCTGCTTGGATATCAGGTTAAAACTGAACTCCAAGAACAGAATGTAGTAAAACTGATGTTCTAGAATGTGAACCTTTGTGACACATTAAAGCACATTCTGTTGAAATTTGCATATTTTTGAATTGTCTCTATGAATCTATTCCATAAAGAGTTAAAGGAGCCCTAGATAGTTAGCATATATCATATATCTGCTAATAACAGCATCTACACTGTCTGATATGCATGTTGTACCTAGAAACCACTAAACTGCATCAGTAACATGGCTCATAGAAACAAACATCACAGCTTTCAGATACTTTATTAATAGGGGAATTATGTGAATAACAAACACTTTGACTGATTTTATGCATTGACATAGCAGTTTTATCTGCACATGGCTCTTCATATAATGAGCCATTTTCTTTATGTCAAAGAAAAATAAACATTTAAGCAATCCAACTGAGGGAAGGGTAGATTAAAATAGATTTATAAAGGTATCTCCAATTTTTTAAACAAAAAACATGATTCTCAAGCAAACAAAATTAAAATCTGTCTGGCTTTAGAAATATAACATTTGTGATTTATAACTTTTAATTCAAATTTTGATCCTTTTTTATTTTTCATGTTTGTCCCATGCATGTGTGTGGCAGTTGTAAAAACAACAAAACAAAACACACAAACTAACAACACAAACAAACATTAAACACATAATTAAAAGTCGAGATGGCACTCGACGTTTAATTTGTAGTTTGGCTGTCCTGATTTTTATTTTTTTGTATGTGAAGTCATCTAGATGTGGAAGAAGATCTGAGTTTATATACTGTCAGATGTGACAAGTGAGGGACGCATGAGGCCGGAAACTAAAGGTGCTCGTCATAAAATTAGAATATCATGAAAAAGTTGATTTATTTCAGTAATTCTGTTCAAAAAGTGAAACTTGTATAATGTAGACATTCATTCCTCCCAGACTGACATATTTCAAATGTTTATTTCTTTTATTTTTATAATTATATTTGACAACTAATGAAAATCCCACATTGAGTATCTCAGAAAATTTAAATATTGTGGAAAGGTTCATTATTGAAGACACCTGGTGCAACACTCCAACAGCTAATGAACTCAAAACGCCTGCAAAGGCCTTTAAATGGTCTCTCAGGCTAGTTCTGTTGGCTACACAATCATGAGGAAGACTGTTGACCTGACAGTTGTCCAAAAGACAACCATTGACACCTTGCACAAGGAGGGCAAGACACAAAAGGTCATTGCCAAAGAGGCTGGCTTTTCAGAGCTTTGTGTCCAAGCACATTAACAGAGAGGCGAAGGGAAGGAAAAGATGTGGTAGAACAAAGTGTACAAGCAATAGTGATAACCGCACCCTGGAGAGGATTGTGAAACTAATCCCATTTAAAAATGTGGGGGAGATTCACAAAGAGTGGACTGCAGCTGGAGTCAGTGCTTCAGGAACCACCACACACAGACATATGCAAGTCATGGGTTTCAGCTGTAGCATCCCTTGTGTCAAGCCACTCTTGAACAAGAGACAGCATCAGAAGCGTCTTGCCTGAACTAAAGACAAAAAGGACTGGACTGCTGCTGAGTGGTCCAAAGTTATGTTCTCTGATGAAAGGAAATTTAGCATGTCCTTTGGAAATCAAGATCCCAGAGTCTGGAGGAAGAGAGGAGAGGCACAGAATCCACGTTGCTTGAGGTCGAGTGTAAAGTTTCCACAGTGAGTGATGGACTCCATGCCACGCTGCATTGCTGCAGTAATTCAGACTAAAGGAGCTCCAACTAAGTATTGAGTGCTGTGCATGCTCATACTTTTCATGTTCATACTTTTCAGCTGGCCAATATTTCTAGAAATCCCTTTTTTTTTTGTATCGGTCTTAAGTAATATTCTAACCTTCTGGGATATGGAATGTGGGATTTTCATTAGTTGTCAGTTATAATCATCAAAAATAAATATGTGAAATACGTCCGTCTGTGAGGAATGAATGTCTACATTATACAAGTTTCACTTTTTGAAGGGAATTACTGAAATAAATCAACTTTTCAACCTGTAGAGGACATTGGATGTCCATGGGTTGCAGAAGGAGGAGATGAATGAATGAATGAATGAATGAATGAATGAATGAATGAATGAATGAATGAATGAATGTTTTATTTTTCAAACATGTAAACATGTACTTATTTTGACAAAAACAATGAAGGTTTTATACACTGCCCAAAAAAAGTAAATAGATAAAATAAATAGAACTCATAAACATTATTGTGTAAGTCAAAGTCCATCATTCTTCTGGGACATCTATGTGTCCAGTTAGAAAGTAACACTGATTGTGAATTAATTTTACCTGCTGTTGTAGAAATGGAACAGACACATTCCTCATACTTTGCATGTTGACACAGTCACTGAGTTGTCCAGTGTGTCTATACGTTAAGAGATCATTTTGTTTCTCTGTGAGTGTGTATCTGGTACGTCGATTGTTGTTGTGATACGTTTGTAATGTTTTTTTTGTTTTTTTTTCTCTCTTTTTGGTTATTATTTAAGAACTCGATTACTGTCAGTTCTGTTTTTTCTGTAAAAGCAGTAGGAAATTTTCTGGTGTGTTTCTGTTCAAGTGTAGCAATTTTTTTGTCTGGTGAAAGCTTGGATTGAAGGGTCATTGCAATCTTTGAATTTTGCTGTCTTCCTTCTTTTTCTGTCCCCTCCGGTCAGGTCCGGCAAGATTAGATAGGTTCCATAATTCAAAGTAAATAAATAACCCACAGTAAATAATAAACTACATCGCTGTGGCAAGAAGGTTTGCTGTGTCTCTAAACACAGTGTCAAGAACATGGAGAAGATACCAGGAGACAGGCCAGTACTGCTATCTGCTCCTTTGTACAAGGAGGAACATGATGAGCACTACCAAAGGCTACAAGATGATCTCCAGCAAGCCACTAATGTGCACGTTGAGTCAGAAACAGACTCTATGAGGGTGGTATGAGGGCCCAACGTCCACATGTGGAGGCCTGTGCTCACAGCCCAACACGGTGCAGCCTGATTTTACATTTGCCAGAGAACACCAGGATTGTCAGATTCACCATTGTCGCACTGATGAGAGCAGGTTCACACTGAGAACATGTGACAGGCATGAGAAAGTTTGAAGATGCAGTGGAGAACATTCTGCTGCCTGCAACATCCTCCAGCATAACCAGTTTGGCAATGGGTCAGTGATGGTCTGGGCAGGGATATCCTTATAGGGCCATGTAGGACCACAAACCTCTACATGCTACCCAGAGTTACCCTGACTGTCATAAGGTGCCACGATCAGATCCTCAGATCCATTGTTTGACCACATGCTGCTGCAGTGAGACCTGGGTTCCTGTGTGTGGCTGGAGTGTGTCAGCAGTTCCTGCATGATGAAGGCATTGATGCTATGGACTGACCTGTCCATTCACCAGACCTGAATCCACTTGAGCACCTCTGGGACATCATATCTCATTCCATTAACCACCACCACATCGTACTACATACTATCCAGGTGTTGACTAATGCCCCGATCCAGGTTTGGAAGGAGATCCCTCAGGAGAACATCCATCATCTCATCAGGAGCATGCCCAGATGTTGCAGGGAGTGCATACAAGCACATGGAGGCCACACACACTACCAAATCTCATTATGAATTGTCTTGA
This sequence comes from Melanotaenia boesemani, assembly GCF_017639745.1. Taxonomy (NCBI): domain Eukaryota; kingdom Metazoa; phylum Chordata; class Actinopteri; order Atheriniformes; family Melanotaeniidae; genus Melanotaenia; species Melanotaenia boesemani. The sequence goes on along the minus strand of NC_055698.1, from coordinate 16,257,369 downwards.
GAAATTTCCATGAAATCATGTATAATGATAAAATACATTTTAAAAGCTATTCAGAAATATTATATTGAACAGATACATGATGGAAACATAACGTCTCATCTGTATTGTCTTTTTGTTCTGGTATTTAGTTGTTGAAGGAGCATGTTTTATTATTAGCTGCTTGTTACTATATGTGTAACATGTAGAAAAAAGTATGTAATCCATCAAATGTCCTTAATTTTTTATTTTTTTTATTCTTTATTTCTTTAAATTGTTTAATCTTATTGACTTTTACTTCATTTTTTTGTTGAGGGTCATTTTGGAAGCTTTTAGTTACTTTAATGTTGAATTTCTAGTCGCCTCTGATGTCATCAGTGAGCAGATCCCTTCCTCCCTCAGTCTGCTTTTGGCTATCATGCATTTGCAGCGTTTCTGACATTCATGTCCAATTTGAAGTAAAAGGAAATTAATATAGATTGTAAAAATTATAAGAAGCTGAGATCTTTGCACGGTGGGAGAGCACAACAGAAAAAAACAAAACCTTTTTTCAGGATTACCTGAGTTAAGGTGAAGTCTGTGACAAGCATCAAGAAGAGTCTAAATTATACTGTCAGTGAAGAGGAAGTTGAAATCAGACTTAAAGTGTCTGCAGGGCAAGAAGAATAAATGTGAAAAATTGGAGGAAACATACAAGGATTCAACACAGCAAAAAGCAGCTGTTGTCCACAGAGAAGCAGGTCTACTTCAGTCCCGTCACACTGCAAAGCCATGCATCTATCTGTCTGATGATCTGACCAGTGAGAGAAATGGAGACACATTGCAGCAACTTGCTGATAATCCAGAGAGAAACACTAACTAAACCCCTGAAACCTTCAGCTCATGGAAACACAGCTGGGAGGAGGTGGGAGATCATCCGGACTGGAATATTGGTGTGGTTAAGAAGTCTGTTGACAGGAAGGGAGAGTTATGCTTCTCCAAACATGGAATCTGGTGTTCATGGCATGGTGATGGAAAATACACTAATGGTGTTGACTGTCACAGTGAAGAAGAATCTCCAGAGCTGAGGTCCCCAACCTGGGGTCTGGGACCTCCCAAGAGGGTCCCCTAAAGAGCATAGGAGGTCCCTGAGGAGCTATTGTGGTCAATGTCCACACACTGTCCCTATTTACAGGAAAACAAGTATGTTTATATATTGTTAATTTAACTTTGGCTTTATCAAAGGACAGGACTCAGCCAGAATACATTGTGTATGGTGAGAATCTCACTTTTGAAAGCATAAAACCAAGTATGAATTCAGCACATGGTGGGGTAGGGGATCATAGCTTTTGAGCATTTGCATGAAGGGGTCCACAAGGAAAATAGGTTGGGAACCAGAGGATCAGAGTCCAGCTGGACTATGACAGGGGGGACGGGTCCTTCTACAACCCTGAAGACATGACTCACATCTGCACTCACAGAGACACTTTCACTGAGAAACTCTTCCCATATTTTCTTTCTTTGTCCAGCTGGAGAAGCAAAAACCTCTGAAATCAAAATCTGTCAAACTCGTTTCACTGAGATTTTCAGAAAAATGAATCAGATGTTCAAACTTTTACCATCTTAAATTATTGTTCATTAATAGTTTTCAGATTTTTATACGTTTTTAAACTTTTTAAATCACTGAAACAAATCAGCAGTCTGATTTAATCTTTATACTAAAACAGATTCAAAGCTTCTTAAATGATTATCTTCATATCAATATTTTCTTATCACCCAAATGTGTGTTTATGTGCAGAATCATTAACATCACCTCTTCATGAACTCTGTTATATTACACGAAGAAAAACAGCAGAGATGCAAAGAAACAAAGAGTTTACTAAATACAAAAACTGCAACACATCAGGTAAAAGTCTGATGTTGGAAATATGAGCTTTTTAATGTGGTTAGCAGCCTGTCTGATTTATAATTATTTCTTCTTCATCAGAAGTTTTTCATCCAACTGCCTCATTAGTTTGTAAATATATTCATTTTCTTATTGTTTGTAAATACCTTCAACGAATAACGTCAAATTTTTTATCTACAGAAAAAGAAAGATAATAAAATTTCATCCTGTGAAATAATTTGAGCCAAAGTTTAATTTTACTTTGTTTTATTTTACCTTATTGAACGTGGAAACTTCTGCTCATGATTTTATGTCTGAACTTTGTCGCTATGATTTTATTCAGATCAATAAATTCCAGGTATTTACATGCTCATTTAGATTTTTTCAGAAGTAATAAATCTCAGAACAATCATCATTTATAGATCGCTCTGGTGGATGTTGAAGAGCTGAAAATGTGAGAAATAAAGTTTTACATCTTTAAAAAGATGTAAAACTGAAATCAGGCCTAATGAGGAGACAATTTCACTTTATTTCTCCTCCACTGGATGTTTGTTTACTTTTAAATGTTCTGTGTAAAATAAAGAATAAATCGGAGGTTTTCAGCAGTATATTCATTCTTCATAAAGTTTTCTAAGTTCACCTGCTTCAATCATGTTGACAGAGGAATGTTTAAAGAGTCTGGACACACAGAGCTGGAAACATGAGTCTTTTTATTTTGCAGCTGCATTATGCAAACACCGTGTATGAGAGGTGAAGATTATTGTAAAAGTTTTCCAACCAGGAAACTTTGATTCAAAGACTTTCAGTTTGATATTAAATGACTTTTGAAATAAAATCATAAAATATCTTCATCATGTAATTGTGTGACTCATGTTTCTTCCTGTGATCACCACTAGATGGAGACTAAACCAACATTTTGCTCCTGTTTCTGATTTCATGAACTCAAGAAGGAAGCTGCTGTTCCAACCAAAGATTTTGTTAGGGAAGTTCTTCCCAGCACTAACACCAATAAACCTTCAATCAAAAGAAAACACACAGTTATTCTCAATGTGTACAATTTTACTTGTAAGGATCATGTGTTCGGTCCAAGTATGACACACACACTGAATTGTTTTACACATAACAAGGCATTATGAAGGAAGGTTCATGAATTCCCTCCCCTAAACATTACAGAATCGTAAGACTTATGCTTTAGCATTTTCCACTAAAAGATAGGACATGCAGAACTGGAGGTGTGGGTGGATTTTTAACCTCATGCTGCCTGTTATTTTATGCTTTTCTTTTAAGCCCTAAATCAGTTAATAAATCTGCATGTTCTGCTGCAGCAAGAGGAGCAACTGGTACAACACCTGACATGTAAGGCTAAGTGGGAACAGCATTTGGTTGCTCAGTTAATGCAGATACGTAGGGAGAAAGAAATTATTCTGGAGGCTCGTCTGGTCAGAGAGCATCAGTACCAGGAGCAAAGAGAAAAGCACTTTCAGAAAACTTTGTGCAGAGATGCAGTGAAACAGGACGAAAAAAAGAGAATAATCCTTTGTGTTTTTGACTTTTCCTTTCCCAATAGCAGTGTGAGCAGAGCAGCAGTGATTTTAGGGAAAAGGCTGGTTTTAGTAGTTTGTATGGTGACAGCATCTATGATATCAGGTTGAGAGAGACTGTACGTTTTTGTATTGTGTGTTAAAGAACAGTTGCTGGCCACCACACCACAGTTCAACAAACAAACTTAAATCTGAAGACTGAAATCTTTTGTGTCGTGTTAAAAACCTACTGTGACGTATCAAGTGTCAGTTTTGTCTTCATAATGTGTTCACTTTTAAATCAATGCATTTCTAAAATATTTAAATTAAAGTTAATGTTTAGATTAATTAGATTTTTAATTAGGCTTGTATCAGCATTTGCATTTATCTAAATAATTCATTTTTGTACATTGATTGATACAAATAAAAACAAAAGAAATCCAGACACACATTTCAATTACATTTTTCTTTATTAGCTAATTCATAAAACTAATTTCCTATCTAAGGAAACCAACAGATTAGATCAGTTTGATTTAATCTCCCTTCCTGAGCAAGCACACGGCGGCAGTGGAGAGGAAAAACTCCCTTTTAACAGGAAGAAACCTCCAGCAGAACCAGGCTCAGGAAGGGCGGCCATCTGCCTCGACCGGTTGGGGGTGGAGCGGACAGGAAAGAGGAACATACAAGCACAAAAACTCTGAGACCTGGGGACACCTGCTGAGAAAGAAAAGAGAGAAACACAAGTTGATGACGAAGGTTTTGAGTCTTCATTGCAGTTGAACCAGGTCTGAGTTCGGGCTGGAGTCCTTCTTTGAATGCCGTTCCCCTCTCTCTGCCTCCTGTCTGCTCCTTACTACTAGACATCCTTAAGAAAAACAAACAACAAAGATATCATTATCTTCATTTGGTAATATCAGTACTGTCATATGCAAATGGAAATTCAAGAGTAAAAACACGAATGTGAGTATAGAGGCAGTCAGTGAATCATGGGATGTCCTGAGCAGCTTAAAACTATACCAGCATAACTAAAGGGAAGGTCAAGGGTCAACCAAACCTGTTCTAATTATGAGGTTTATCAAAAAGGAATATTTTAAACTTAATCTACATGTAGAGAAGGTATTTGCTTCTTGAACCCAAACTGAGAGGGAGTCTGATAAGACATGAGATTAATATCCAAATTTTTTCCCTCCCATTCTACTTTTAAAAACTTTATGAACCACAAGCCTACAGTCTAAGAGCAAAGTACTCTGTTGGGACTATATGGAACTATGGCATCTTTAAGATATAATGGTACTTTGTTAATAAGAACTTAAGAGGGACGTCTGTGTATCTGACGTTCATGCTTTGCTGTCCAATATTGACTTTTCGAAGCATGTAAAAAGTGAAAAGTAAAAGTCCAGGCACTTAAACCCGAAGAACTCTGTCTTATGTGACAAAAATTACAAATTAATGCTTAATGTGGTTTATTTGATGCCAATAATATGTCTAATCCTCTGTAACACAACATTCTGATCAATGGTATCAAATGAAGCACTGAGAACCAAAAAGGACAAGAATAGAAATGAATGTTTTCTCTATGACAAGATCTTTTGACTGTCCTCATCGTTTTTTGGCTTGTCATCTCTAAAATGTGTGTGTGTGTGTGTGTGTGTGTGTGTGTGTGTGGAGGGGGAGACTTCATCTTCTGTTGCCACAGATGTTTCTTCATCAGGAGGGTTGATAGTGGGGGGGCTTAGCTGCTCCTTGCCACACGGGGAATCTTCCATATTGAAAAACTTACCTTCTGTCTTCCCATGGCTGCTACATGGTACAAGGGATCCAGGAACCAGTTGTACAAAGCACTCTAAGATGTAATTTTTTAAATGTATATTATCATTTTATTCTACCAGAGTAGATAGTAATGAAGTACATTTTATTTACTGTAATAGGTACATTTTTAAATATGTGTACTCAGCTGGAGTATTAGTTTTAGAGGAACTTGTCTTTTTCACTCTGTTACATTTATACAACAATGTTGTACTTTTAACTCCACATTTTTTAGGAATGATCTTGTTAAAGTTTAAAGTCAGCGGATGAATTTTGTTTTCATTCTAAAAATCCAAAGAGAAATAATCTACTTATTCTGATGGATTTGTCAAAGAGATGTTTTCATACATACAACTCCAGCATCTCCTAAATTTAGTGCAGAGTTATCACTCAGGTCGTATAGTTGATGTATTGGTGGTGTGCAAACATCATGGCTTTGGTATAGATAGATTATGAATGAAATGAAATGAATGAAAAATACTTTATTAATCCCTTTGCAGGGAAATTCATGTTTTCAGTACAACCCATCCAAACAGGCATACTGACGGAGCAGCCATTTCTACAGCGCTCCTTGTCAAATAGATGATTCTCCATCTGGGGATCAATGGCCATGTCATAAAACTTTGTTTAAGCTTCAAATGAAAGTGAAGCTTCTACCTAAGTTGAATAAATACTTCAATTTGGGTCATTTGACAAGAAGTGGGAATTTGATAATGTTCTGAACTATTAAAAGCTAATTTTACATTTAAATTTTAATTTAACATTTATGGTATCTTAAATGTTAATTTACTGTACTCCTCACTCAAGTACTTTCACTAACCTGCTTATCCCCAAAGTCTGCACTATCATTTCTACATTTCTGTTGCAAACTGCTGCAGCAGAAACTAAAGGTCAGTTCTTTTATACCACTCCACTCTCATCTTTTAAAAGCTTGGTGAGGGAGACGGTATTATTTATTTATAAATGAATGAATGAATCAAACATTAAATGGGATTGGGAGAGAACATATCCCATCTGGTAAAGCTCTGCCCTCTTGTGGTGATCATTTTTGAGGAGCAAAGTTACTAAATACACTTATGAGTGAATTTCTCTGGTAAAATGGGATTTAGCCTCAAATGTTACTTTGTGCAGCTGGTCCCTGAAACTTTATTTGTGGTTCTTTGTTGCTGTGGCTGGATCTTCTGCCCCCCCACCCCCTTTCTACATCCCGTTCTAGATCTGAAAATAGAGAAAATACCTTTAGAAATGTGTGAAGTATTGTGTTGGTTATTTTCATGCCTTCTTTCTCCATCTCACTCTCTTTCTCACAGTTTAGGACGTGATAACGTTTTCTTACATGTCTCCGATAGAAAAGGATGTACGCCAGCTCCTGCCTTTTCTCGCAAACGTCCCAGCCAGATGTTTTAAGCACAGCTGAGTCATTGAAAGTAAGCCAGTGGTCAGTTGGCTCCAGTGGACAGTCTTCTGGGTCGATGCTGTCACAGATATAGTGTCCTAACAGGAGAGATTTTATTCATTTGTAAGGGAGTGAAATCATCCCAGCAGAACTGTTCATTAAAAAAGTGGCATATCAATCTTATTCAGTACAGTAGGCAAAGAGTCCTAACCATAGATTTTCAAAGGGATTTAACAGAAACAAATGTTTCTGACAAACATCTGTTACATGTCAGGTTGGGATTTGCTTACCTTCTCCAGTACTGCCTGAATGACTGATGGCGCTGACCAGACTGAAACAGCCACCACCCTGAGAAGAAACAGTTAATGAGTGACCTTGAGCACACAGAGCAAGACAAACAGTTTATTTCTTCATTTTCACACCATCCCAATGTATCTGTTTCCTGTTATGGTCTGTGTTTCTTTACCATTTTAGATGACACAACTATGTCCCTCTGTATCTGCACAGGGTCATAGATTTTCTGCAGGTTGAAGGATGGAGTGTAGCAAAAACGCTTAAGATGTATGATGAGTGTTCTGTAGGAAAAGATATAAACACATATGGGTGAATGTTGTAGGCATTTAAGTGATTGTTACATTATTAGTAAAAACTAAAAAGGGTCGGTGAACCACAGTTTTCTGAAATATGGGGGACGCCACTCACTTTGGCAGGGATGCAAAGGTCAAAGTCTGGCCTGATGACTTTCCTCCGCACTCACAGCTGTATTCCAGCTCCACCTCCTACAGAGCAGCACAGAGACAACAATACGTGTCAGAAATTTACTGTCAGCAAACAGCAAACATGACACATCAGATGTGTGATGGCGGCTCAGTGAGGACTGGTGAATCTTACCAGAAGATATTTTTCAATCATGTCTTCAATACACCCTCCAGGAACCAGGTCCAGAGACAGATTAGTAAATTGTTCCTGTCTGACTGATTGAACTCCACACCTGCACATACATTAAAAGTCAGCTGTACTGGTCAAAACCCAACTTAGATAAGACTATTATAAGGGATCCACATGGGCAAACATCAGAATATCTAACTTGCATCTCTGACAGATTGCATGGTGTTGAACGGTGTCTTACTTTTTGCATGTTCTGGTGTACTCCATTTTAAATCCAAAGTTGTCTTCCACTGGACAGGTATAGCTTCTGCCCAGGCCCGCTGCGGTCCGTTGAAGCAGAGGAGACAGACTCTCCATGTGTGTCAGGATCGAGATCAGGAACTCATGGGCGTCCTGAACACACACAAACACACAGAAGTATTTAGTTATTGATATAGATCATTTATTTTATCTTGGACCTCATGTCTTTAATAGAGATTGAAGTGAATTGAATATTGACTGTGTACTAAAGCGAGAATTAAGCAACAATTATCAAAATGTTATCTGACTCACATTCTGCAAACTGTCCATAAACTGCGGGTTCTGGTCACTGATAACATCTTTAAAGGACTGCAGGAGTTGACTCTTGATGTTAGAGTTAGTTGAGTTGTGACAGTCCCTGATTTCAATCAGTTTTCTGCACAGAGGGAAAAAATGAACATGAATGTGGTTAGATGGGTTTTGCCCATTTTTTTCTTCTAGAGACATTTGAGGGTGACGACGCTGCTTTACTTCAGCAGTTGAGCCTCAGGAACTGATCTCCAGATCTGCTCTGTACGACTGACGCTCTTCACAAAATCTTTTAATGTCAGGAGGCTCTGAAGACTGGAGTTCATATAGCAAGTGTTCCCGAGGTTTGGAAATCTGACACAACAACACAGGTTCAAACACATGTTAGCATTTTCACTTCTTTACTGACAACTTCAGAGTGGAACTCATTGTCTTCATGCATTTTCAGGAGTGAATGTTTTGTTGCAGCTTCATAAGGTTATAAACTCACCCAAGGGGGTCGGTGGTGCTCCAGCTGTCTTTGTTAGATAATGTTCTTATCCTGGAGAGAGGTGTTTTAAATAAATCATATATTAGGAGAAGTTTAATCACAAACTTAATGCTGTATGAAGGCTTGCAGTGAAAATCTTAATTTCTTGTCATGACTGGCTGATAAAGAATTAATTCTTCATGATTATAGTAACTGGACATATAAAAACGAACTGTTGTAACAAGAGATCGGGATCTTAACTTTATATCTTACCAACTGAATATGTCTTTCACGTGGGAGTAACTTTCCTCTGGTTCAGAAAGGGACTCCAAAGTGTTCCTGGTGCAGTTTGTATCCAACAAACTCATCTTCAAGTAAGACAATGGACATAGATGAGAGGATACACCCATGACCTGCGATCTGCTACTGGAGGAAGAAACAGGTCATTAGAGAAGTAGAACAGACTAGAGTACTCACAAAGAGGCTAACTCAGGGCTACAATCTAAAACTAACCAGAGTTTGCCAGCTGGCTTCTCCTGGCTTTTCTTAGCAGACAAGGGTGACTTGTCTTGCTTGATCTGCTCCACTGTTGTCCTCTTGTCATCATGTGAGAATAATGTACTCATTTTTTGTGCGAGTTGCTCTCCTGTTATCTCTTCAGTGGAGCTGTCATAGAAAGAAGGAAGAACTAGTCAGAGCAGCACAACGCTAAACTAGTTTTGGACCTTGGAACCAGTCGAGTCAATGAAGTTGAAAAGAAGTAACCTGAGGGTCCCCAGTTTGGGGACTTTGAGAACAGATGGTGCCAAACTTTGCCAAAATGGCCATTTTAGAGACCTCGTCCAAACTGCCTTTACTTCTTTTTCCTTAAGCTTAAAACCTATTTCATTTGTGCTTTGTGCCATTTTCATTTATGCTTCACCAGTAACACAAACATATTCAAACAGACCTTGTGGTTGCAGAGATATGCTAATTTCATCATGGATACACAATTTTTAGGCAGATACATAAAATATAATATAGTATACTATACCTAAAAAAAAACTTAACTTTGCTAAGAGACTCCTCTTGGATATAGAGCTCACCTTGAATATTAAATGTTATTTATTTATTTAAATAGTTTCATGCCAACTCTATTCATAATTGCTGGATTGGACCAGAGTAAGAAAGACAAATGACAGATATGACCAATTCATTTAAAAGTATTTTTAAATGTAAACACAAAAATCATTGTCCTCAAAAGTTATTTATTGGTGACTGATTTTTAGTAATAAATGCAAACATTAAAACAGTCCTTACTTTGTTATCTCTGTTACTTTGTTAGTAATCAAGAAATAGGTGCTCTCAGCCGGAGAGACGCGATGATTCCTCTGTTGGAGAACAGACAAGTTTTTGATTCATTTGTGCACTAACAGAATAAGGAATTTAACGGATTTAACAGTGACTTGTAAATATGTGTTACACCACAAAATTCTGTGAAACATACTCTGAAACAACAAAAAGGCCAAATCCATCTTGGTTTTGACGTCTTCTTCTTGGCCTTTGGATGTTGGGTGTCTGACTTGTTTTGGCTGGACAAAGAAAAATGTTGTTTTTTATTCATACATAAATATAAATATACTGTAATATAGTTAAATTGTAAACAATTAAACTGTTAAGTCTAAGTTTAGTTAAAAATCAAATATATAATTAAGCAATAAGCTAAAATATTTGGTTATTTCTTTGTTTACCATTTCTGAGAGTTGTTAAGCTTCTTCTCATCTGCCACAACAGTTTTGTCTGTTGTTTTCTGCTCAGAGCAAATAAAAATGTTAGCTACATAAAATATATACATATATATTTAATATAATATCACATTTAATTGAGGAAAGAATCAGAAAACATCTTTAAAGTATTTTAAAAGTTTAGATTTTTTTTGTTTGTTTCTTTTTAGTTTTAAAAAGTCACTTTAAAGCGTAACCTGCAATAAACCTACTGTAATTCTGAGAAACAAACCTTTTTCCAGTAAAAACACTGTAGAAGAAACATGTTTGTAGTTCGTTGGGTCCTTTCAGAAATCCTGTGCGCTGCTTGGATGTTGGGTTAAAACTGAACTCCAAGAACAGACTGTAGTAAAACTGATGTTCTAGAATGTGAACCTTTGTGACACATTAAAGCACATTCTGTTGAAATTTGCATATTTTTGAATTGTCTCTATGAATCTATTCCATAAAGAGTTAAAGGAGCCCTAGATAGTTAGCATATATCATATATCTGCTAATAACAGCATCTACACTGTCTGATATGCATGTTGTACCTAGAAACCACTAAACTGCATCAGTAACATGGTTCATAGAAACAAACATCACAGCTTTCAGATACTTTATTAATAGGGGAATTATGTGAATAACAAACACTTTTACTGATTTTATGCATTGACATAGCAGTTTTATCTGCACATGGCTCTTCATATAATGAGCCATTTTCTTTATGTCAAAGATAAAATAAACATTTAAGCAATACAACAGAGAGAAGGGTAGATTACAATAGATTTATAAAGGTATCTCCAATTTTTTAAACAAAAAACATGATTCTCAAGCAAACAAAATTAAAATCTATCTGGCTTTAGAAATATAACATTTGTGATTTATTACTTTTAATTCAAATTTTGATCCTTTTTTATTTTTCATGTTTGTCCCATGCATGTGTGTGGCAGTTGTAAAAACAACAAAACAAAACACACAAACTAACAACACAAACAAACATCAAACACATAATTAAAGGTCGAGATGGCACTCGATTTTTCATTTGTAGTTTGGCTGTCCTGATTTTTATTTTTTTGTATGTGAAGTCATCTAGATGTGGAAGAAGATCTGAGTTTATATACTGTCAGATGTGACAAGTGAGGGACGCATGAGGCTGGAAACTACAGGTGCTCGTCATAAAATTAGAATATCATGAAAAAGTTGATTTATTTCAGTAATTCTATTCAAAAAGTGAAACTTGTATAATGTAGACATTCATTCCTCCCAGACTGACATATTTCAAATGTTTATTTCTTTTATTTTTGATTATTATAACTTAATGAAAATCCCACATTGAGTATCTCAGAAAATTTAAATATTGTGGAAAGGTTCATTATTGAAGACACCTGGTGCAACACTAATCAGCTAATGAACTCAAAACGCCTGCAAAGGCCTTTAAATGGTCTCTCAGGCTAGTTCTGTTGGCTACACAATCATGGGGAAGACTGCTGACCTGACAGTTGTCCAAAAGACAACCATTGACACTTTGTACAAGGAGGGCAAGACACAAAAGGTCATTGCCAAAGAGGCTGGCTTTTCAGAGCTTTGTGTCCAAGTACATTAACAGAGAGGCGAAGGAAAGGAAAAGATGTGGTAGAACAAAGTGTACAAGCAATAGTGATAACCGCACCCTGGAGAGGATTGTGAAACAAATCCCATTTAAAAATGTGGGGGAGATTCACAAGAGTGGACTGCAGCTGGAGTCAGTGCTTCAGGAACCACCACACACAGACATATGCAAGTCATGGGTTTCAGCTGTTGCATCCCTTGTGTCAAGTCACTCTTGAACAAGAGACAGCGTCAGAAGCGTCTTGCCTGAACTAAAGACAAAAAGGACTGGACTGCTGCTGAGTGGTCCAAAGTTATGTTCTCTGATGAAAGGAAATTTTGCATGTCCTTTGGAAATCAAGATCCCAGAGTCTGGAGGAAGAGAGGAGAGGCACAGAATCCACGTTGCTTGAGGTCGAGTGTAAAGTTTCCACAGTCAGTGATGGACTCCATGCCACGCTGCATTGCTGCAGTAATTCAGACTAAAGGAGCTCCAACTAAGTATTGAGTGCTGTGCATGCTCATACTTTTTAGTTGGCCAATATTTCTAGAAATCTTTTTTTTTGTATCGGTCTTAAGTAATATTCTAATTTTCTGGGATATGGGATGTGGGATTTTCATTAGTTGTCAGTTATAATCATCAAAAATAAAAGAAATAAACATGTGAAATATGTCAGTCTGTGAGCAATGAATGTCTACATTATACAAGTTTCACTTTTTGAATGGAATTACTGAAATAAATCAACTTTTCAACCTGTAGAGGACATTGGATGTCCATGGGTTGCAGAAGGAGGAGAATGAACGAACGAACGAACGAACGAACGAACGAACGAACGAACGAACGAACGAACGAACGAACGAAGGAACGAACGAACGAACGTTTTATTTTTCAAACATGTAAACATGTACTCATTTTGACAAAAACAATGAAGGATTTATACACTGCCAAAAAAAGTAAATAAATAAAATAAATAGAACTCATAACCATTATTGTGTAAGTCAAAGTCCATCATTCTTCTGGGACATCTATGTGTCCAGTTAGAAAGTAACACTGATTGTGAATTAATTTCACCTGCTGTTGTAGAAATGGAACAGACACATTCCTCATACTTTGCATGCTGACACAGTCACTGAGTTGTCCAGTGTGTCTATACTTTAAGAGATCATTTTGTTACTCTGTGAGTGTGTATCTGGTACTTCGATTGTTGTTCGATATGTTTGTGATGTTTTTGGTTATTATTTAAGTACTCAATTACTGTCAGCTCTGTTTTTCTGTAAAAGCAGTAGGAAATTTTCTGGTGTGTTTGTGTTCAAGTGTAGCAAATTGTTGTCTGGTGAAAGCTTGGATTGAAGGGTCATTGCCTTCTATTTGTTGTGTTTTTGTCTCCTCTTTCTTCTTTCTGCTTTGCATTTTGCGTCTTCCTTCTTTTTCTGTCTCCTCCGGTCAGGTCCGGCAAGATTACATAGGTTCCATAATTCAAAGTAAATAAATAACAGTAAATAGATTAATCAGATTATCAAGAGGAGCCTTATATCCATAAACCTCCCCTTGGCAGAGCAAATTTGTCAGCAAGACAACCTCTATAATGGGTTCTGAAGGTGGTGAGACCATTTCCCTGTCTTCTTTCTTTCTGGCTGCTCTTTGGTCACATTTAAATTTAGCCAGTGTGCTCCCCACTAGAGGTAACATGAGACGATTGTGTGAATCCCAAATAAGATGCTCAGGTAGTGCAGCTCATCCAGGAGGCCACATCGCTGTGGCAAGAAGGTTTGCTGTGTCTCTAAACACAGTGTCAAGAACATGGAGAAGATACCAGGAGACAGGCCAGTACTGCTATCTGCTCCTTTGTACAAGGAGGAATATGATGAGCACTACCAGAGCCTATAAGATGATCTCCAGCAAGCCACTAATGTGCATGTTGAGTCAGAAAGAGACCCTATGAGGGCGGTATGAGGGCCCAACATCCACAAGTGGAGGCCTGTGCTCACAGCCCAACACGGTGCAGCCTGATTTTACATTTGCCAGAGAACACCAGGATTGTCAGATTCGCCATTGTCTCACTGATGAGAGCAGGTTCACACTGAGAACATGTGACAGGCATGAGAAAGTTTGAAGATGCAGTGGAGAACATTCTGCTGCCTGCAACATCCTCCAGCATAACCAGTTTGGCAATGGGTCAGTGATGGTCTGGGCAGGGATATCCTTATAGGGCCATGTAGGGCCACAAAGCTCTACATGCTACCCAGAGTTACCCTGACTGTCATAAGGTGCCACGATCAGATCCTCAGATCCATTGTTTGCCTACATGCTGCTGCAGTGAGACCTGGGTTCCTGTGTGTGGCTGGAGTGTGTCAGCAGTTGAAGGCATTGATGCTATGGACTGACCTGTCCATTCACCAGACCTGAATCCACTTGAGCACCTCTGGGACATCATATCTCATTCCATTAACCACCACCACATCGTACTACATACTGTAGTATGTAGTACCGATCCAGATTTAGAAGGAGATGCCTCAGGAGAACATCCATCATCTCATCAGGAGCATGCCCAGATGTTGCAGGGAGTGCATACAAGCACATGGAGGCCACACACACTACCAAATCTCATTATGAATTATTTTGAGAAATTTCCATGAAATCATGTTTAATGATAAATAAATTTAAAAAGCTATTCAGAAATATTATATTGAACAGATACATGATGGAAACATGTCGTCTCATGTGTATTGTCTTTTTGTTCTGGTATTTAGTTGTTGAAGGAGCATGTTTTATTATTAGCTGCTTGTTACTGTATGTGTAACATGTAGAAAAAAGTATGTAATCCATCAAATGTCCTTCATTTTTAATTTTTTTCCTTTATTCTTTATTTCTATAAATTGTTTAATCTTATTGACTTTTATTTCATTTCTTGTTGAGGATCATTTTGGAAACTTTTAGTTACTTTAATGTTGAATTTCTAGTCGCCTATGATGTCATCAGTGAGCACATCCCTTCCTCCCTCAGTCTGCTTTTGGCTATCATGCATTTGCAGCGTTTCTGACATTCATGTCCAATTTGAAGTAAAAGGAAATTAATATAGATTGTAAAAAATCATGAGAAGCTGAGATCTTTGCACGGTGGGAGAGCACAACAGAAAAATACAAAAACTTTTCTCAGGATTACCTGAGTTAAGGTGAAGTCTGTGACAAACATCAAGAAGAGTCTAAATTATACTGTCAGTGAAGAGGAAGTTGAAATCAGACTTAAAGTGTCTGCAGGGCAAGAAGAATAAATGTGAAAATTTGGAGGAAACATACAAGGATTCAACACAGCAAAAAGCAGCTGTTGTCCATAGAGAAGCAGGTCTACTTCAGTCCCGTCACACTGCAAAGCCATGCATCTATCTGTCTGATGATCTGACCAGTGAGAGAAATGGAGACACATTGCAGCAACTTGCTGATAATCCAGAGAGAAACACTAACTAAATCCCTGAAAGCTTCAGCTCAGGGAAACACAGCTGGGAGGAGGTGGGAGATCATCCGGACTGGAATATTGGTGTGGTTAAGAAGTCTGTTGACAGGAAGGGAGAGTTATGCTTCTCCAAACATGGAATCTGGTGTTCATGGCATGGTGATGGAAAATACACTAATGGTGTTGACTGTCACAGTGAAGAAGAATCTCCAGAGCTGAGGTCCCCAACCTGGGGTCCGGGACCTCCCAAGAGGGTCCCCTAAAGAGCATAGGAGGTCCCTGAGGAGCTATTGTGGTCAATGTCCACACACTGTCCCTATTTACAGGAAAACAAGTATGTTTATATATTGTTAATTTAACTTTGGCTTTATCAAAGGACAGGACTCAGCCAGAATACATTGTGTATGGTGAGAATCTCACTATTGAAAGCATAAAACCAAGTATGATTTCAGCACATGGTGGGGTAGGGGATCATAGCTTTTTAGCATTTGCATGAAGGGGTCCACAAGGAAAATAGGTTGGGAACCAGAGGATCAGAGTCCAGCTGGACTATGACAGGGGGGCCGGGTCCTTCTACAAACCTGAAGACATGATTCACATCTGCACTCACAGAGACACTTTCACTGAGAAACTCTTCTCATATTTTCTTTCTTTGTCCAGCTGGAGAAGCAAAAACCTCTGAAATCAAAATCTGTCAAACTCGTTTCACTGAGATTTTCAGGAAAATGAATCAGATGTTCAAACTTTTACCATCATAAATTATTATTCATTAATATTTTTCAGATTTTTATACGTTTTTAAACTTTTTAAATCACTGAAACAAATCAGCAGTCTGATTTATTCTTTATACTAAAACAGATTCAAAGCTTCTTAAATGATTTTCTTCATATCAATATTTTCTTATCACCCAAATGTGTGTTTATGTGCAGAATCATTAACATCACCTCTTCATGAACTCTGTTATATTACACGAAGAAAAACAGCAGAGATGCAAAGAAACAAAGAGTTTACTAAATACAAAAACTGCAACACATCAGGTCAAAGTCTGATGTTGGAAATATGAGCTTTTTAATGTGGTTAGCAGCCTGTCTGATTTATAATTATTTCTTCTTCAGAAGTTTTTCATCCAACTGCCTCATTAGTTTGTAAATATATTCATTTTCTTCTTGTTTGTAATGAATTTCAATGAATACCGTCAAATATTTTAACTACAGAAAAAGAAAGATAATAAAATTTCGTCCTGTGAAATAATTTGAGCCAAAGTTTAATTTTACTTTGTTTTGTTTTACCTTATTGAACGTGGAAACTTCTGCTCATGTCTGAACTTTGTCGCTAATATTTTATTCAGATCAATAAATTCCAGGTATTTACATGCTCATTTAGATTTTTCCATAAGTAATAAATCTCAGAACAATCATCATTTATAGATCGCTCTGGTGGATGTTGAAGAGCTGAAAATGTGAGAAATAAAGTTTTACATCTTTAAAAAGAGATGTAAAACTGTATCAGGCCTAATGAGGAGAAAATTTCACTTTATTTCTCCTCCACTGGATGTTTGTTTACTTTTAAATGTTCTGTGTAAAATAAAGAATAAATCGGAGGTTTTCAGCAGTATGTTCATTCTTCATAAAGTTTTCTAAGCTCACCTGCTTCAATCATGTTGACAGAGAAATGTTTAAAGAGTCTGGACACACAGAGCTGGAAACATGAGTCTTTTTATTTTGCAGCTGCATTATGCAAACACCGTGTATGAGAGGTGAAGATTATTGTAAAAGTTTTCCAACCAGGAAACTTTGATTCAAAGACTTTCAGTTTGATATTAAATGACTTTTGAAATAAAATCATAAAATATCTTCATCATGTAATTGTGTGACTCATGTTTCTTCCTGTGATCACCACTAGATGGAGACTAAACCAACATTTTGCTCCTGTTTCTGATTTCATGAACTCAAGAAGGAAGCTGCAGCTGCAGCACTAACACCAATAAACCTTCAATCAAAAGAAAACACACAGTTATTCTCAATGTGTACAATTTTACTTGTAAGGATCATGTGTTCGGTCCAAGTATGACACACACACTGAATTGTTTTACACATAACAAGGCATTATGAAGGAAGGTTCATGAATTCCCTCCCCTAAACTTTACAGAATCTTAAGATCCATGCTTTAGCATTTTCCACTAAAAGATAGGACATGCAGAACTGGAGGTGTGGGTGGATTTTTAACCTCATGCTGCCTGTTATTTTATGCTTTTCTTTTAAGCCCTAAATCAGTTAATAAATCTGCATGTTCTGCTGCAGGAGGCTCAACAAGAGGAGCAACTGGTACAACACCTGACTGACGATTTTAGGGAAAAGGCTGGTTTTAGTAGTTTGTATGGTGACAGCATCTATGATATCAGGTTGAGAGAGACTGTACGTTTTTGTATTGCCGGTTAAAGAACAGTTGCTGGCCACCACACCACAGTTCAACAAACTTAAATTTGAAGACTGAAATCTTTTGTGTCGTGTTAAAAACCTACTGTGACGTATCAAGTGTCAGTTTTGTCTTAAACATGTGTTCATTTTTAAATCAATGAATTTCTAAAATATTTAAATTAAAGTTAATGTTTAGATTTTTTTTAATTAGGCTTGTATCAGCATTTGAATGTATCTAAATAATTCATTTTTGTACATTGATTGATACAAATGAAAACAAAAGAAATCCAGACACACATTTCAATTACATTTTTTTATTAGCTAATTCATAAAACTAATTTCCTATCTAAGGAAACCAACAGATTAGATCAGTTTGATTTAATCTCCCTTCCTGAGCAAGCACACGGCGACAGTGGAGAGGAAAAACTCCCTTTTAACAGGAAGAAACCTCCAGCAGAACCAGGCTCAGGAAGGGCGGCCATCTGCCTCGACCGGTTGGGGGTGGAGCGGACAGGAAAGAGGAACATACAAGCACAAAAACTCTGAGACCTGGGGACACCTGCTGAGAAAGAAAAGAGAGAAACACAAGTTGATGACGAAGGTTTTGAGTCTTCATTGCAGTTGAACCAGGTGTGAGTTCGGGCTGGAGTCCTTCTTTGAATGCCGTTCCCCTCTCTCTGCCTATTTTCCTGTCTGCTCCTTACTACTAGACATCCTTAAGAAAAACAAACAACAAAGATATCATTATCTTCATTTGGTAATATCAGTACTGTCATATGCAAATGGTAATTCAAGAGTAAAAACACGAATGTGAGTATAGAGGCAGTCAGTGAATCATGGGATGTCCTGAGTAGCTTAAACCTATACCATCATAACTAAAGGGAAGGTCAAGGGTCAACCAAACCTCTTCTAATAATGAGGTTTATCAAAAAAGAATATTTTAAACTTAATCTACATGTAGAGAAGGTATTTGCTTCTTGAACCCAAACTGAGAGGGAGTCCGACAAGACATGAGATTAATATCCAAATTTTCTCCCTCCCATTCTACTTTTAAAAACTTTATAAACCACAAGCCTACAGTCTAAGAGCAAAGTACTCTGTTGGGACTATATGGAACTATGGCATCTTTAAGATATAATGGTACTTTGTTAATAAGAACGAGGGACGTCTGTGTATCTGACGTTCATGCTTTGCTGTCCAATATTGACTTTTTGAAGCATGTAAAAAGTGAAAATTAAAAATCCAGGCACTTAAACCCGAAGAACTCTGTCATATGTGACAAAAATTACAAATTAATGCTTAATGTGGTTTATTTGATGCCAATAATATGTCTAATCCTCTGTAACACAACATTGTGATCAATGGTATCACATGTAGCACTGAGAACAAAAAAGGACAAGAATAGAAATGAATGTTTTCTCTATGACAAGATCTTTTGACTGTCTTCATCGTTTTTTTGGCTTGTCATCTCTAAAATGTGTGTGTGTGTGTGTGTGTGTGTGTGGAGGGGGAGACTTCATCTTCTGTTGCCACAGATGTTTCTTCATCAGGAGGGTTGATAGTGGGGGGGCTTAGCTGCTCCTTGCCACACGGGGAATCTTCCATAATGAAAAACTTACCTTCTGTCTTCCCATGGCTGCTACATGGTACAAGGGTTCCAGGAACCAGTTGTACAAAGCACTCTAAGATGTAATTTTTTAAATGTATATTATCATTTTATTCTACCAGAGTAGATAGTAATGAAGTACATTTTATTTACTGTAATAGGTACATTTTTAAATATGTGTACTCAGCTGGAGTATTAGTTTTAGAGGAACTTGTCTTTTTCCCTCTATTACATTTATACAACAATGTTTTACTTTTAACTCCACATTTTTTATAGGAATGATCTTGTTACTACTTTAAGTTTAAAGTCAGCTGATGAATTTTGTTTTCATTCCTAAAATCCAAAGAAAAATAATCTACTTATTCTGATGGATTTGTCAAAGAGATGTTTTCATACATACAACTCCAGCATCTCCTAAATGTAGTGCAGAGTTATCACTCATCCATTACACCCATCTGGTAAAGCTCTGCCCTCTTGTGGTGATCATTTTTGAGGAGCAAAGTTACTAAATACACTTATGAGTAAATTTCTCTGGTAAAATGGGATTTAGCCTTTAAATGTTACTTTGTGCAGCTGGTCCCTGACACTTTATTTGTGGTTCTTTGTTGCTGTGACTGGATCTTCTGCCCCCCCACCCCCTTTCTAAATCCAGTTCTAGATCTGAAAATAGAGAAAATACCTTTAGAAATGTGTGAAGTATTGTGTTGGTTATTTTCATGCCTTCTTTCTCCATCTCACTCTCTTTCTCACAGTTTAGGACGTGATAACGTTTTCTTACATGTCTCCGATAGAAAAGGATGTACGCCAGCTCCTGCCTTTTCTCGCAAACGTCCCAGCCAGATGTTTTAAGGACCGTTGAGTCATTGAAAGTAAGCCAGTGGTCAGTTGGCTCCAGTGGACAGTCTTCTGGGTCGATGCTGTCAGAGATATAGTGTCCTAACAGGAGAGATTTTATTCATTTGTAAGGGAGTGAAATCATCCCAGCAGTACTGTTCATTAAAAAAGTGGCATATCAATCTTATTCAGTACAGTAGGCAAAGAGTCCTAACCATAGATTTTCAAAGGGATTTAACAGAAACAAATGTTTCTGACAAACATCTGTTACATGTCAGGTTGGGATTTGCTTACCTTCTCCAGTACTGCCTGAATGACTGATGGCGCTGACCAGACTGAAACAGCCACCACCCTGAGAAGAAACAGTTAATGAGTGACCTTCAGCACACAGAGCAGGACAAACAGTTTATTTCTTCATTTTCACACCATCACAATGTATCTGTTCCCTGTTATGGTCTGTGTTTCTTTACCATTTTAGATGACACAACTATGTCCCTCTGTATCTGCACAGGGTCATAGATTTTCTGCAGGTTGAAGGATGGAGTGTAGCAAAAACGCTTCAGATGTATGATGAATGTTCTGTAGGAAAAGATACAGTATAAACACATATGGGTGAATGTTGTAGGCATTTAAGTGATTGTTACATTATTAGTAAAAACTAAAAAGGGTCGGTGAACCACAGTTTTCTGAAATATGGGGGACGCCACTCACTTTGGCAGGGATGCAAAGGTCAAAGTCTGGCCTGATGACTTTCCTCCGCACTCACAGCTGTATTCCAGCTCCACCTCCTACAGAGCAGCACAGAGACAACAATACGTGTCAGAAATTTACTGTCAGCAAACAGCAAACATGACACATCAGATGTGTGATGGCGGCTCAGTGAGGACTGGTGAATCTTACCAGAAGATATTTTTCAATCATGTCTTCAATACACCCTCCAGGAACCAGGTCCAGAGACAGATTAGTAAATTGTTCCTGTCTGACTGATTGAACTCCACACCTGCACATACATTAAAAGTCAGCTGTACTGGTCAAAACCCAACTTAGATAAGACTATTATAAGAGATCTACGTGGGTAAACATCAGAATATCTAACTTGCATCTCTGACAGATTGCATGGTGTTGAACGGTGTCTTACTTTTTGCATGTTCTGGTGTACTCCATTTTAAATCCAAAGCTGTCTTCCACTGGACAGGTATAGCTTCTGCCCAGACCCGCTGCGGTCCGTTGAAGCAGAGGAGACAGACTCTCGATGTGTGTCAGGATCGAGATCAGGAACTCATGGGCGTCCTGAACACACACAAACACACAGAAGTATTTAGATATTGATATAGATAATTTCTTTTATCTTGGACCTTATGTCTTTAATAGAGATTGAAGTGAATTGAATATTGACTGTGTACTAAAGCGAGAATTAAGCAACAATTATCAAAACGTTATCTGACTCACATTCTGCAAACTATCCATAAACTGCGGGTTCTGGTCACTGATAACATCTTTAAAGGACTGCAGGAGTTGACTCTTGATGTTAGAGTTAGTTGATTTGTGACAGTCCCTGATTTCAATCAGTTTTCTGCACAGAGGGAAAAAATGAACATGAATGTGGTTAGATGTGTTTTGCCCATTGTTTTCTTCTAGAGACATTTGAGGGTGACGACGCTGCTTTACTTCAGCAGTTGAGCCTCAGGAACTGATCTCCAGATCTGCTCTGTACGACTGACGCTCTTCACAAAATCTTTTAATGTCAGGAGGCTCTGAAGACTGGAGTTCATATAGCAAGTGTTCCCGAGGTTTGGAAATCTGACACAACAACACAGGTTCAAACACATGTTAGCATTTTCACTTCTTTACTGACAACTTCAGAGTGGAACTCATTGTCTTCATGCATTTTCAGGAGTGAATGTTTTGTTGCAGCTTCATAAGGTTATAAACTCACCCAAGGGGGTCGGTGGTTCTCCAGCTGTCTTTGTTAGATAATGTTCTTATCCTGGAGAGAGGTGTTTTAAATAAATCGTATATTAGGAGAAGTTTAATCACAAACTTAATGCTGTATGAAGGCTTGCAGTGAAAATCTTAATTTCTTGTCATGACTGGCTGATAAAGAATTAATTCTTCATGATTATAGTAACTGGACATATAAAAACGAACTGTTGTAACAAGAGATCGGGATCTTAACTTTATATCTTACCAACTGAATATGTCTTTCACGTGGGAGTAACTTTCCTCTGGTTCAGAAAGGGACTCCAAAGTGTTCCTGGTGCAGTTTGTGTCCAACAAACTCATCTTCAAATATGACGATGGACATAGACGAGAGGATACACCCATGACCTGCGATCTGCTACTGGAGGAAGAAACAGGTCATTAGAGAAGTAGAACAGACTAGAGTACTCACAAAGAGGCTAATTCAGGGCTACAATCTAAAACTAACCAGAGTTTGCCAGCTGGCTTCTCCTGGTTTTTCTTAGCAGACAAGGGTGACTTGTCTTGCTTGATCTGCTCCACTGTTGTCCTCTTGTCATGGTGTGAGAATAATGTACTCATTTTTTGTGCGAGTTGCTCTCCTGTTATCTCTTCAGTGGAGCTGTCATAGAAAGAAGGAACAACTAGTCAGAGCAGCAGAACGCTAAACTAGTTTTGGACCTTGGAACCAGTCGACTCAACGAAGTTGAAAAGAAGTAACCTGAGGGTCCCCAGTTTGGGGACTTTGAGAACAGATGGTGCCAAACTGTGCCAAAATGGCCATTTTAGAGACCTCGTCCAAACTGCCTTTACTTCTTTTTACTTAAGCTTAAAACCTATTTCATTTGTGCTTTGTGCCATTTTCATTTATGCTTCACCAGTAACACAAACATATTCAAACAGACCTTGTGGTTGCAGAGATATGCTAATTTCATTATGGATACACAATTATTAAGCAGATACATAAAATATAATATAGTATACTATACCTAAAAAAAAACTTAACTTTGCTAAGAGACCCCTCTTGGATATGGGGCTCCCCTTGAATATTAAATGTTATTTATTTATTTAAATAGTTTCATGCCAACTCTATTCATAATTGCTGGATTGGACCAGAGTAAGAAAGACAAATGACAGATATGACCAATTCATTTAGAAGTATTTTTAAATGTAAACAAAAAAATTTTTGTCCTCAAAAGTTATTTATTGGTGACTGATTTTAGTAATAAATGCAAACATTAAAACAGTCCTTACTTTGTTATCTCTGTTACTTTGTTAGTAATCAAGAAATCGGTGCTCTCAGCCGGAGAGACGCGATGATTCCTCTGTTGGAGAACAGACAAGTTTTTGATTAATTTGTGTACTAACAGAATAAGGAATTTAACGGATTTAACAGTGACTTGTAAATATGTGTTACACCAGAAAATTCTGTGAAACATACTCTGAAACAACGAAAAGGCCAAATCCATCTTGGTTTTGACGTCTTCTTCTTGGCCTTTGGATGTTGGGTGTCTGACTTGTTTTGGCTAGACAAAGAAAAATGTTGTTTTTTATTCATACATAAATATAAAAATACTGTAATATAGTTAAATTGTAAACAATTAAACTGTTAAGTCTAAGTTTTGTTAAAAATCAAATATATAATTAAGCAATAAGCTAAAATATTTGGTTATTTCTTTGTTTACCATTTCTGAGAGTTGTTAAGCTTCTTCTCATCTGCCACAACAGTTTTGTCTGTTGTTTTCTGCTCAGAGCAAATAAAAATGTTAGCTACATAAGATATATACATATATATTTAATATAATATCACATTTAATTGAGGAAAGAATTAGAAAACATCTTTAAAGTATTTTAAAAGTTTAGATTTTTTTTGTTTGTTTCTTTTTAGTTTAAAAAAGTCACTGTAAAGCGTAACCTGCAATAAACCTACTGTAATTCTGAGTAACAAACCTTTTTCCAGGAAAAACACCGTAGAAGAAACATGTTTGTAGTTCGTTGGGTCTTTTCAGAAATCCTGTGCGCTGCTTGGATATCAGGTTAAAACTGAACTCCAAGAACAGAATGTAGTAAAACTGATGTTCTAGAATGTGAACCTTTGTGACACATTAAAGCACATTCTGTTGAAATTTGTATATTTTTGAATTGTCTCTATGAATCTATTCCATAAAGAGTTAAAAGAGCCCTAGATAGTTAGTATATATCATATATCTGCTTATAACAGCATCTACACTGTCTGATATGCATGTTGTACCTAGAAACCACTAAACTGCATCAGTAACATGGCTCATAGAAACAAACATCACAGCTTTCAGATACTTTATTAATAGGGGAATTATGTGAATAACAAACACTTTTACTGATTTTATGCATTGACATAGCAGTTTTATCTGCACATGGCTCTTCATATAATGAGCCATTTTCTTTATGTCAAAGAAAAATAAACATTTAAGCAATACAACTGAGGGAAGGGTAGATTAAAATAGATTTATAAAGGTATCTCCAATTTTTTAAACAAAAAACATGATTCTCAAGCAAACAAAATTAAAATCTGTCTGATTTTAGAAATATAACATTTGTGATTTATAACTTTTAATTCAAATTTTGATCCTTTTTTATTTTTCATGTTTGTCCCATGCATGTGTGTGGCAGTTGTAAAAACAACAAAACAAAACACACAAACTAACAACACAAACAAACATTAAACACATAATTAAAAGTCGAGATGGCACTCGATTTTTCATTTGTAGTTTGGCTGTCCTGATTTTTATTTTTTTAAATGTGAAGTCATCTAGATGTGGAAGAAGATCTGAGTTTATATACTGTCAGTCAGGTTTGCTCCTGAAGACCCGGAAATTCAGCCACACGTAGAACAAATAGTTTTGAAAAGAATAAGGTTTATTGAGGGCCAGGGGATGGAGGGAGTAAAACCAGTTGTGGTTAGCTGGCGCAGTCAGACAATCCCAGAGGGGTATTGCACGACACCAAGATAAGGGATTAAGCCGGGATATGTTGGTTATCCTGGCTGAATTTAGCCTTAAGTCGGTTGCATGAAAGCAGCTCAAACTAATCCCGGCCAAGTTACTGTGGTGATTTATCCGCTGCAGCTAGCCTGCTCCAGAACAGGCTAACTGCCGGAAGATTAATCCTAGCGAGTCACCTGCATGTCCAACGTCAATTCTGTGAGGAATTAATGTGTTTTACAGCATGTCCATGGTCTTCCTAAGTATGGCGCGTCATTTTAATCATCCAGTATTAAAATATTACATATACAGTCACTGTACATTTAATCGAAATCTGTTCGTAATCGCAACAGCCTTTTTATATGGATTCGAGTTGCAGTATTATTACTCAGGCCAAGTGTTATATTGCTATGCTAATGAAGACTGCTCGTCAAATTGCTGTCAGAGGTTTTATAAATATGTGTTTTATTGCATTAATTGAGATTACAAAACACAGCGGATGAGGTTACAAAGGTGTATTCAAAGAAATCCGTGATGAGGGCAATGTAGAATATTCAGGTCCAACTCCCCTTCATCTGTTCCCTCTTCGTAATGGCTTGCCCTTTTTCGGAGGATGTGCTGGACGAGGAAGCCCGCATCCTCAGAAGAGCTTTCAGACGTGAACGAGTCTTCAGGGACAGGTCACATCCCCTGGCCTTTGGAGATGACTATGTCATTGAGAGATACAGAGTTTTGGTTACTGGATTTCCAGGTCCAGTTTTCTGAGTGTCTGGCGTTTAACCTCAAGATCCAGCTCCATTCCTTGGAGCTTGATCTTTTTGAGTCAGCTTTTAACATCTGCCAGCTCTATCTCTCTTTCCAGGTGCCCTGAATAAAGCGTTCTGACAGTTTGTGAAGTCTGTAAAGGAAATGTCAATTAGCACAGAAGGATTTGTTCATAACGTAGATGTACTTTAGCCAATGTTACCAGGCCGCTTAGGAGACTGTGCAGCATCCGGGTCCTGCTACACATTTTCTATTAGCACCACATCACTGACTTCATATCCTTCATGGAATAAATAAGCAGGCCAATCCCATAAAACTGACATGCCTCAAGCCTTCTGGACTCCACTGACACAGTCTCCTCATCTGCAGACGTGCATTCTGCAGCTGCAGATGTGCCTTCCCCCTGCCGTATACATGCAGCGAGAGGACTTGGATTAAGATTTCACAGAACATACCAAGCCTGTGATTTCGAGACACTGTACTAACCGGATCATCTTCTGGTGGCTCCAAAAGTGTAATTGTGTTCCTAGACACTGCAAGGTTATCCAGAGTCAGACACTATATTATATTTGATTGTGTTCCATGTGCAGTAGAATTGCAGTACTTTGTGTACCTTGTATGAAGCGGACAGTTTCTGTGGCTGGGACAGAGTCAGTTATTGTCCCTCCCTGGATCCCCTCCATCACTGGCCTCCCTTTATTTAAATGGAGGCCAGTTCTTCTGCTGGAGTCACATCCTGGCTTGGTGGGCCGCCCCCCTGTGCCAGTTCTATAGGCCTTTTTTTTAACTGCTACAATCATACAGACATTGAACATGTCAGCAGACACCTCATCTATTCACCTCATTTGTTCACGGTTATCTACTTTGGAGTCACTTACCAGCTTGCAAAATGTTCTTATATTTAATTTTTTCTTGCTGCCAGGTCCTTTTATGGCCAGACAGGTTTGTCCTTTATGAAGGACAGAAAGATAAAATAGATAAAAACGTAACATGAGAAAAATAGATTAAATGACACATTGTGGATAATTGTTTGTACCTAATCATACTCTACATTTCCTGAGTAACATGCACCTGCTTGTCACTCTTAAAGTATACAACAGTTAGTGGATTTGAAAAGTAACTCCTTTAATTGTAGCCTAATTTTGACAGTTCCAGTGGAGCACTGTTTATTAATTGTACAGTTTTTGACTACTTACGCATTGAGCCGGTCGGCTATTGTCTGCCAGGCTCTCTCGCGTTCTTTACTTATGGCATTGGTTTTGCCTTTTTTCCTTATAATATCCTTAACTTCGTCAGAGAACTCCGTCAGGAGCTGTTGTTCAGCGGCCGTGAAGTAAGACGTGCGACTTTTATCCATTTCCCCATTGGTGATTCTGTGAGCGATCACGAGGTCTGCTTCAGTAAGCCGTGCACATGCACTTATCCCAACTATCTTCACCTGGCTTAACCTAGCCGCACCCTCTCATCCTGGCTCAGCAAATGTGCAACCAATTAAGCCAAGATAGGCCGCGCAAGCTAGGTCAAGCTGGGCTTGCTTAATCATCCTGGATTTCTTTATTCTGGTTTCGTGCAATACCCCTCTGGTCTGTGAGTGAGGACTCGTGAAATGAACTTCAGACAGGAAGTTAAGTCCACAAATCCAAAAGACGTAGTCAGGGCAGGCAATGCTCATTCACAGTGAGGCTCAGTGCAGTACTTATCCAGAGGGACAGGCAATCTCCGTGGTCATGCTGGCAAGGGTCAATCCAGGCGGGCACTTGAAGGGATCCGGCAGGGGTCAGGCAAAAGAATATCCACGGATGTAACAGGGTCGATGACAAGGAAGTCTGGAACAAGAAAATAGCAGGATCTCAACAAGGTAAGTACTGTTGACCATCTGGCAGGGAAGCAGAGAGTGAAGAGTGTATAAGTAGGGCAGGGAGCAGGTGAGGGGAATCACAATCAGGGCAGGTGTAGGAGATCATCCTGATTGCAGCTCTGCAGAGCAGCTCTGCAACCATGACACTGTCAGATGTGACAAGTGAGGGACGCATGAGGCCGGAAACTACAGGTGCTCGTCATAAAATTAGAATATCATGAAAAAGTTGATTTATTTCAGTAATTCTGTTCAAAAAGTGAAACTTGTATAATGTAGACATTCATTCCTCCCAGACTGACATATTTCAAATGTTTATTTCTTTTATTTTTGATTATTGTAACTTAATGAAAATCCCACATTGAGTATCTCAGAAAATTAAAATATTGTGGAAAGGTTCATTATTGAAGACACCTGGTGCAACACTCTATCAGCTAATGAACTCAAAACGCCTGCAAAGGCCTTTAAATGGTCTCTCAGACTAGTTCTGTTGGCTACACAATCATGGGGAAGACTGCTGACCTGACAGTTGTCCAAAAGACAACCATTGACACCTTGCACAAGGAGGGCAAGACACAAAAGGTCATTGCCAAAGAGGCTGGCTTTTCAGAGCTTTGTGTCCAAGCACATTAACAGAGAGGCGAAGGGAAGGAAAAGATGTGGTAGCACAAAGTGTACAAACAATAGTGATAACCGCACCCTGGAGAGGATTGTGAAACAAATCCCATTTAAAAATGTGGGGGAGATTCACAAAGAGTGGACTGCAGCTGGAGTCAGTGCTTCAGGAACCACCACACACAGACATATGCAAGTCATGGGTTTCAGCTGTCGCATCCCTTGTGTCAAGTCACTCTTGAACAAGAGACAGCGTCAGAAGCGTCTTGCCTGAACTAAAGACAAAAAGGACTGGACTGCTGCTGAGTGGTCCAAAGTTATGTTCTCTGATGAGAGGAAATTTAGCATGTCCTTTAGAAATCAAGATCCCAGAGTCTGGAGGAAGAGAGGAGAGGCACAGAATCCACGTTGCTTGAGGTCGAGTGTAAAGTTTCCACAGTCAGTGATGGACTCCATGCCACGCTGCATTGCTGCAGTAATTCAGACTAAAGGAGCCCCAACTAAGTATTGAGTACTTTTCATGTTCATACTTTTCAGTTGGCCAATATTTGTAGAAATCGTTTTTTTTTTATCGGTCTTAAGTAATATTCTAGTTTTCTGGTTTATGGAATGTGGGATTTTCATTAGTTGTCAGTTATAATAATCAAAAATAAAAGAAATAAACATGTGAAATAGGTCAGTCTGTGAGGAATGAATGTCTACATTATACAAGTTTCACTTTTTGAATAGAATTACTGAAATAAATCAACTTTTCAACCTGTAGAGGACATTGGATGTCCATGGGTTGCAGAAGGAGGAGAATGAAGGAATGAATGAATGAATGAACGTTTTATTTTTCAAACATATAAACATGTACTCATTTTGACAAAAACAATGAAGGATTTATACACTGCCCAACAAAAGTAAATAAATAAAATAAATAGAACTCATAACCATTATTGTGTAAGTCAAAGTCCATCATTCTTCTGGGACATCTATGTGTCCAGTTAGAAAGTAACACTGATTGTGAATTAATTTCACCTGCTGTTGTAGAAATGGAACAGACACATTCCTCATACTTTGCATGCTGACACAGTCACTGAGTTGTCCAGTGTGTCTATACGTTAAGAGATCATTTTGTTTCTCTGTGAGTGTGTATCTGGTACTTCAATTGTTGTTCGATATGTTTGTGATGTTTTTGGTTATTATTTAAGTACTCGATTACTGTCAGCTCTGTTTTTTCTGTAAAAGCAGTAGGAAATTTTCTGGTGTGTTTCTGTTCAAGTGTAGCAATTTGTTGTCTGGTGAAAGCTTGGATTGAAGGGTCATTGCCTTCTCTTTGTTGTGTTTTTGTCTCCTCTTTCTTCCTTCTGCTTTGCATTTTGCTGTCTTCCTTCTTTTTCTGTCCCCACTAGAGGTAACATGAGACGATTGTCTGAATCCCACATAAGATGCTCAGGTAGTGCAGCTCATCCAGGAGGCCACATCGCTGTGGCAAGAAGGTTTGCTGTGTCTCTAAACACAGTGTCAAGAACATGGAGAAGATACCAGGAGACAGGCCAGTACTGCTATCTGCTCCTTTGTACAAGGAGGAAAATGATAAGCACTACCAGAGCCTACAAGATGATCTCCAGCAAGCCACTAATGTGCAAGTTGAGTCAGAAACAGACTCTATGAGGGCGGTATGAGGGCCCAACGTCCACAAGTGGAGGCCTGTGCTCACAGCCCAACACGGTGCAGCCTGATTTTACATTTGCCAGAGAACACCAGGATTGGCAGATTCACCATTGTCGCACTGATGAGAGCAGGTTCACACTGAGAACATGTGACAGGCATGAGAAAGTTTGAAGATGCAGTGGAGAACATTCTGCTGCCTGCAACATCCTCCAGCATGACCAGTTTGGCAGTGGGTCAGTGATGGTCTGGGCAGGGATATCCTTATAGGGCCATGTAGGGCCACAAACATCTACATGCTACCCAGAGTTACCCTGACTGTCATAAGGTGCCACGATCAGATCCTAAAATTTATTGTTTGTCCACATGCTGCTGCAGTGAGACCTGGGTTCCTGTGTGTGGCTGGAGTGTGTCAGCAGTTCCTGCATGATGAAGGCATTGATGCTATGGACTGACCTGTCCATTCACCAGACCTGAATCCACTTGAGCACCTCTGGGACATCATATCTCATTCCATTAACCACCACCACATCGTACTACATACTGTCCAGGTGTTGACTAATGCCCCGATCCAGGTTTGGAAGGAGATCCCTCAGGAGAACATCCATCATCTCATCAGGAGCATGCCCAGATGTTGCAGGGAGTGTATACAAGCACATGGAGGCCACACACACTACCAAATCTCATTATGAATTGTCTTGAGAAATTTCCATGAAATCATGTATAATGATAAATAAATTTAAAAAGCTATTCAGAAATATTATATTGAACAGATACATGATGGAAACATGTCGTCTCATCTGTATTGTCTTTTTGTTCTGGTATTTAGTTGTTGAAGGAGCATGTTTTATTATTAGCTGCTTGTTACTGTATGTGTAACATGTAGAAAAAAGTATGTAATCCATCAAATGTCCTTCATTTTTAGTTTTTTTCCTTTATTCTTTATTTATTGAAATTGTTTAATCTTATTGACTTTTACTTCATTTTTTGTTGAGGATCATTTTGGAAACTTTTAGTTACTTTAATGTTGAATTTCTAGTCACCTATGATGTCATCAGTGAGCACATCCCTTCCTCCCTCAGTCTGCTTTTTGCTATCATGCATTTGCAGCATTTCTGACATTCATGTCCAATTTGAAGTAAAAGGAAATTAATATAGATTGTAAAAAATCATGAGAAGCTGAGATCTTTGCACGGTGGGAGAGTACAACAGAAAAATACAAAACCTTTTTTCAGGATTACCTGAGTTAAGGTGAAGTCTGTGACAAACATCAAGAAGAGCCTAAATTATACTGTCAGTGAAGAGGAAGTTGAAATCAGACTTAAAGTGTCTGCAGGGCAAGAAGAATAAATGTGAAAAACTGGAGGAAACATACAAGGATTCAACACAGCAAAAAGCAGCTGTTGTCCACAGAGAAGCAGGTCTACTTCAGTCCCGTCACACTGCAAAGCCATGCATCTATCTGTCTGATGATCTGACCAGTGAGAGAAATGGAGACACATTGCAGCAACTTGCTGATAATCCAGAGAGAAACACTAACTAAACCCCTGGAAGCTTCAGCTCATGGAAACACAGCTGGGAGGAGGTGGGAGATCATCCGGACTGGAATATTGGTGTGGTTAAGAAGTCTGCTGACAGGAAGGGAGAGTTATGCTTCTCCAAACATGGAATCTGGTGTTCATGGCATGGTGATGGAAAATACACTAATGGTGTTGACTGTCACAGTGAAGAAGAATCTCCAGAGCTGAGGTCCCCAACCTGGGGTCCGGGACCTCCCAAGAGGGTCCCCTAAAGAGCATAGGAGGTCCCTGAGGAGCTATTGTGGTCAATGTCCACACACTGTCCTTATTTACAGGAAAACAAGTATGTTTATATATTGTTAATTTAACTTTGGCTTTATCAAAGGACAGGACTCAGCCAGAATACATTGTGTATGGTGAGAATCTCACTTTTGAAAGCATAAAACCAAGTATGATTTCAGCACATGGTGGGGTAGGGGATCATAGCTTTATAGTATTTGCATCAAGGGGTCCACAAAGAAAATATGTTGGGAACCAGAGGATCAAAGTCCAGCTGGACTATGACAGGGGGGACGGGTCCTTCTACAACCCTGAAGACATGACTCACATCTGCACTCACAGAGACACTTTCACTGAGAAACTCTTCCCATATTTTCTTTCTTTGTCCAGCTGGAGAAGCAAAAACCTCTGAAATCAAAATCTGTCAAACTCGTTTCACTGAGATTTTCAGAAAAATGAATCAGATGTTCAAACTTTTACCATCATAAATTATTGTTCATTAATAGTTTTCAGATTTTTATACGTTTTTAAACTTTTTAAATCACTGAAACAAATCAGCAGTCTGATTTAATCTTTATACTAAAACAGATTCAAAGCTTCTTAAATGATTATCTTCATATCAATATTTTCTTATCACCCAAATGTGTATTTATGTGCAGAATCATTAACATCACCTCTTCATGAACTCTGTTATATTACACGAAGAAAAACAGCAGAGATGCAAAGAAACAAAGAGTTTACTAAATACAAAAACTGCAACACATCAGGTAAAAATCTGATGTTGGAAATATGAGCTTTTTAATGTGGTTAGCAGCCTGTCTGATTTATAATTATTTCTTCTTCATCAGAAGTTTTTCATCCAACTGTGTCATTAGTTTGTAAATATATTCATTTTCTTATTGTTTGTAAATAACTTCAACGAATAACGTCAAATTTTTTAACTACAGAAAAAGAAAGATAATAAAATTTCATCCTGTGAAATTATTTGAGCCAAAGTTTAATTTTGTTTTACCTTATTGAACGTGGAAACTTCTGCTCGTGATTTTATGTCTGAACTTTGTCGCTATGATTTTATTCAGATCAATAAATTCCAGGTATTTACATGCTCATTTAGATTTTTCTATAAGTAATAAATCTCAGAACAATCATCATTTATAGATCGCTCTGGTGGATGTTGAAGAGCTGAAAATGTGAGAAATAAAGTTTTACATCTTTAAAAAGATGTAAAACTGAAATCAGGCCTAATGAGGAGAAAATTTCACTTTATTTCTCCTCCACTGGATGTTTGTTTACTTTTAAATGTTCTGTGTAAAATAAAGAATAAATCAGAGGTTTTCTGCAGTATATTTATTCTTCATAAAGTTTTCTAAGTTCACCTGCTTCAATCATGTTGACAGAGAAATGTTTAAAGAGTCTGGACACACCGAGCTGGAAACATGAGTCTTTTTATTTTGCAGCTGCATTATGCAAACACCGTGTATGAGAGGTGAAGATTATTGTAAAAGTTTTCCAACCAGGAAACTTTGATTCAAAGACTTTCAGTTTGATATTAAATGACTTTTGAAATAAAATCATAAAATATCTTCATCATGTAATTGTGTGACTCATGTTTCTTCCTGTGATCACCACTAGATGGAGACTAAACCAACATTTTGCTCCTGTTTCTGATTTCATGAACTCAAGACAGAAGCTGCAGTTCCAACCAAAGATTTTGTTAGGGAAATTCTTCCCAGCACTAACACCAATAAACCTTCAATCAAAAGAAAACACAGAGTTATTCTCAATGTGTACAATTTTACTTTAAAGGATCATGTGTTCGGTCCAAGTATGACACACACACTGAATTGTTTTACACATAACAAGGCATTATGAAGGAAGGTTCATGAATTCCCTCCCTTAAACATTACAGAATCTTAAGATTTATGCTTTAGCATTTTCCACTAAAAGATAGGACATGCAGAACTGGAGGTGTGGGTGGATTTTTAACCTCATGTGTTGCCATGAGGTCAAACATGTGTTCACTTTAAAATCAACACCACAGTTCAAAAAAACAAACTTAAATCTGAAGACTGAAATCTTTTGTGTCGTGTTAAAAACCTACTGTGACGTATCAAGTGTCAGTTTTGTCTTAAACATGTTTTCACTTTTAAATCAATGCATTTCTAAAATATTTAAATTAAAGTTAATGTTTAGATGAATTAAATTTTTAATTAGGCTTGTATCAGCATTTGAATTTATCCAAATAATTCATTTTTGTACATTGATTGATACAAATAAAAACAAAAGAAATCCAGACACACATTTCAATTACATTTTTTTTATTAGCTAATTCATAAAACTAATTTCCTATCTAAGGAAACCAACAGATTAGATCAGTTTGATTTAATCTCCCTTCCTGAGCAAGCACACGGCGACAGTGGAGAGGAAAAACTCCCTTTTAACAGGAAGAAACCTCCAGCAGAACCAGGCTCAGGAAGGGCGGCCATCTGCCTCGACCGGTTGGGGGTGGAGCGGACAGGAAAGAGGAACATACAAGCACAAAAACTCTGAGACCTGGGGACACCTGCTGAGAAAGAAAAGAGAGAAACACAAGTTGATGACGAAGGTTTTGAGTCTTCATTGCAGTTGAACCAGGTGTGAGTTCGGGCTGGAGTCCTTCTTTGAATGCCGTTCCCTTCTCTCTGCCTATTTTCCTGTCTGCTCCTTACTACTAGACATCCTTAAGAAAAACAAACAACAAAGATATCATTATCTTCATTTGGTAATATCAGTACTGTCATATGCAAATGGAAATTCAAGAGTACAAACACAAGTGTGAGTATAGAGGCAGTCAGTGAATCATGGGATGTCCTGAGTAGCTTAAACCTAAACCAGCATAACTAAAGGGAAGGTCAAGGGTCAACCAAACCTGTTCTAATTATGAGGTTTATCAAAAAGGAATATTTTAAACTTAATCTACATGTAGAGAAGGTATTTGCTCCTTGAACCCAAACTAAGAGGGAGTCCGACAAGACATGAGATTAATATCCAAATTTTCTCCCTGCCATTCTACTTTTAAAAACTTTATGAACCACAAGCCTACAGTCTAAGAGCAAAGTACTCTGTTGGGACTATATGGAACGATGGCATCTTTAAGATATAATGGTGCTTTGTTAATAAGAACTTAAGAGGGACGTCTGTGTATCTGACGTTCATGCTTTGCTGTCCAATATTGACTTTTCGAAGCATGTAAAAAGTGAAAAGTTAAAGTCCAGGCACTTAAACCCGAAGAACTCTGTCATATGTGACAAAAATTACAAATTAATGCTTAATGTGGTTTATTTGATGCCAGTAATATGTCTAATCCTCTGTAACACAACATTGTGATCAATGGTATCACATGTTGCACTGAGAACCAAAAAGGACAAGAATAGAAATGAATGTTTTCTCTATGACAAGATCTTTTGACTGTCTTCATCGTTTTTTGGCTTGTCATCTCTAAAATGTGTGTGTGTGTGTGTGTGTGTGTGGAGGGGGAGACTTCATCTTCTGTTGCCACAGATGTTTCTTCATCAGGAGGGTTGATAGTGGGGGGGCTTAGCTGCTCCTTGCCACACGGGGAATCTTCCATAATGAAAAACTTACCTTCTGTCTTCCCATGGCTGCTACATGGTACAAGGGATCCAGGAACCAGTTGTACAAAGCACTCTAAGATGTAATTTTTTAAATGTATATTATCATTTTATTCTACCAGAGTAGATAGTAATGAAGTACATTTTATTTACTGTAATAGGTACATTTTTAAATATGTGTACTCAGCTGGAGAATTAGTTTTAGAGGAACTTGTCTTTTTCCCTCTATTACATTTATACAACAATGTTGTACTTTTAACTCCACATTTTTTATAGGAATGATCTTGTTACTACTTTAAGTTTAAAGTCAGCTGATGAATTTTCTTTTCATTCCAAATATCCAAAGAGAAATAATCTACTTATTCTGATGGATTTGTCAAAGAGATGTTTTCATACATACAACTCCAGCATCTCCTAAATTTAGTGCAGAGTTATCACTCAGGTCGTATAGTTGATGTATTGGTGGTGTGCAAACATTATGGCTTTGGTGTAGATAGATTATGATAGATGATTCTCCATCTGGGGATCAATGGCCATGTCATAAAACTTTGTTTAAGCTTCAAATGAAAGTGAAGCTTCTACTTAAGTTGAATAAATACTTCAATTTGGGTCATTTGACAAGAAGTGGGAATTTGATAATGTTCTCAACTATTAGAAGCTAATTTTACATTTAAATGTTAATTTAACATTTATGTTATCTTAAATATTAATTTACTGTACTCCTCACTCAAGTACTTTCACTAACCTGCTTATCCCCAAAGTCTGCACTATCATTTCTACATTTCTATTGCAAACTGCTGCAGCAGAAACTAAAGGTCAGTTCTTTCATACCACTCCACTCTCATCTTTTAAAAGCTTGGTGAGGGAGACGGTGTTATTTATTTATAAATGAATGAATGAATCAAACATTAAATGGGATTGGGAGAGAACATATCCCATCTGGTAAAGCTCTGACCTCTTGTGGTGATCATTTTTGAGGAGCAAAGTTACTAAATACACTTAGGAGTGAATTTCTTTGGTAAAATGGGATTTAGCCTTTAAATGTTACTTTGTGCAGCTGGTCCCTGAAACTTTATTTATGGGACTTTGTTGCTGTGGCTGGATCTTCTGCCCCCCCACCCCCTTTCTACATCCAGTTCTAGATCTGAAAATAGAGAAAATACCTTTAGAAATGTGTGAAGTATTGTGTTGGTTATTTTCATGCCTTCTTTCTCCATCTCACTCTCTTTCTCACAGTTTAGGACGTGATAACGTTTTCTTACATGTCTCCGATAGAAAAGGATGTACGCCAGCTCCTGCCTTTTCTCGCAAACGTCCCAGCCAGATGTTTTAAGGACTGTAGAGTCATTGAAAGTAAGCCAGTGGTCAGTTGGCTCCAGTGGACAGTCTTCTGGGTCGATGCTGTCACAGATATAGTGTCCTAACAGGAGAGATTTCATTCATTTGTAAGGGAGTGAAATCATCCCAGCAGAACTGTTCATTAAAAAAGTGGCATATCAATCTTATTCAGTACAGTAGGCAAAGAGTCCTAACCATAGATTTTCAAAGGGATTTAACAGAAACAAATGTTTCTGACAAACATCTGTTACATGTCAGGTTGGGATTTGCTTACCTTCTCCAGTACTGCCTGAATGACTGATGGCGCTGACCAGACTGAAACAGCCACCACCCTGAGAAGAAACAGTTAATGAGTGACCTTCAGCACACAGAGCAGGACAAACAGTTTATTTCTTCATTTTCACACCATCACAATGTATCTGTTCCCTGTTATGGTCTGTGTTTCTTTACCATTTTAGATGACACAACTATGTCCCTCTGTATCTGCACAGGGTCATAGATTTTCTGCAGGTTGAAGGATGGAGTGTAGCAAAAACGCTTCAGATGTATGATGAATGTTCTGTAGGAAAAGATATAAAAACATATGGGTGAATGTTGTAGGCATTTAAGTGATTGTTACATTATTAGTAAAAACTAAAAAGGGTCGGTGAACCACAGTTTTCTGAAATATGGGGGACGCCACTCACTTTGGCAGGGATGCAAAGGTCAAAGTCTGGCCTGATGACTTTCCTCCGCACTCACAGCTGTATTCCAGCTCCACCTCCTACAGAGCAGCACAGAGACAACAATACGTGTCAGAAATTTACTGTCAGCAAACAGCAAACATGACACATCAGATGTGTGATGGCGGCTCAGTGAGGACTGGTGAATCTTACCAGAAGATATTTTTCAATCATGTCTTCAATACACCCTCCAGGAACCAGGTCCAGAGACAGATTAGTAAATTGTTCCTGTCTGACTGATTGAACTCCACACCTGCACATACATTAAAAGTCAGCCGTACTGGTCAAAACCCAACTTAGATAAGACTATTATAAGGGATCCACATGGGCAAACATCAGAATATCTAACTTGCATCTCTGACAGATTGCATGGTGTTGAACGGTGTCTTACTTTTTGCATGTTCTGGTGTACTCCATTTTAAATCCAAAGCTGTCTTCCACTGGACAGGTATAGCTTCTGCCCAGACCCGCTGCGGTCCGTTGAAGCAGAGGAGACAGACTCTCGATGTGTGTCAGGATCGAGATCAGGAACTCATGGGCGTCCTGAACACACACAAACACACAGAAGTATTTAGATATTGATATAAATAATTTCTTTTATCTTCGACCTTATGTCTTTAATAGAGATTGAAGTGAATTGAATATTGACTGTGTACTAAAGCGAGAATTAAGCAACAATTATCAAAACGTTATCCGACTCACATTCTGCAAACTGTCCATAAACTGCGGGTTCTGGTCACTGATAACATCTTTAAAGGACTGCAGGAGTTGACTCTTGATGTTAGAGTTAGTTGATTTGTGACAGTCCCTGATTTCAATCAGTTTTCTGCACAGAGGGAAAAAATGAACATGAATGTGGTTAGATGTGTTTTGCCCATTGTTTTCTTCTAGAGATATTTGAGGGTGACGACGCTGCTTTACTTCAGCAGTTGAGCCTCAGGAACTGATCTCCAGATCTGCTCTGTACGACTGACGCTCGTCACAAAATCTTTTAATGTCAGGAGGCTCTGAAGACTGGAGTTCATATAGCAAGTGTTCCCGAGGTTTGGAAATCTGACACAACAACACAGGTTCAAACACATGTTAGCATTTTCACTTCTTTACTGACAACTTCAGAGTGGAACTCATTGTCTTCATGCATTTTCAGGAGTGAATGTTTTGTTGCAGCTTCATAAGGTTATAAACTCACCCAAGGGGGTCGGTGGTTCTCCAGCTGTCTTTGTTAGACAATGTTCTTATCCTGGAGAGAGGTGTTTTAAATAAATCATATATTAGGAGAAGTTTAATCACAAACTTAATGCTGTATGAAGGCTTGCAGTGCAAATCTTAATTTCTTGTCATGACTGGCTGATAAAGAATGAATTCTTCATGATTATAGTAACTGGACATATAAAAACGAACTGTTGTAACAAGAGATCGGGATCTTAACTTTATATCTTACCGACTGAATATGTCTTTCACGTGGGAGTAACTTTCCTCTGGTTCAGAAAGGGACTCCAAAGTGTTCCTGGTGCAGTTTGTATCCAACAAACTCATCTTCAAGTATGACAATGGACATAGACGAGAGGATACACCCATGACCTGCGATCTGCTACTGGAGGAAGAAACAGGTCATTAGAGAAGTAGAACAGACTAGAGTACTCACAAAGAGGCTAATTCAGGGATACAATCTAAAACTAACCATAGTTTGCCAGCTGGCTTCTCCTGGTTTTTCTTAGCAGACAAGGGTGACTTGTCTTGCTTGATCTGCTCCACTGTTGTCCTCTTGTCATCATGTGAGAATAATGTACTCATTTTTTGAGCGAGTTGCTCTCCTGTTATCTCTTCAGTGGAGCTGTCATAGAAAGAAGGAACAACTAGTCAGAGCAGCACAACGCTAAACTAGTTTTGGACCTTGGAACCAGTCGAGTCAATGAAGTTGAAAAGAAGTAACCTGAGGGTCCCCAGTTTGGGGACTTTGAGAACAGATGGTGCCAAACTGTGCCAAAATGGCCATTTTAGAGACCTCGTCCAAACTGCCTTTACTTCTTTTTCCTTAAGCTTAAAACCTATTTCATTTGTGCTTTGTGCCATTTTTATTTATGCTTCACCAGTAACACAAACATATTCAAACAGACCTTGTGGTTGCAGAGATATGCTAATTTCATTATGGATACACAATTTTTTAGGCAGATGCATAAAATATAATATAGTATACTATACCTAAAAAAAAACTTAACTTTGCTAAGAGACCCTTCTTGGATATAGAGCTCACCTTGAAAATTAAGTGTTATTTATTTATTTAAATAGTTTCATGCCGACTCTATTCATAATTGCTGGATTGGACCAGAGTAAGAAAGACAAATGACAGATATGACCAATTCATTTAGAAGTATTTTTAAATGTAAACACAAAAATCATTGTCCTCAAAAGTTGTTTATTGGTGACTGATTTTAGTAATAAATGCAAACATTAAAACAGTCCTTACTTTGTTATCTCTGTTACTTTGGTAGTAATCAAGAAATCGGTGCTCTCAGCCGGAGAGACGCGATGATTCCTCTGTTGGAGAACAGACAAGTTTTTGATTAATTTGTGCACTAACAGAATAAGGAATTTAACGGATTTAACAGTGACTTGTAAATATGTGTTACACCAGAAAATTCTGTGAAACATACTCTGAAACAACGAAAAGGCCAAATCCATCTTGGTTTTGACGTCTTCTTCTTGGCCTTTGGATGTTGGGTGTCTGACTTGTTTTGGCTAGACAAAGAAAAATGTTGTTTTTTATTCATACATAAATATAAATATACTGTAATATAGTTAAATTGTAAACAATTAAACTGTTAAGTCTAAGTTTAGTTAAAAATCAAATATATAATTAAGCAATAAGCTACAATATTTGGTTATTTCTTTGTTTACCATTTCTGAGAGTTGTTAAGCTTCTTCTCATCTGCCACATCAGTTTTGTCTGTTGTTTTCTGCTCAGAGCAAATAAAAATGTTAGCTACATAAAATATATACATATATATTTAATATAATATCACATTTAATTGAGGAAAGAATCAGAAAACATCTTTAAAGTATTTTAAAAGTTTAGATTTTTTTTGTTCGTTTCTTTTTAGTTTAAAAAAGTCACTGTAAAGCGTAACCTGCAATAAACCTACTGTAATTCTGAGAAACAAACCTTTTTCCAGGAAAAACACTGTAGAAGAAACATGTTTGTAGTTCGTTGGGTCTTTTCAGAAATCCTGTGCGCTGCTTGGATGTTGGGTTAAAACTGAACTCCAAGAACAGAATGTAGTAAAACTGATGTTCTAGAATGTGAACCTTTGTGACACATTAAAGCACATTCTGTTGAAATTTGCATATTTTTGAATTGTCTCTATGAATCTATTCCATAAAGAGTTAAAGGAGCCCTAGATAGTTAGCATATATCATATATCTGCTTATAACAGCATCTACACTGTCTGATATGCATGTTGTACCTAGAAACCACTAAACTGCATCAGTAACATGGCTCATAGAAACAAACATCACAGCTTTCAGATACTTTATTAATAGGGGAATCATGTGAATAACAAACACTTTTACTGATTTTATGCATTGACATAGCAGTTTTATCTGCATATGGCTCTTCATATAATGAGCCATTTTCTTCATGTTAAATAAAAACAAACATTTAAGTAATACAACTGAGGGAAGGGTAGATTAAAATAGATTTATAAAGGTATCTCCAATTTTTTAAACAAAAAACATGATTCTCAAGCAAACAAAATTAAAATCTGTCTGGCTTTAGAAATATAACATTTGTGATTTATTACTTTTAATTCAAATTTTGATCCTTTTTTATTTTTCATGTTTGTCCCATGCATGTGTGTGGCAGTTGTAAAAACAACAAAACAAAACACACAAACTAACAACACAAACAAACATCAAACACATAATTAAAAGTCGAGATGGCACTCGATTTTTCATTTGTAGTTTGGCAGTCCTGAATTTTATTTTTTTGTATGTGAAGTCATCTAGATGTGGAAGAAGATCTGAGTTTGTATACTGTCAGGTGTGACAAGTGAGGGACGCATGAGGCCGGAAACTAAAGGTGCTCGTCATAAAATTAGAATATCATGAAAAAGTTGATTTATTTCAGTAATTCTATTCAAAAAGTGAAACTTGTATAATGTAGACATTCATTCCTCCCAGACTGACATATTTCAAATGTTTATTTCTTTTATTTTTGATTATTATAACTTAATGAAAATCCCACATTGAGTATCTCTGAAAATTAAAATATTGTGGAAAGGTTCATTATTGAAGACACCTGGTGCAACACTCTATCAGCTAATGAACTCAAAACTCCTGCAAAGGCCTTTAAATGGTCTCTCAGGCTAGTTCTGTTGGCTACACAATCATGGGGAAGACTGCTGACCTGACAGTTGTCCAAAAGACAACCATTGACACCTTGCACAAGGAGGGCAAGACACAAAAGGTCATTGCCAAAGAGGCTGGCTTTTCAGAGCTTTGTGTCCAAGCACATTAACAGAGAGGCGAAGGGAAGGAAAAGATGTGGTAGCACAAAGTGTACAAGCAATAGTGATAACCGCACCCTGGAGAGGATTGTGAAGCAAAACCCATTTAAAAATGTGGGGGAGATTCACAAGAGTGGACTGCAGCTGGAGTCAGTGCTTCAGGAACCACCACACACAGACATATGCAAGTCATGGGTTTCAGCTGTCGCATCCCTTGTGTCAAGCCACTCTTGAACAAGAGACAGCGTCAGAAGCGTCTTGCCTGAACTAAAGACAAAAAGGACTGGACTGCTGCTGAGTGGTCCAAAGTTATGTTCTCTGATGAAAGAAATTTTGCATGTCCTTTAGAAATCAAGATCCCAGAGTCTGGAGGAAGAGAGGAGAGGCACAGAATCCACGTTGCTTGAGGTCGAGTGTAAAGTTTCCACAGTCAGTGATGGACTCCATGCCACGCTGCATTGCTGCAGTAATTCAGACTAAAGGAGGTCCAACTAAGTATTGAGTGCTATGTATGCTCATACTTTTCATGTTCATACTTTTCAGCTGGCCAATATTTCTAGAAATCCTTTTTTTGTATCGGTCTTAAAGGTCCCATATTATGCAAAATTCACTTTTTAATGGTTTTGGAACAGTCATACTGGTCCCCCCGCATGTGTAGGAGACCCGTAAGTGTGAAACTCTTTCAGGCGCTCTCTCTCCCCCCCTGCTCCACCTCTAGGGAAGTAAGCGCTGAAATGAGCTTGTTTGAAAGCGTGTACGTTATGACGTCATAAGGGACAATAACCACTCCCCACAGAGCGATGGACCCGTCTACCGGCTCTCAAAGCCCGCCCTCTAAAAATCACCTAGCGCCCAGTGTTTTTCCCTCTTCGGCAACCCTCGTTAGCGGACATGGCTAAGCGACAGAAGCACTGTTCTGTTTGTGGCTGCATAAATGAACACGAAAACGTTTTTTTACTTCCATCCACTGAACCCACGAGGACTGAGTGGATTAATTTTATTTTTGGAGGAAATGTACCCGGAAAACTTCCAAAGGTTTTGCATGTCTGTGGCCAGCATTTCAAAAAGGACTGTTTCCACAACATGGGTGCATGGAAAGCAGGCTTCGCCAACCGTTTGAAGCTGAAGCCAGGTTCAATACCAACTGTCCGTGACACAGCTGGAGAGGTAAGAGCAGTACTGTTAGTCTTCTTGCTCGAACTTCTTCAGGAATGGGTTCCGGTGTTCCGGCGTTTGTTTATCCTTCACTACGCTGTAATCAGCGTCTAGTAACCGCTAAGGCCTAACCTGTCAATCACCTCATGACGGGCGATGCGATGGGCGGAGCCAACAGCTGAACTGCTCCACCAGGGTTCCGCCCACCATAAACGGCACATTTCTGAAGCTGCTAAAAAGAGGGAGGTGAAGAGAAGCCGCTGCACTCAAACTGAGGGTCGATTTGTCCATACCATGGCGGAAATATTTCATTTAGATATTAATGAATGGTCTCAGATTGGGAATAAAGTGTATAATATGGGACCTTTAAGTAATATTCTAATTTTCTGGGATATGGAATGTGGGATTTTCATTAGTTGTCAGTTATAATCATCAAAAATAAAAGAAATAAACATGTGAAATATGTCAGTCTGTGAGGAATGAATGTCTACATTATACAAGTTTCACTTTTTGAATGGAATTACTGAAATAAATCAACTTTTCAACCTGTAGAGGACATTGGATGTCCATGGGTTGCAGAAGGAGGAGAACGAACGAACGAACGAACGAACGAACGAACGAACGAACGAACGAACAAACATTTTATTTTTCAAACATGTAAACATGTACTCATTTTGACAAAAACAATGAAGGATTTGTACACTGCCCAACAAAAGTAAATAAATAAAATAAATAGAACTCATAACCATTATTATGTAAGTCAAAGTCCATCATTCTTCTGGGACATCTATGTGTCCAGTTAGAAAGTAACACTGATTGTGAATTAATTTCACCTGCTGTTGTAGAAATGGAACAGACACATTCCTCATACTTTGCATGCTGACACAGTCACTGAGTTGTCCAGTGTGAAATTTAGCATGTCCTTTGGAAATCAAGATCCCAGAGTCTGGAGGAAGAGAGGAGAGGCACAGAATCCACGTTGCTTGAGGTCGAGTGTAAAGTTTCCACAGTCAGTGATGGACTCCATGCCACGCTGCATTGCTGCAGTAATTCAGACTAAAGGAGCCCCAACTAAGTATTGAGTACTTTTCATGTTCATACTTTTTAGTTGGCCAATATTTGTAGAAATCGTTTTGTTGTATCGGTCTTAAGTAATATTCTAGTTTTCTGGTTTATGGAATGTGGGATTTTCATTAGTTGTCAGTTATAATCATCAAAAATAAAATAAATAAACATGTGAAATAGGTCAGTCTGTGAGGAATGAATGTCTACATTATACAAGTTTCACTTTTTGAATAGAATTACTGAAATAAATCAACTTTTCAACCTGTAGAGGACATTGGATGTCCATGGGTTGCAAAAGGAGGAGAATGAAGGAATGAATGAAGGAATGAACGTTTTATTTTTCAAACATATAAACATGTACTCATTTTGACCAAAACAATGAAGGATTTATACATTGCCCAACAAAAGTAAATAAATGAAATAAATAGAACTCATAACCATTATTGTGTAAGTCAAAGTCCATCTTTCTTCTGGGACATCTATGTGTCCAGTTAGAAAGTAACACTGATTGTGAATTAATTTCACCTGCTGTTGTAGAAATGGAACAGACACA
This sequence comes from Melanotaenia boesemani, assembly GCF_017639745.1. NCBI lineage: Eukaryota > Metazoa > Chordata > Actinopteri > Atheriniformes > Melanotaeniidae > Melanotaenia > Melanotaenia boesemani. Next base: position 16,212,706 of record NC_055698.1, on the reverse strand, counting down.
TTCCTCATACTTTGCATGCTGACACAGTCACTGAGTTGTCCAGTGTGTCTATACGTTAAGAGATCATTTTGTTTCTCTGTGAGTGTGTATCTGGTACTTCGATTGTTGTTCGATATGTTTGTGATGTTTTTGGTTATTATTTAAGTACTCGATTACTGTCAGCTCTGTTTTTTCTGTAAAAGCAGTAGGAAATTTTCTGGTGTGTTTCTGTTCAAGTGTAGCAATTTGTTGTCTGGTGAAAGCTTGGATTGAAGGGTCATTGCCTTCTATTTGTTGTGTTTTTGTCTCCTCTTTCTTCCTTCTGCTTTGCATTTTGCTGTCTTCCTTCTTTTTCTGTCCCCTCCGGTCAGGTCCGGCAAGATTACATAGGTTCCATAATTCAAAGTAAATAAATAACAGTAAATAGATTAATCAGATTATCAAGAGGAGCCTTATATCCATAAACCTCCCCTTGGCAGAGCAAATTTGTCAGCAAGACAACCTCTATAATGGGTTCTGCAGGTGGTGAGACCATTTCCCTGTCTTCTTTCTTTCTGGATGCTCTTTGGTCATGTTTGAATTTAGCCAGTGTGCTCCCCACTAGAGGTAACATGAGACGATTGTCTGAATCCCACATAAGATGCTCAGGTAGTGCAGCTCATCCAGGAGGCCACATCGCTGTGGCAAGAAGGTTTGCTGTGTCTCTAAACACAGTGTCAAGAACATGGAGAAGATACCAGGAGACAGGCCAGTACTGCTATCTGCTCCTTTGTACAAGGAGGAACATGATGAGCACTACTAGAGCCTACAAGATGATCTCCAGCAAGCCACTAATGTGCACGTTGAGTCAGAAACAGACTCTATGAGGGCGGTATGAGGGCCCAACGTCCACAAGTGGAGGCCTGTGCTCACAGCCCAACACGGTGCAGCCTGATTTTACATTTGCCAGAGAACACCAGGATTGGCAGATTCGCCATTGTCGCACTGATGAGAGCAGGTTCACACTGAGAACATGTGACAGGCATGAGAAAGTTTGAAGATGCAGTGGAGAACATTCTGCTGCCTGCAACATCCTCCAGCATGACCAGTTTGGCAATGGGTCAGTGATGGTCTGGGCAGGGATATCCTTATAGGGCCATGTAGGGCCACAAACCTCTACATGCTACCCAGAGTTACCCTGACTGTCATAAGGTGCCACGATCAGATCCTCAGATCCATTGTTTGACCACATGCTGCTGCAGTGAGACCTGGGTTCCTGTGTGTGGCTGGAGTGTGTCAGCAGTTCCTGCATGATGAAGGCATTGATGCTATGGACTGACCTGTCCATTCACCAGACCTGAATCCACTTGAGCACCTCTGGGACATCATATCTCATTCCATTAACCACCACCACATCGTACTACATACTGTCCAGGTGTTGACTAATGCCCCGATCCAGGTTTGGAAGGAGATCCCTCAGGAGAACATCCATCATCTCATCAGGAGCATGCCCAGATGTTGCAGGGAGTGCATACAAGCACATGGAGGCCACACACACTACCAAATCTCATTATGAATTGCCTTGAGAAATTTCCATGAAATCATGTATAATGATAAATAAATTTAAAAAGCTATTCAGAAATATTATATTGAACAGATACATGATGGAAACATAACGTCTCATCTGTATTGTCTTTTTGTTCTGGTATTTAGTTGTTGAAGGAGCATGTTTTATTATTAGCTGCTTGTTACTGTATGTGTAACATGTAGAAAAAAGTATGTAATCCATCAAATGTCCTTCATTTTTAATTTTTTTCCTTTATTCTTTATTTCTTTAAATTGTTTAATCTTATTGACTTTTACTTCATTTTTTGTTGAGGATCATTTTGGAAACTTTTAGTTACTTTAATGTTGAATTTCTAGTCACCTATGATGTCATCAGTGAACACATCCCTTCCTCCCTCAGTCTGCTTTTGGCTATCATGCATTTGCAGCATTTCTGACATTCATGTCCAATTTGAAGTAAAAGGAAATTAATATAGATTGTAAAAAATCATGAGAAGCTGAGATCTTTGCACGGTGGGAGAGCACAACAGAAAAATACAAAACCTTTTTTCAGGATTACCTGAGTTAAGGTGAAGTCTGTGACAAACATCAAGAAGAGTCTAAATTATACTGTCAGTGAAGAGGAAGTTGAAATCAGACTTAAAGTGTCTGCAGGGCAAGAAGAATAAATGTGAAAAATTGGAGGAAACATACAAGGATTCAACACAGCAAAAAGCAGCTGTTGTCCACAGAGAAGCAGGTCTACTTCAGTCCCGTCACACTGCAAAGCCATGCATCTATCTGTCTGATGATCTGACCAGTGAGAGAAATGGAGACACATTGCAGCAACTTGCTGATAATCCAGAGAGAAACACTAACTAAACCCCTGAAAGCTTCAGCTCATGGAAACACAGCTGGGAGGAGGTGGGAGATCATCTGGACTGGAATATTGGTGTGGTTAAGAAGTCTGTTGACAGGAAGGGAGAGTTATGCTTCTCCAAACATGGAATCTGGTGTTCATGGCATGGTGATGGAAAATACACTAATGGTGTTGACTGTCACAGCGAAGAAGAATCTCCAGAGCTGAGGTCCCCAACCTGGGGTCCGGGACCTCCCAAGAGGGTCCCCTAAAGAGCATAGGAGGTCCCTGAGGAGCTTTTGTGGTCAATGTCCACACACTGTCCCTATTTACAGGAAAACAAGTATGTTTATATATTGTTAATTTAACTTTGGCTTTATCAAAGGACAGGACTCAGCCAGAATACATTGTGTATGGTGAGAATCTCACTTTTGAAAGCATAAAACCCAGTATGAATTCAGCACACAGTGGGGTAGGGGATCATAGCTTTTTAGTATTTGCATGAAGGGGTCCACAAGGAAAATAGGTTGGGAACCAGAGGATCAGAGTCCAGCTGGACTACGACAGGGGGGCCGGGTCCTTCTACAAACCTGAAGACATGACTCACATCTGCACTCACAGAGACACTTTCACTGAGAAACTCTTCCCATATTTTCTTTCTTTGTCCAGCTGGAGAAGCAAAAACCTCTGAAATCAAAATCTGTCAAACTCGTTTCACTGAGATTTTCAGAAAAATGAATCAGATGTTCAAACTTTTACCATCATAAATTATTGTTCATTAATAGTTTTCAGATTTTTATACGTTTTTAAACTTTTTAAATCACTGAAACAAATCAGCAGTCTGATTTAATCTTTATACTAAAACAGATTCAAAGCTTCTTAAATGATTATCTTCATATCAATATTTTCTTATCACCCAAATGTGTATTTATGTGCAGAATCATTAACATCACCTCTTCATGAACTCTGTTATATTACACGAAGAAAAACAGCAGAGATGCAAAGAAACAAAGAGTTTACTAATTACAAAAACTGCAACACATCAGGTAAAAATTTGATGTTGGAAATATGAGCTTTTTAATGTGGTTAGCAGCCTGTCTGATTTATAATTATTTCTTCTTCATCAGAAGTTTTTCATCCAACTGCCTCATTAGTTTGTAAATATATTCATTTTCTTCTTGTTTGTAATTAACTTCAATGAATAACGTCAAATTTTTTAACTACAGAAAAAGAAAGATAATAAAATTTCATCCTGTGAAATAATTTGAGCCAAAGTTTAATTTTACTTTGTTTTGTTTTACCTTATTGAACGTGGAAACCTCTGCTCATGATTTTATGTCTGAACTTTGTCGCTATGATTTTATTCAGATCAATAAATTCCAGGTATTTACATGCTCATTTAGATTTTTCCATAAGTAATAAATCTCAGAACAATCATCATTTATAGATCGCTCTGGTGGATGTTGAAGAGCTGAAAATGTGAGAAATAAAGTTTTACATCTTTATAAAGAGATGTAAAACTGAAATCAGGCCTAATGAGGAGAAAATTTCACTTTATTTCTCCTCCACTGGATGTTTGTTTACTTTTAAATGTTCTGTGTAAAATAAAGAATAAATCGGAGGTTTTCAGCAGTATATTCATTCTTCATAAAGTTTTCTAAGTTCACCTGCTTCAATCATGTTGACAGAGGAATGTTTAAAGAGTCTGGACACACCGAGCTGGAAACATGAGTCTTTTTATTTTGCAGCTGCATTATGCAAACACCGTGTATGAGAGGTGAAGATTATTGTAAAAGTTTTCCAACCAGGAAACTTTGATTCAAAGACTTTCAGTTTGATATTAAATGACTTTTGAAATAAAATCATAAAATATCTTCATCATGTAATTGTGTGACTCATGTTTCTTCCTGTGATCACCACTAGATGGAGACTAAACCAACATTTTGCTCCTGTTTCTGATTTCATGAACTCAAGAAGGAAGCTGCAGTTCCAACCAAAGATTTTGTTAGGGAAGTTCTTCCCAGCACTGACACCAATAAACCTTCGATCAAAAGAAAACACAGAGTTATTCTCAATGTGTACAATTTTACTTGAAAGGATCATGTGTTCGGTCCAAGTATGATACACACACTGAATTGTTTTACACATAACAAGGCATTATGAAGGAAGGTTCATGAATTCCCTCCCCTAAACATTACAGAATCTTAAGACTTATGCTTTAGCATTTTCCACTAAAAGATAGGACATGCAGAACTGGAGGTGTGGATGGATTTTTAACCTCACGCTGCTTGTTATTTTATGCTTTTCTTTTAAGCCCTAAATCAGTTAATAAATCTGCATGTTCTGCTGCAGCAAGAGGAGCAACTGGCACAACACCTGACATGTAAGGCTAAGTGGGAACAGCATTTGGTTGCTCAGTTAATGCAGATACGTAGGGAGAAAGAAATTATTCTGGAGGCTCGTCTGGTCAGAGAGCATCAGTACCAGGAGCAAAGAGAAAAGCACTTTCAGAAAACTTTGTGCAGAGATGCAGTGAAACAGGACGAATAAAAGAGAATAATCCTTTGTGTTTTTGACTTTCCCATTCCCAATAGCAGTGTGAGCAGAGCAGAGCAGCAGTGATTTTAGGGAAAAGGCTGGTTTTAGTAGTTTGTATGGTGACAGCATCTATGATATCAGGTTGAGAGAGACTGTACGTTTTTGTATTGTGTGTTAAAGAACAGTTGCTGGCCACCACACCACAGTTCAACAAACAAACTTAAATCTGAAGACTGAAATCTTTTGTGTCGTGTTAAAAACCTACTGTGACGTATCAAGTGTCAGTTTTGTCTTCATAATGTGTTCATTTTTAAATCAATGCATTTCTAAAATATTTAAATTAAAGTTAATGTTTAGATTAATTAGATTTTTAATTAGGCTTGTATCAGCATTTGAATGTATCTAAATAATTCATTTTTGTACATTGATTGATACAAATAAAAACAAAAGAAATCCAGACACACATTTCAATTACATTTTTTTTTATTAGCTAATTCATAAAACTAATTTCCTATCTAAGGAAACCAACAGATTAGATCAGTTTGATTTAATCTCCCTTCCTGAGCAAGCACACGGCGACAGTGGAGAGGAAAAACTCCCTTTTAACAGGAAGAAACCTCCAGCAGAACCAGGCTCAGGAAGGGCGGCCATCTGCCTCGACCGGTTGGGGGTGGAGGGGACAGGAAAGAGGAACATACAAGCACAAAAACTCTGAGACCTGGGGACACCTGCTGAGAAAGAAAAGAGAGAAACACAAGTTGATGACGAAGGTTTTGAGTCTTCATTGCAGTTGAACCAGGTGTGAGTTCGGGCTGGAGTCCTTCTTTGAATGCCGTTCCCCTCTCTCTGCCTATTTTCCTGTCTGCTCCTTACTACTAGACATCCTTAAGAAAAACAAACAACAAAGATATCATTATCTTCATTTGGTAATATCAGTACTATCATATGCAAATGGAAATTCAAGAGTAAAAACATGAGTATGAGTATAGAGGCAGTCAGTGAATCATGGGATGTCCAGAGTAGCTAAAACCTATACCATCATAACTAAAGGGAAGGTCAAGGGTCAACCAAACCTGTTCTAATTATGAGGTTTATCAAAAAAGAATATTTTAAACTTAATCTACATGTAGAGAAGGTATTTGCTTCTTGAACCCAAACTGAGAGGGAGTCTGACAAGACATGAGATTAATATCCAAATTTTCTCCCTCCCATTCTACTTTTAAAAACTTTATGAACCACAAGCCTACAGTCTAAGAGCAAAGTACTCTGTTGGGACTATATGGAACTATGGCATCTTTAAGATATAATGGTGCTTTGTTAATAAGAACTTAAGAGGGACGTCTGTGTATCTGACGTTCATGCTTTGCTGTCCAATATTGACTTTTCGAAGCATGTAAAAAGTGAAAAGTTAAAGTCCAGGCACTTAAACCCGAAGAACTCTGTCATTTACTCTGGTGCAAGAAGATTTTTTTACGTGACAAAAATTACAAATTAATGCTTAATGTGGTTTATTTGATGCCAATATTTTTGTCTAATCCTCTGTAACACAACATTGTGATCAATGGTATCACATGTAGCACTGAGAACCAAAAAGGACAAGAATAGAAATGAATGTTTTCTCTATGACAAGATCTTTTGACTGTCTTCATCGTTTGTTGGCTTGTCATCTCTAAAATGTGTGTGTGTGTGTGGGTGGGTGGGTGTGTGTGGAGGGGGAGACTTCATCTTCTGTTGCCACAGATGTTTCTTCATCAGGAGGGTTGATAGTGGGGGGGCTTAGCTGCTCCTTGCCACACGGGGAATCTTCCATAATGAAAAACTTACCTTCTGTCTTCCCATGGCTGCTATATGGTACAAGGGTTCCAGGAACCAGTTGTACAAAGCACTCTAAGATGTAATTTTTTAAATGTATATTATCATTTTATTCTACCAGAGTAGATGGTAATGAAGTACATTTTATTTACTGTAATAGGTACATTTTTAAATATGTGTACTCAGCTGGAGTATTAGTTTTAGAGGAACTTGTCTTTTTCCCTCTATTACATTTATACAACAATGTTGTACTTTTAACTTCACATTTTTTTAGGAATGATCTTGTTACTACTTTAAGTTTAAAGTCAGCTGATGAATTTTGTTTTCATTCTAAAAATCCAAAGAGAAATAATCTACTTATTCTGATGGATTTGTCAACGAGATGTTTTCATACATACAACTCCAGCATCTCCTAAATTTACTTTGATATAGATAGATTATGATAGATGATTCTCCATCTGGGGATCAATGGCCATGTCATAAAACTTTGTTTAAGCTTTTTCAAATGAAAGTGAAGCTTCTACTTAAGTTGAATAAATACTTCAATTTGGGTCATTTGACAAGAAGTGGGAATTTGATAATGTTCTCAACTATTAGAAGCTAATTTTACATTTAAATGTTAATTTAACATTTATGGTATCTTAAATGTTAATTTACTGTACTCCTCACTCAAGTACTTTCACTAACCTGCTTATCCCCAAAGTCTGCACTATCATTTCTACATTTCTATTGCAAACTGCTGCAGCAGAAACTAAAGGTCAGTTCTTTCATACCACTCCACTCTCATCTTTTAAAAGCTTGGTGAGGGAGACGGTGTTATTTATTTATAAATGAATGAATGAATCAAACATTAAATGGGATTGGGAGAGAACATATCCCATCTGGTAAAGCTCTGCCCTCTTGTGGTGATCATTTTTGAGGAGCAAAGTTACTAAATACACTTATGAGTGAATTTCTCTGGTAAAATGGGATTTAGCCTCAAATGTTACTTTGTGCAGCTGGTCCCTGACACTTTATTTATGGTTCTTTGTTGCTGTGGCTGGATCTTCTGCCCCCCCACCCCCTTTCTACATCCAGTTCTAGATCTGAAAATAGAGAAAATACCTTTAGAAATGTGTGAAGTATTGTGTTGGTTATTTTCATGCCTTCTATCTCCATCTCACTCTCTTTCTCACAGTTTAAGACGTGATCACGTTTTCTTACATGTCTCCGATAGAAAAGGATGTACGCCAGCTCCTGCCTTTTCTTGCAAACGTCCCAGCCAGATGTTTTAAGGACCGTTGAGTCATTGAAAGTAAGCCAGTGGTCAGTTGGCTCCAGTGGACAGTCTTCTGGGTCGATGCTGTCACAGATGTAGTGTCCTAACAGGAGAGATTTTATTCATTTGTAAGGGAGTGAAATCATCCCAGCAGAACTGTTCATTAAAAAAGTGGCATATCAATCTTATTCAGTACAGTAGGCAAAGAGTCCTAACCATAGATTTTCAAAGGGATTTAACAGAAACAAATGTTTCTGACAAACATCTGTTACATGTCAGGTTGGGACTTGCTTACCTTCTCCAGTACTGCCTGAATGACTGATGGCGCTGACCAGACTGAAACAGCCACCACCCTGAGAAGAAACAGTTAATGAGTGACCTTCAGCACACAGAGCAGGACAAACAGTTTATTTCTTCATTTTCACACCATCCCAATGTATCTGTTCCCTGTTATGGTCTGTGTTTCTTTACCATTTTAGATGACACAACTATGTCCCTCTGTATCTGCACAGGGTCATAGATTTTCTGCAGGTTGAAGGATGGAGTGTAGCAAAAACGCTTCAGATGTATGATGAATGTTCTGTAGGAAAAGATATAAACACATATGGGTGAATGTTGTAGGCATTTAAGTGATTGTTACATTATTAGTAAAAACTAAAAAGGGTCGGTGAACCACAGTTTTCTGAAATATGGGGGACGCCACTCACTTTGGCAGGGATGCAAAGGTCAAAGTCTGGCCTGATGACTTTCCTCCGCACTCACAGCTGTATTCCAGCTCCACCTCCTACAGAGCAGCACAGAGACAACAATACGTGTCAGAAATTTACTGTCAGCAAACAGCAAACATGACACATCAGATGTGTGATGGCGGCTCAGTGAGGACTGGTGAATCTTACCAGAAGATATTTTTCAATCATGTCTTCAATACACCCTCCAGGAACCAGGTCCAGAGACAGATTAGTAAATTGTTCCTGTCTGACTGATTGAACTCCACACCTGCACATACATTAAAAGTCAGCTGTACTGGTCAAAACCCAACTTAGATAAGACTGTTATTAGGGATCCACATGGGTAAACATCAGAATATCTAACTTGCATCTCTGACAGATTGCATGGTGTTGAACGGTGTCTTACTTTTTGCATGTTCTGGTGTACTCCATTTTAAATCCAAAGCTGTCTTCCACTGGACAGGTATAGATTCTACCCAGGCCTGCTGCGGTCCGTTGAAGCAGAGGAGACAGACTCTCGATGTGTGTCAGGATCGAGATCAGGAACTCATGGGCGTCCTGAACACACACAAACACACAGAAGTATTTAGATATTGAAATAGATCATTTCTTTTATCTTGGACCTTATGTCTTTAATAGAGATTGAAGTGAGTTGAATATTGACTGTGTACTAAAGCGAGAATTAAGCAACAATAATCAAAATGTTATCTGACTCACATTCTGCAAACTGTCCATAAACTGCGGGTTCTGGTCACTGATAACATCTTTAAAGGACTGCAGGAGTTGACTCTTGATGTTAGAGTTAGTTGATTTGTGACAGTCCCTGATTTCAATCAGTTTTCTGCACAGAGGGAAAAAATGAACATGAATGTGGTTAGATGTGTTTTGCCCATTGTTTTCTTCTAGAGACATTTGAGGGTGAGGACGCTGCTTTACTTCAGCAGTTGAGCCTCAGGAACTGATCTCCAGATCTGCTCTGTACGACTGACGCTCTTCACAAAATCTTTTAATGTCAGGAGGCTCTGAAGACTGGAGTTCATATAGCAAGTGTTCCCGAGGTTTGGAAATCTGACACAACAACACAGGTTCAAACACATGTTAGCATTTTCACTTCTTTACTGACAACTTCAGAGTGGAACTCATTGTCTTCAAGCATTTTCAGGAGTGAATGTTTTGTTGCAGCTTCATAAGGACATAAACTCACCCAAGGGGGTCGGTGGTTCTCCAGCTGTCTTTGTTAGATAATGTTCTTATCCTGGAGAGAGGTGTTTTAAAAAAATCATATATTAGGAGAAGTTTAATCACAAACTTAATGCTGTATGAAGGCTTGCAGTGAAAATCTTAATTTCTTGTCATGACTGGCTGATAAAGAATTAATTCTTCATGATTGTAGTAACTGGACATATAAAAACGAACTGTTGTAACAAGAGATCGGGATCTTAACTTTATATCTTACCAACTGAATATGTCTTTCACGTGGGAGTAACTTTCCTCTGGTTCAGAAAGGGACTCCAAAGTGTTCCTGGTGCAGTTTGTATCCAACAAACTCATCTTCAAATATGACGATGGACATAGACGAGAGGATACACCCATGACCTGCGATCTGCTACTGGAGGAAGAAACAGGTCATTAGAGAAGTAGAACAGACTAGAGTACTCACAAAGAGGCTAATTCAGGGCTACAATCTAAAACTAACCAGAGTTTGCCAGCTGGCTTCTCCTGGTTTTTCTTAGCAGACAAGGGTGACTTGTCTTGCTGGATCTGCTCCACTGTTGTCCTCTTGTCATCATGTGAGAATAATGTACTCATTTTTTGTGCGAGTTGCTCTCCTGTTATCTCTTCAGTGGTGCTGTCATAGAAAGAAAGAACAACTAGTCAGAGCAGCACAACGCTAAACTAGTTTTGGACCTTGGAACCAGTCGACTCAATGAAGTTGAAAAGAAGTAACCTGAGGGTCCCCGGTTTGGGGACTTTGAGAACAGATGGTGCCAACCTGTGCCAAAATGGCCATTTTAGAGACCTCGTCCAAACTGCCTTTACTTCTTTTTCCTTAAGCTTAAAACCTATTTCATTTGTGCTTTGTGCCATTTTTATTTATGCTTCACCAGTAACACAAACATATTCAAACAGACCTTGTGGTTGCAGAGATATGCTAATTTCATTATGGATACACAATTTTTAGGCAGATACATAAAATATAATATAGTATACTATACTTAAAAAATGTAACTTTGCTAAGAGACTCCTCTTGGATATAGAGCTCACCTTGAATATTAAATGTTATTTATTTATTTAAATAGTTTCATGCCGACTCTATTCATAATTGCTGGATTGGACCAGAGTAAGAAAGACAAATGACAGATATGACCAATTCATTTAGAAGTATTTTTAAATGTAAACACAAAAATCATTGTCCTCAAAAGTTATTTATTTGTGACTGATTTTAGTAATAAATGCAAACATTAAAACAGTCCTTACTTTGTTATCTCTGTTACTTTGTTAGTAATCAAGAAATCGGTGCTCTCAGCCGGAGAGACGCGATGATTCCTCTGTTGGAGAACAGACAAGTTTTTCATTAATTTGTGCACTAACAGAATAAGAAATTTAACGGATTTAACAGTGACTTGTAAATATGTGTTACACCAGAAAATTCTGTGAAACATACTCTGAAACAACGAAAAGGCCAAATCCATCTTGGTTTTGACGTCTTCTTCTTGGCCTTTGGATGTTGGGTGTCTGACTTGTTTTGGCTAGACAAAGAAAAATGTTGTTTTTTATTCATACATAAATATAAATATACTGTAATATAGTTAAATTGTAAACAATTAAACTGTTAAGTCTAAGTTTAGTTAAAAATCAAATATATAATTAAGCAATAAGCTACAATATTTGGTTATTTCTTTGTTTACCATTTCTGAGAGTTGTTAAGCTTCTTCTCATCTGCCACAACAGTTTTGTCTGTTGTTTTCTGCTCAGAGCAAATAAAAATGTTAGCTACATAAAATATATACATATATATTTAATATAATATCACATTGAATTGAAGAAAGTATCAGAAAACATCTATTAAGTATTTTAAAAGTTTAGATCTTATTTGTTTGTTTCTTTTTAGTTTAAAAAAGTCACTGTAAAGCGTAATCTGCAATAAACCTGCTGTAATTCTGAGAAACAAACCTTTTTCCAGGAAAAACACTGTAGAAGAAACATGTTTGTAGTTCGTTGGGGTCTTTTCAGAAATCCTGTGCGCTGCTTGGATGTTGGGTTAAAACTGAACTCCAAGAACAGAATGTAGTAAAACTGATGTTCTAGAATGTGAACCTTTGTGACACATTAAAGCACATTCTGTTGAAATTTGCATATTTTTGAATTGTCTCTATGAATCTATTCCATAAAGAGTTAAAGGAGCCCTAGATAGTTAGCATTTATCATATATCTGCTAATAACAGCATCTACACTGTCTGATATGCATGTTGTACCTAGAAACCACTAAACTGCATCAGTAACATGGCTCATAGAAACAAACATCACAGCTTTCAGATACTTTATTAATAGGGGAATTATGTGAATAACAAACACTTTTACTGATTTTATGCATTGACATAGCAGTTTTATCTGCACATGGCTCTTCATATAATGAGCCATTTTCTTTATGTCAAAGATAAAATAAACATTTAGGCAATACAACTGAGGGAAGGGTAGATTACAATAGATTTATAAAGGTATCTCCAATTTTTTAAACAAAAAACATGATTCTCAAGCAAACAAAATTAAAATCTGTCTGGCTTTAGAAATATAACATTTGTGATTTATTACTTTTAATTCAAATTTTGATCCTTTTTTATTTTTCATGTTTGTCCCATGCATGTGTGTGGCAGTTGTAAAAACAACAAAACAAAACACACAAACTAACAACACAAACAAACATCAAACACATAATTAAATGTCGAGATGGCACTCGACTTTTAAGTTGTAGTTTGGCAGTCCTGATTTTTATTTTTTTGTATGTGTCATCTAGATGTGGAAGAAGATCTGAGTTTATATACTGTCAGATGTGACAAGTGAGGGACGCATGAGGCCGGAAACTAAAGGTGCTCGTCATAAAATTAGAATATCATGAAAAAGTTGATTTATTTCAGTAATTCTATTCAAAAAGTGAAACTTGTATAATGTAGACATTCATTCCTCCCAGACTGACATATTTCAAATGTTTATTTCTTTTATTTTTGATTATTATAACTTAATGAAAATCCCACATTGAGTATCTCAGAAAATTTAAATATTGTGGAAAGGTTCATTATTGAAGACACCTGGTGCAACACTCTAATCAGCTAATGAACTCAAAACGCCTGCAAAGGCCTTTAAATGGTCTCTCAGACTAGTTCTGTTGGCTACACAATCATGGGGAAGACTGCTGACCTGACAGTTGTCCAAAAGACAACCATTGACACTTTGCACAAGGAGGGCAAGACACAAAAGGTCATTGCCAAAGAGGCTGGCTTTTCAGAGCTTTGTGTCCAAGCACATTAACAGAGAGGCGAAGGGAAGGAAAAGATGTGGTAGAACAAAGTGTACAAGCAATAGTGATAACCGCACCCTGGAGAGGATTGTGAAACAAATCCCATTTAAAAATGTGGGGGAGATTCACAAAGAGTGGACTGCAGCTGGAGTCAGTGCTTCAGGAACCACCACACACAGACATATGCAAGTCATGGGTTTCAGCTGTCGCATCCCTTGTGTCAAGCCACTCTTGAACAAGAGACAGCGTCAGAAGCGTCTTGCCTGAACTGAAGACAAAAAGGACTGGACTGCTGCTGAGTGGTCCAAAGTTATGTTCTCTGATGAAAGGAAGTTTAGCATGTCCTTTAGAAATCAAGATCCCAGAGTCTGGAGGAAGAGAGGAGAGGCACAGAATCCACGTTGCTTGAGGTCGAGTGTAAAGTTTCCACAGTCAGTGATGGTTTGGGGTGCCATGTCATCTGCTGGTGTTGGTCCACAGTGTTTTCTTTCAGATTTCATATTCCAACATGACTTGGCCCCTGCACACAGTGCCAAAGCTACCAGTACCTGGTTTAAGGACCATGGTATCCAAGTTCTTAACTGACCAACAAACTCTCCTGACCTTAACTCCATAAAAAATATGTGGGGTATTGTGAAGAGGAAAATGCAATACGCCAGACCCAACAATGCAGAAGAGCTGAAGCCCACTATCGGAGGAACCTGGGCTCCTGTAACACCGGAGCAGTGCCACAGACTGATGGACGCATGTCCTTTAGAAATCAAGATCCCAGAGTCTGGAGGAAGAGAGGAGAGGCACAGAATCCACGTTGCTTGAGGTCGAGTGTAAAGTTTCCACAGTCAGTGATGGACTCCATGCCACGCTGCATTGCTGCAGTAATTCAGACTAAAGGAGGTCCAACTAAGTATTGAGTGCTGTGCATGCTCATACTTTTCATGTTCATACTTTTCAGCTGGCCAATATTTCTAGAAATCCTTTTTTTTGTATCGGTGTTAGGTAATATTCAAATTTTTTGGGATATTGAATTCAGGATTTTCATTAGTTGTCAGTTATAATAATCAAAAATAAAAGAAATAAACATTTGAAATATGTCAGTCTGTGAGGAATGAATGTCTACATTATACAAGTTTCACTTTTTGAATGGAATTACTGAAATAAATCAACTTCTTCATGATATTCTAATTCTTGACAAGCCCCTGTAGAGGACATTGGATGTCCATGGGTTGCAGAAAGAGGAGGAGAATGAATGAATGAATGAAGGAATGAATGAATGAATGAACGTTTTATTTTTCAAACATGTAAACATGTACTCATTTTGACAAGAACAATGAAGGATTTATACACTGCCCAACAAAAGTAAATAAATAAAATAAATAGAACTCATAACCATTATTGTGTAAGTCAAAGTCCATCATTCTTCTGGGACATCTATGTGTCCAGTTAGAAAGTAACACTGATTGTGAATTAATTTCACCTGCTGTTGTAGAAATGGAACAGACACATTCCTCATACTTTGCATGCTGACACAGTCACTGAGTTGTCCAGTGTGAAATTTAGCATGTCCTTTAGAAATCAAGATCCCAGAGTCTGGAGGAAGAGAGGAGAGGCACAGAATCCACGTTGCTTGAGGTCGAGTGTAAAGTTTCCACAGTCAGTGATGGACTCCATGCCACGCTGCATTGCTGCAGTAATTCAGACTAAAGGAGCCCCAACTAAGTATTGAGTGCTGTGCATGTTCATACTTTTTAGTTGGCCAATATTTGTAGAAATCGTTTTTTTGTATCGGTCTTAAGTAATATTCTAGTTTTCTGGTTTATGGAATGTGGGATTTTCATTAGTTGTCAGTTATAATCATCAAAAATAAAATAAATAAACATGTGAAATATGTCAGTCTGTGAGGAATGAATGTCTACATTATACAAGTTTCACTTTTTGAATAGAATTACTGAAATAAATCAACTTTTCAACCTGTAGAGGACAGTGGATGTCCATGGGTTGCAGAAGGAGGAGAATGAAGGAATGAATGAATGAACGAACGTTTTATTTTTCAAACATATAAACATGTACTCATTTTGACAAAAACAATGAAGGATTTATACATTGCCCAACAAAAGTAAATAAATAAAATAAATAGAACTCATAACCATTATTGTGTAAGTCAAAGTCCATCTTTCTTCTGGGACATCTATGTGTCCAGTTAGAAAGTAACACTGATTGTGAATTAATTTCACCTGCTGTTGTAGAAATGGAACAGACACATTCCTCATACTTTGCATGCTGACACAGTCACTGAGTTGTCCAGTGTGTCTATACGTTAAGAGATCATTTTGTTTCTCTGTGAGTGTGTATCTGGTACTTCGATTGTTGTTCGATATGTTTGTGATGTTTTTGGTTATTATTTAAGTACTCGATTACTGTCAGCTCTGTTTTTTCTGTAAAAGCAGTAGGAAATTTTCTGGTGTGTTTCTGTTCAAGTGTAGCAATTTGTTGTCTGGTGAAAGCTTGGATTGAAGGGTCATTGCCTTCTATTTGTTATGTTTTTGTCTCCTCTTTGTTCTTTCTGCTTTGCATTTTGCGTCTTCCTTCTTTTTCTGTCCCCTCCGGTCAGGTCCGGCAAGATTACATAGGTTCCATAATTCAAAGTAAATAAATAACAGTAAATAGATTAATCAGATTATCAAGAGGAGCCCTATATCCATAAACCTCCCCTTGGCAGAGCAAATTTGTCAGCAAGACAACCTCTATAATGGGTTCTGAAGGTGGTGAGACCATTTCCCTGTCTTCTTTCTTTCTGGCTGCTCTTTGGTCACATTTAAATTTAGCCAGTGTGCTCCCCACTAGAGGTAACATGAGACGATTGTCTGAATCCCACATAAGATGCTCAGGTAGTGCAGCTCATCCAGGAGGCCACATCGCTGTGGCAAGAAGGTTTGCTGTGTCTCTAAACACAGTGTCAAGAACATGGAGAAGATACCAGGAGACAGGCCAGTACTGCTATCTGCTCCTTTGTACAAGGAGGAACATGATGAGCACTACCAGAGCTACAAGATGATCTCCAGCAAGCCACTAATGTGCACGTTGAGTCAGAAACAGACCCTATGAGGGCGGTATGAGGGCCCAACGTCCACAAGTGGAGGCCTGTGCTCACAGCCCAACACGGTGCAGCCTGATTTTACATTTGCCAGAGAACACCAGGATTGTCAGATTCGCCATTGTCGCACTGATGAGAGCAGGTTCACACTGAGAACATGTGACAGGCATGAGAAAGTTTGAAGATGCAGTGGAGAACATTCTGCTGCCTGCAACATCCTCCAGCATGACCAGTTTGGCAGTGGGTCAGTGATGGTCTGGGCAGGGATATCCTTATAGGGCCATGTAGGGCCACAAACCTCTACATGCTACCCAGAGTTACCCTGACTGTCATAAGGTGCCACGATCAGATCCTCAGATCCATTGTTTGACCACATGCTGCTGCAGTGAGACCTGGGTTCCTGTGTGTGGCTGGAGTGTGTCAGCAGTTCCTGCATGATGAAGGCATTGATGCTATGGACTGACCTGTCCATTCACCAGACCTGAATCCACTTGAGCACCTCTGGGACATCATATCTCATTCCATTAACCACCACCACATCGTACTACATACTGTCCAGGTGTTGACTAATGCCCCGATCCAGGTTTGGAAGGAGATCCCTCAGGAGAACATCCATCATCTCATCAGGAGCATGCCCAGATGTTGCAGGGAGTGCATACAAGCACATGGAGGCCACACACACTACCAAATCTCATTATGAATTATTTTGAGAAATTTCCATGAAATCATGTATAATGATAAATAAATTTAAAAAGCTATTCAGAAATATTATATTGAACAGATACATGATGGAAACATAACGTCTCATCTGTATTGTCTTTTTGTTCTTGTATTTAGTTGTTGAAGGAGCATGTTTTATTATTAGCTGCTTGTTACTGTATGTGTAACATGTAGAAAAAAGTATGTAATCCATCAAATGTCCTTCATTTTTAATTTTTTTCCTTTATTCTTTATTTCTATAAATTGTTTAATCTTATTGACTTTTATTTCATTTTTTGTTGAGGATCATTTTGGAAACTTTTAGTTACTTTAATGTTGAATTTCTAGTCACCTATGATGTCATCAGTGAGCACATCCCTTCCTCCCTCAGTCTGCTTTTGGCTATCATGCATTTGCAGCGTTTCTGACATTCATGTCCAATTTGAAGTAAAAGGAAATTAATATAGATTGTAAAAAAATCATGAGAAGCTGAGATCTTTGCACGGTGGGAGAGCACAACAGAAAAATACAAAACCCTTTTTCAGGATTACCTGAGTTAAGGTGAAGTCTGTGACAAACATCAAGAAGAGCCTAAATTATACTGTCAGTGAAGAGGAAGTTGAAATCAGACTTAAAGTGTCTGCAGGGCAAGAAGAATAAATGTGAAAAATTGGAGGAAACATACAAGGATTCAACACAGCAAAAAGCAGCTGTTGTCCACAGAGAAGCAGGTCTACTTCAGTCCCGTCACACTGCAAAGCCATGCATCTATCTGTCTAATGATCTGACCAGTGAGAGAAATGGAGACACATTGCAGCAACTTCCTGATAATCCAGAGAGAAACACTAACTAAACCCCTGAAAGCTTCAGCTCATGGAAACACAGCTGGGAGGAGGTGGGAGATCATCCGGACTGGAATATTGGTGTGGTTAAGAAGTCTGTTGACAGGAAGGGAGAGTTATGCTTCTCCAAACATGGAATCTGGTGTTCATGGCATGGTGATGGAAAATACACTAATGGTGTTGACTGTCACAGTGAAGAAGAATCTCCAGAGCTGAGGTCCCCAACCTGGGGTCCGGGACCTCCCAGAAGGGTCCCCTAAAGAGCATAGGAGGTCCCTGAGGAGCTATTGTGGTCAATGTCCACACACTGTCCCTATTTACAGGAAAACAAGTATGTTTATATATTGTTAATTTAACTTTGGCTTTATCAAAGGACAGGACTCAGCCAGAAAACATTGTGTATGGTGAGAATCTCACTTTTGAAAGCATAAAACCAAGTATGATTTCAGCACATGGTGGGGTAGGGGATCATAGCTTTTTAGTATTTGCATCAAGGGGTCCACAAGGAAAATAGGTTGGGAACCAGAGGATCAGAGTCCAGCTGGACTATGACAGGGGGGACGGGTCCTTCTACAAACCTGAAGACATGACTCACATCTGCACTCACAGAGACACTTTCACTGAGAAACTCTTCCCATATTTTCTTTCTTTGTCCAGCTGGAGAAGCAAAAACCTCTGAAATCAAAATCTGTCAAACTCGTTTCACTGAGATTTTCAGAAAAATGAATCAGATGTTCAAACTTTTACCATCATAAATTATTGTTCATTAATAGTTTTCAGATTTTTATACATTTTTAAACTTTTTAAATCACTGAAACAAATCTGCAGTCTGATTTAATCTTTATACTAAAACAGATTCAAAGCTTCTTAAATGATTATCTTCATATCAATATTTTCTTATCACCCAAATGTGTATTTATGTGCAGAATCATTAACATCACCTCTTCATGAACTCTGTTATATTACACGAAGAAAAACAGCAGAGACGCAAAGAAACAAAGAGTTTACTAAATACAAAAACTGCAACACATCAGGTCAAAGTCTGATGTTGGAAATATGAGCTTTTTAATGTGGTTAGCAGCCTGTCTGATTTATAATTATTTCTTCTTCATCAGATGTTTTTCATCCAACTGTGTCATTAGTTTGTAAATATATTCATTTTCTTCTTGTTTGTAATTAACTTCAATGAATAACGTCAAATTTTTTAACTACAGAAAAAGAAAGATAATAAAATTTCATCCTGTGAAATAATTTGAGGACTGGTTCTCGGGGTGTGCGGCTGGGCGCTGGGGTGTGGGGCTGGCCTCAGGTGGTGGCCGTCTGGGCGGGCCGGGTCCCCCCGGGTGGCGTGCTGGCCCTCGGCCTGTGGGGGAGGGGGGTGTCCCTGCGCTCCTGGGCCCGGGCCCTCTGCCCCGTCTGTCCCGGGCGGCCGGTGCCCGGGGGGGTCGGGGACTGCTGGCCTCGGCCCGCCGGGGCCGGTGCCCTGTGTCCGCGGGGCGGCTCCTGCTGCTGCCTTCCTGGGCGGGCGAGTGGTCGTCTCTGTGGACCGGTCGGGATCTGTTGCCTGCGGGGGGGCTGGTGGCCTGGGTCTCGGGACCGCTGGCCTGACTCTGGCCTCTGTTCAGGTGAGGTGGCATCTGCATGATCACTCTGCATGGTCACTCCTTCCTGAACGTCTCCACACAGTCTTTGCGTCGCCGTGTGGCCGAGTTCTCCAACACATCCACACAGGTTTCTCTGCGCGTGTTCTTGAATACAGCAGTTTCACTTATATCTATTATCATATTTTTTTTCTTTTTTTTCTTTTATTATTTATGTTCTTATTATTATTATTACTCTTACTCTTATTATTATTATTGTTACTATTATCAACTAGTTGTGTAATGAGCTACTGGCCAGGATGATCGTAGCTATATATGTTGTAAGTAGTATGGATTACATGGTCTTCTGTATAATGTTTCAAGTCCCCACCCGCACTCCCCACACCCTTTCTGTCCCTCTCTCTCCCCTCCCTCTTCTCTCTACTTTCTTTTCTCTCTCTCTCTCTCTGTCCCCTCCGGTCGAGTCCAGCATTAAGAGTCTGATTTAATAAAGTTTTTCATGTCATCAAGAGGGACTTTATACATGTAGTATAAATCCCTGCTTGATAGAGTAAAATTGCCCAGCACCAGACGGCAGCCAGACAATCATTCTGTTTGCAACGATGCTGGACAAGACAGGTTTAAAAAAAAAAAAAAAAAAAAAAAAAAAAAAAAAAGAAATAATTTGAGCCAAAGTTTAATTTTACTTTATTTTATTTTACCTTATTGAACGTGGAAACTTCTGCTCATGATTTTATGTCTGAACTTTGTCGCTAATATTTTATTCAGATCAATAAATTCCAGGTATTTACATGCTCATTTAGATTTTTCCATAAGTAATAAATCTCAGAACAATCATTATTTATAGATCGCTCTGGTGGATGTTGAAGAGCTGAAAATGTGAGAAATAAAGTTTAACATCTTTAAAAAGAGATGTAAAACTGTATCAGGCCTAATGAGGAGAAAATTTCACTTTATTTCTCCTCCACTGGATGTTTGTTTACTTTTAAATGTTCTGTGTAAAATAAAGAATAAATCGGAGGTTTTCAGCAGTATATTCATTCTTCATAGTTTTCTAAGTTCACCTGCTTCAATCATGTTGACAGAGAAATGTTTAAAGAGTCTGGACACACAGAACTGGAAACATGAGTCTTTTTATTGTGCAGCTGCATTATGCAAACACCGTGTATGAGAGGTGAAGATTATTGTAAAAGTTTTCCAACCAGGAAACTTTGATTCAAAGACTTTCAGTTTGATATTAAATGACTTCTGAAATAAAATCATAAAATATCTTCATCATGTAATTGTGTGACTCATGTTTCTTCCTGTGATCACCACTAGATGGAGACTAAACCAACATTTTGCTCCTGTTTCTGATTTCATGAACTCAAGAAGGAAGCTGCAGTTCCAAAGATTTTGTTAGGGAAATTCTTCCCAGCACTAACACCAATAAACCTTCAATCAAAAGAAAACACACAGTTATGCTCAATGTGTACAATTTTACTTGTAAGGATCATGTGTTCAGTCCAAGTATGACACACACTGAATTGTTTTACACATAACAAGGCATTATGAAGGAAGGTTCATGAATTCCCTCCCTTAAACATTACAGAATCGTAAGATTTATGCTTTAGCATTTTCCACTAAAAGATAGGACATGCAGAACTGGAGGTGTGGGTGGATTTTTAACCTCATGCTACCTGTTATTTTATGCTTTTCTTTTAAGCCCTAAATCAGTTAATAAATCTGCATGTTCTGCTGCAGGAGGCACAACAAGAGCAGCAACTGGCACAACACCTGACATGTAAGGCTAAGTGGGAACAGCATTTGGTTGCTCAGTTAATGCAGATACGTAGGGAGAAAGAAATTATTCTGGAGGCTCGTCTGGTCAGAGAGCATCAGTACCAGGAGCAAAGAGAAAAGCACTTTCAGAAAAATTTGTGCAGAGATGCAGTGAAACAGGACGAATAAAAGAGAATAATCCTTTGTGTTTTTGACTTTTCCATTCACAATAGCAGTGTGAGCAGAGCAGCAGTGATTTTAGGGAAAAGGCTGGTTTTAGTAGTTTGTATGGTGACAGCATCTATGACATCAGGTTGAGAGAGACTGTACGTTTTTGTATTGTGTGTTAAAGAACAGTTGCTGGCCACCACACCACAGTTCAACAAACAAACTTAAATCTGAAGATTGAAATCTTTTGTGTCGTGTTAAAAACCTACTGTGACGTATGAAGTGTAAGTTTTGTCTTAAACATGTGTTCATTTTTAAATCAATGCATTTCTAAAATATTTAAATTAAAGTTAATGTTTAGATTTTTTTAATTAGGCTTGTATCAGCATTTGAATGTATCTAAATAATTCATTTTTGTACATTGATGCAAATAAAAACAAAAGAAATCCAGACACACATTTCAATTACATTTTTTTTATTAGCTAATTCATAAAACTAATTTCCTATCTAAGGAAACCAACAGATTAGATCAGTTTGATTTAATCTCCCTTCCTGAGCAAGCACACGGCGACAGTGGAGAGGAAAAACTCCCTTTTAACAGGAAGAAACCTCCAGCAGAACCAGGCTCAGGAAGGGCGGCCATCTGCCTCGACCGGTTGGGGGTGGAGTGGACAGGAAAGAGGAACATACAAGCACAAAAACTCTGAGACCTGGGGACACCTGCTGAGAAAGAAAAGAGAGTTGAACCAGGTGTGAGTTCGGGCTGGAGTCCTTCTTTTCATGCCGTTCTCCTCTCTCTGCCCATTTTCCTGTCTGCTCCTTACTACTAGACATCCTTAAGAAAAACAAACAACAAAGATATCATTATCTTCATTTGGTAATATCAGTACTGTCATATGCAAATGGGAAATTCAAGAGTAAAAACACGAGTGTGAGTATAGAGGCAGTCTATTATTCTAATTCTAATTATGAGGTTTATCAAAAAGGAATATTTTAAACTTAATCTACATGTATCACATGTAGCACTGAGAACCAAAAGGACAAGAATAGAAATGAATGTTTTCCCTATGACAAGATCTTTTGACTGTCTTCATCTTTTTTTGGCTTGTCATCTCAAAAATGTGTGCGTGTGCGTATGTGTATGTGTGTGTGTGTGGGGGGGGTACTTTAATTAAACAGCTATGGAAGTGAACAGATTAAGATTAGGCACCTAAAATTTTATCTACCTCTATCAGGCTACTGATCTCTTGCAATTTCACAGCATTTAAGATCCCTGTTTTGTGAATACCTTATTTTCAAGAAGAGGTTAAAAATTAATCAATAAATACAATCATACTCTAGATTTAAAGACAATGGAAACAGTTGACAAAAACACAACATATATGATTGTTTGTTTTTTTTGTTTGTTTGTTAGTTTGTTTGTTTGTTTTTGTGCCACCAGCAATGTGCACTATCTAGTTCACATATCCACAATCTAATCTAAACCGTGTGCATTTAGTCACTGACATTAAACAAATACTTAATTTCCAGCTGGGATAAATCAAGTATTAAACATTAGATGAACGCAAAAAGAAACCACAGCTTTATTTCATAATGACATTTTAAAGGTTGTAGAAAACACAAGTGGTCTGAATGGGAATCAAACTTGACTCCTCAGCTTCACAATAATATTTGTGACTCTACCAGCCTGACAGTGTGGTCTTTTTCCCTTTTCCACATGTCATGCCACTGTCATTTCTTGACACTTAGTTTTCATTGAAAAAAAGAACAGCAAAAATAGACTTTAGTCTACCGATTTAAGTATTTATTATTTAGTTAGCTTTTGTAATTAGAGGTTTTGTAAACAGAAAAACCTGAATCAAATTCCTTGTGTGTGTGCACATACTTAACAAATAAAACTCGACTAATTCTAATAATTTCCTATTTTTTCCATGAGATTTGGCTAAACTTACTGGAAAACATGTTTCGTTCATCAACTCTGTCCAGACTTTTATCAGTCTGATTCTTTTTTGCCTTTAATTCTGCACACTTTTTAATTCGTGGCAATACAGCCAGAGACAGACTGGACAGTGGGCACACTGAGCATTTTCCCGGTAAGCCATAGTTCAACAGTTTATTTATTTAATAATTGGTCTGACTGATCCATGAAATTAATAGAATAGCGGCCGATTTGACAGTGGGCTGGCCTGATATAAACATGTTCCCTGTGTTGCATAATTTATTCATGAAAAAAAAGTCAGCACAGGATTTTCTTTGCCATGAAACGTGTTGATCTGCAGCCCACTGGTTCTGTTCTAAACTGATCTAATCAGATCTTGACAGTTTTTTAGGTCCTGTGCCACTGGATGCAGCTTTCTGTCAGAAATTACACTGAGTTAAAATGGAAAAGAGGCACATGAGCTCCTATGACTGATGATGACGGGGGTTGAATCAGGGGTTATGTTCTGTGTAAAGGAACCCATTAAAACCTAATTTAATCTGAGCCATGCAGACTTGAACTTAGTTCTTTAATTTCTTACGTGCTGTAATAAATGTTCTTGTTGAACATGAGAACATGATTTTATTAACTATCAATTGTCAACATTTATAGCGAGTCAGCAGCAGATTACTGATTTAGTTTATTATTGATTATTGGCTGTTGGCTTATAGTATACTTATTATAGTATGCCTCTAAAATAGGTTAGAGGAAGCTTTGGTGTTTGTGTTAATGGACAATATAAAGGCAATATACAGAAATTATATACTTTTTTAAAAAAATATATAAATTAAAATTTTTGTTCATAAGTTATGCTGAGGCAGCTTTTTGTCTCTTTACCAGAGAATCCGATTATTATGTACTTAATGGAGTCTTTATGGTAAAAAAATAAAAATAAGAAAAAAAGTGATTATTTTGCTTGTGAGCTTTATATGATATTCTCACATATATCATATTGCATGACAGCATGGCGCCAGGCCCCTCCCTCAGCCATAAAGTCCATTGGGTCATTTTACAATCAAGCAATAACACTTATGGACAGAAAGCCAATCTGCTACCACCACTGCAAAATTCTAGAAAAGTATAAATTGCTAAGCTTTGCAAGTTTTAATCGCTTGTGCTTTCTTAAACTAATATTCAAATGTATTAGTAATTTATCACCAGAGCCACTTAGTTCATTTGTTCAGAGACAGAACAGCAGTAGAGTCACCAGAGGTCCCACCAACCAGAATTGTAAGCTCCCGCACTGCAGAACTTCGTTTGGTTAGTCTGCCTTTTCTTATAAAAGTGCAAAGCTGTGGAATACATTACCAACTGAGACAATACCTGAGTTTAAAACCTTCACCGCTAGGCTTACATTTTGGCTTAAAACAAAACAAAACTTTACCCACTTGTAAATAGTACCGTATGTGTGTGTAAATGAATTATAGATTGTGTATTGTGTGTTTAGGTTAGTTTTATATAGGTTTAGGACATACGTGCATTTTAATGTATTTTAATGTATTGTAGTGTAGAAAGGCCCAACCAGGGACAAGAGTTGAGAACTAGCTTTGGCTAAAAACTCTGCATGGCATCAGCTACAATATTTTGTGACTATGTACAAATGCAATGTCCCTGTCAAATAACTCAAATAAATAAATAAAAAAATAAAAATATTTTACTAAGCTTTAATGGATCACCACATGCAAAAAAAATGCCAGAAATTCAGTAATACTTGTAAAGACCGAACCAGCAGTAAGTGTTTCACATATTGTGAGAGATCATAGAGATAGCTATCATCTGACTAATTGTTTCTCTCTCTCTCTTCTCACAGTCTAACACAGTAGGATGAATGCTGCTTTAGGATTCATCGTTGAGTACAGATTTTTATTTTATGGATAAACGACATTTTTTGAAAGTGTTTCATGTATCCAGTCTTACTGATTGCCACTAACTCACTGCATGACTTAAGAGGATTTGAAGAGTTGCACAGTTCAAACATATTTGAGGGAGTGCAAACATGGGTGGTGTGTTGTATGTGGGCTGGTCTGCACCAAAACACCAGGGCGACGTTTTTGTCCCAGTCCACCTCTGGTACCAGCTACAGTTTTATGACCACATAATATTGAATAGATCTAACTCTCGCCGTCAAAAGTGCTCTGACCTGTCAGGATGAGGTAAATGGGATGTTGATCAGTCCCTTTCTACCTTGTGGGTGGGGTTTTGTGGATTGGGCGTATTTGACACAGCTGTCAAATTCCATCAGGTTGATTTCTGGCTTGTTTTCTAAACAATTCAGACTTTTGCTATAGAATTATCTGCAGTGAGTCCCAAATTGCAGACAAACAACAAAGATGCCTTTTTACACATTTATTTCTTGCAATAAATGGCCCATTACAGAAAGCAGCCCAGCAGCTCCGTCAGGTGAAGGACAAACATTAAAGCTGCTTGGAGTCATTTATACACATGGACAAAAAGGCACAAAGAAATTTGATTGACTGAGTTGCATATGAGGAGAAACACAGCAGAAAGACAAGATATATATATGAATTTTCCATTAAACGCTTCAACTATAAACAATATGAAATTACAAAGAATCTAATGAAGAGTAACATAAAGCTGGAAACCATAGCCATTGTTTTATTGTTTGCACTAGATATTATCTCGGTTTTGGTGACAAGCAATGTTGAAAGCTGAAACAAAATCTGAAATTTTTAGGTTTTTTTGCCATCTATCCATCTTCTGCCGCTTATCCAGAGTCGGGTCGCAGGGGCAGGTGCCTAAGTTGGGAAACCCAGACTGCCCTCTCCTCGGCCACCAGCCAATCTGGGGAAATCCGGCGGCATATCCGGGCCAGCCACGAGATGTCTTTCCGGATCCAAGGTCTTCCCCAGGACCTCTTTCCAGGGGGACGTGCCCGTGATATTTCTATTGCCTGCCAGCAAATACGAGCCAATGGATGCGGATTAAATAAGCTGCAGTTCAGATTACTTTCAGTTCCTGCACTCTCCAACACATAGACAATTTTACAGTCTTCCAGCTCTTTCATTTTACCTTGTGGTCTAACTATGTCTTTAATAGTGAACATCTCATAAGGTGGGATAAGGACTTCTTGCTCACGATCATTTAAGAATGAATAGTTTTTTAAATATCCACCATAGCAGGTCTCAATCTTAAAGCAGGTCTCATTACCAAAGAATTTCAGGTCCATTCTGTAAGAACTGGATGCAAAGAAACCAAAACGAATAGTCTGGTTGACCGTTCCATTAAAAGCAGCTCGAGTTCGTCTGTAGGTGATGTGACAGTGGTTATTAGGATTCAAGATTCTAACAGCTGTTGTCAACAGGGAATGTAAAATATGGTACTGGAATGACTCAGTATAATTTTCCCTTTGTTTTCTGACTGCTGTATTAAAATCTGAATATATACCTCTAGCTGTGTACACACAGATTGCTTGCATGTGATCCATGGTCAGAGCCATGTCCTCTGGGCTCCTTTTCTTAAACCTATCATCAGCACACGTTTCAGCTTTTTTCCATGCCCATGCATATTCTTCTCCACTTGTCAGCTCTTTAGAGTACTGCTTTTTTATCCAGTCCATCGATGCCGTGTCGTTGCAGCCATCATACATGTCATCAACTGATTTCTCAGCCATGTCTAATGGGAACACATCACTGAGAGGGATCTATAAACAAAATAAAGACAAAAAGAAGAGAGACAGTTATTGTTGTTTGGAGTTGCTGGCATCTGTTTGGTCTATTTAGAAACCTGATTGAAGAAAAAATAAAATTTATCTCAGATTAAGATGTTTTTTCGAATCCTCAGCCATGTTTAATGGGAACTAAAAACAAACAAAGAAAAAGAAAGATGCCAAAAGAGGCTATTAAAGAGTTATTGCTGTTTGGTACGGCTGATGTTCATGTAGAAGCATGATGAAATAACAACCACATGAAATTTTCTCTTCCTCAGAAACAACAGGCTCAAACACAGATTCAGGATCATGCATTACTTTCTTACTCTTACTCTCAAATGTAAGTCGCTTTTGATAAAAGCGTCTGCTAAATGACTGTAGAATAGAATGCATTAGATTTTTTCTTGACAATTGTACGTAAACAAGATTTTTTTCTTCCTGTGGAGAAGTGAAGGCCAGAGTCTCCCGAATGAGAGAGTCTCTCAGACAAAATCTGAGTCATCTCTGCCAAAACTAAGTAAAACCTAGTGAACCCTATTTGGGACCTGCCTTAAATGTTTTCTTAACAAATGTAAAGATTTTTCTTTTACCCATTTGGCATAAAAAGTGGAGGCTACAAACCCCACAAATGGGAACATGGTGATAATGTTTTCCAAACTGCAATGAAATTATGCTATACATTATTTTCTATATCACATTTGAAATCCTGATTTTATTTTCATGCTCGGGCACACGTGAAATAACTTGGTGACTTTGTTAACTTAAGGAACTCCTAATGTTGAGAGATTTCAGATATAAAATTTTACAGATACGTCTGACTACAGTCTAAGGCAGTGCTGAGGTGTGTCAAAAATAATATAAATCTCACACCAGCTTTGTTTTTACAAACAAATACTAAACAAATGCAACATCAGTAAAACAATATGCTGTATACACAAAATGTTACTTCACTTTGTTTTAATTTGCTATTTACTAAAATTAATTGCTCAAAGATCTTTGGTGAAGTTTTGTAATGACTGAAGATGTACTCACAACCCTCTTGGAGTCCACAGAGAGCATCCAGCACAGGGTCAGACACAGCGGAGTGAAGATCATCATGTTCTTCATGTCATCAACAACACAGTTCCTACAATCTGAAGAGCTTCTCAAGGTATGAGCAAAGGTCTCCTCCTGAAGTTGGGTTTTATATTGGACATGTTTTTTTTTTATCTCCTCCCACCTCTCTCCTCCCATTTCTTTTGAGATTCTTAAATATTTTGACTATTAGTATAAAAAGTATATTTAGTAAAGGGAAAAACAGGCATGTTGCATAGCTGGAACTCAAAAGTTGGAATACTTTCTAGAAAAAGCAGAATGAACCCATGTAAACTTTTGGGACTTTGTACCAGGAATGTCTGGAAGTGACATGAAGCAGAGTATAAATAGAAAGGAGAAACTTAATCTTTACAATATTTTTGCTGTCTTGTGTTGCATGTTAATAAACTCTTGAATCATGCAGAAACTGAATTCTGAGTCTGTGTGCTCGTTTGATGATGAAAATCTCTCAACTTGTGTAAAACGTGCATCTTTGCCAGCACATTAGACTGATTTCCACTGTGAAAGTTTCCCTCTGAAACTGGAAAAAAAAATTTATGTCTTAACTTGGCTACAGTTCATTAACAGCGACAGATATAATTAATTATTTTGTTACATAAATTTCTTCCATCCAACCCAACAATAATAAACCTTTTATAAAAGGAAAAAAACCTTTTTCTCCCCAAGTTCACCCCATTTCTGGAGGTTTTAATGACATGGCTGTGCATTGGTCAAAATACCACAGGATTACAGTACCACAGCTGTTTGGAAGTGAGTGGGCTGGCAGCAAAGTTATTTCAGCGATAACGCTGATGTGAAGTTTCCAGAAAGCAGTGGCCCAAGGTGGTGCTTATGGAGCCTTTCTGAGGATCTCTCAGGAAATGAGCTGACTTGAAACCTGGATGCTTGTTGTCCCCAGAGTAAATGCAGGAGCCAGGCCAGCTGGTGGGTCTAAGGGTTTGGAGTGATGAACAAAATTATTCTTGGAATAGTCTCTCTAGGGCGGCTTTCAATTAAAGGTAAGTTGTAGATACTTCCATTGAGAGTAACTAAATAAAGGCAATGAGTGGAGAGCCAATCAGAGTAGATAAGCAGTTTGCATGATGAGGTGATGTCCAATTGCTGTGTCCCAGGCAACTCTGGTGATGAGGTGATGAGCAGGTGTTGTGAGGACCAGGAACCTGCTGGAAAGCAGAGAATGCTACACCTAAACCACACTCGCATTTACACAGAAGGAGTGAGACTCCAGATAACCAAAACCCAGTACATAGAAGAATAACACACTCATGTGTACAGTACTTAGACAAGAAGAATGCTTTCATGACGATTTCTCTGGCTCTTGTGCAGAAAACTAAAGAAAGATTTTCTGAGATTTTAAGAAAAGCATGAGACAACAAGCACAATGAATCTGGTAAGGTCAAGCCATCCACTTTATATATTATCAAAAACTGGGACTTATGGATATTTGTGGGGGAGAGAAGTTGCTTCCCTGATGATGAAGGTACTGGATCACAAAAATAGAACCTGCAGCAGGTGATAGATCAGAATCACACACATGCATTTGACCAGTTCCTTTATTTCCACCACAAGGCAAATCCGTTTTTATAGCCGTCTGGTGAATTAAATCAATCCACAAAGAACAGTATTAATGTTATGAAAATACAGATTTCAAACTAGATGGAGCAAACATAACCGCTATATACATCTATATTCACAGGTCAGAGGATGTGTGTTTGCTGGAGGAGCACAACAGCTACACACAGTTTGGCATAGACAGTCACCACCAGCTGGCATTAGTTATGTCCCTGTTTTTTAAGCTAAAGCTGCACCACATTGCCAAGATGACTACACTTAGCTTACAGAGAAACAACATGTGCCAGAAGCTCAACAAAACAGTCTTGTTCAAAGAGTTTTAGCCAAGCCATGTCTTTTGGGCTGTTTATTTTTATTTATTTTGTTTTCAGTTTTGTTTTACAAGAGCTTGTACATTGATTACTAAGGTGTAGTTTGTGTCGGTTTGAAGTTCTCTCTCCCTCTGCTATGCACTGTGTATCTGTCTAGTGTTAGACAGATACACATGTAGTGTTTCCTTCCACCCATGTCCGTTGATTTGTTCAGTGAGAACAAACAACTTCTCTCAAAGTCAAGATATTTATTTTTACAAATAACTGGAAATGTGACAGAATTCTGAGACTACCTCACCCTTTCTAGTTACAGAGGGAGAAGTTCTGCTGCTGATAGCCAAAATCCCCTCTGCTTTCCCCGAACCCAGTAATAATACCTTGCCTAAACTAAACAGTGATTGGACGCTATAACTAACTAATCAACTGTTTTTCTGCTGTCAGCCTGCTTCGACTCCATCTGAGGTTCCTGTTTCTGCAAAAACAGAAGTACGGCCAAAAGCAACCACATGTTGCCAGTCAGACATTTCCCATAATACTAGTTTTAACCTTTAAATGTTAGCTCTTTTTCTTCACTTAGAAACAGAAAGCAACGCATGTTAATCCAAGATTACACAATATTCTTGTTGCAAAGCTTTGCTTTGCAAAGCTGCAATTAAATATTTTGACTAAGGTCATACACAAGTTATACATTCAAAGACAAATCAAAATATTATCTAACACTAGTGAAATTTTAAGTTGGGTCATTTAATTGTATATCAGTTTAACTTGGAGTCTTTTCAGTGGTAAATTCAGTTCCAGGTTCACTCGCATCTCTCTGTTTTTATCTCTGTTCTCCAGGTGTAAATCTCTACAATACTCTAGTTCTCTGTACAGGGTGGGGATATTAACAAGCTGCATTCCTTCATGCATATTTGTAAATCTTGCACCTATTTTGTATTGCAAATGAATGTCACTTGTATGTCCAAGATGTTACAGCCACTGAATTGAATAAAAAATAATGTAAAATAATGTAATATAAATGTATTATAATGTGTTATGATAATATAAATATTACTAATATAATTAATCAATTTGAATTATTACATGTTTAAACTAAAGATACAATAAATTTAATTTATATTATATATATATATATATATATATATATATATATAGAAAGAAGAAGAACTGACGTTTCAATACAACAACTCCCCACCTCCCCCCACCAACACCACCACCTGCTGGGACCCGTTCTCATCTCCTGCCCCCAGGACTTCCTCACAGCCCCCACAGCTCTTCCCCACCTCCGACTGCAGACACCTCTTCGCACCTCTGTTGTCACCTCCACCCCCCAGCCCACTGCTTACATCCACCTCAGAACCTGCTATACCCCCCACCCCCCAGTCTGGACTCCACATCACATCCAGCCAGGTGAAGAGAGAACTGGAGAGACTCAAACAGAGGAAAGCCGCTGGACCGGACGGACTCAGCCCTTATGTGCTGAAAGCATGTTCCGGTCAGCTCTGTGGAGTTCTCCAGCACCTCTTCAACATGAGC
The DNA here is from genome assembly GCF_017639745.1 of Melanotaenia boesemani. Lineage (NCBI taxonomy): Eukaryota > Metazoa > Chordata > Actinopteri > Atheriniformes > Melanotaeniidae > Melanotaenia > Melanotaenia boesemani. The sequence continues at coordinate 16,181,171 of NC_055698.1, read as the reverse complement.
CTACGCCTTCAGAGAGTGCCAGTGCTCTGGAAAACATCGTGCCTGGTCCCAGTGCCCAAAAAAGGACGTCCTACTGCACTGGAGGACTACAGGCCAGTAGCACTGACCTCTCACACCATGAAGGTCATGGAGAGACTGGTTCTGGCGCACCTCAGGCCACTGGTGGGCCCATCACAAGACCCCCTCCAGTTTGCATATCAGCCCCATGTTGGGGTTGATGATGCAATCATCTACTTGCTGCAGAGGGCCTACTCCTCCCTGGATAGACCTGACACATCAGTCCGCATCATGTTCTTCGACTTCTCCAGCGCCTTTAACACCATCCAGCCTGGACTGCTGAAGGCCAAACTTCTGGACATGTGGGTGAGTGCTCCCCTCGTCGCCTGGGTAGACGACTATCTGACGGGCAGACCGCAGTTTGTGAGATTACAGAACTGTGTGTCTGATCGTCTGATCAGTAACATTGGGGCCCCCCAGGGAACTGTGCTGTCTCCCTTCCTCTTCACCACATACACATCAGACTTTAAGTACTGCACTGAGTCGTGTCATCTGCAGAAATTCTCTGATGACACGGCCATTGTGGGATGTGTGGAGGGGGGGAGGGAGGCAGAGTACAGGGACCTGGTGGACCGCTTTGTGAGGTGGTGTGGGGAGAACCACCTACTGCTGAACGTGGCGAAGACGAGAGAGATGGTGGTGGACTTTAGGAGGAACAAGCCTCTGCCCTCTCCTGTCTGCATCAATGGGACGGATGTGGACTCAGTGGACTCATACAAATATTTAGGCGTCACACTTAACAATAAGCTGGACTGGTCCACCAACACTGACGCCATCTACAAGAAGGGGCAGAGCCGGCTTTACTTCTTAAGGAGGCTCAGGTCCTTCCACGTCTGCAATAAGATGCTGCAGATGTTTTATCAGTCTGTGGTGGCGAGCGCCATCTTCTTTGCTGTAGTGTCCTGGGGTGCGGGCATCAAGGCAAAGGACGCCAACAGACTGAAGAAACTGATCAGAAAGGCAGAGTCTGCTGTCAGCTCTAAACTTGTCACCCTGGAGGAGGTGGTGGAGGAGAGAATGCTGGCAAAACTGCTGGCAATCAGGGACAACCCCTCCCACCCCCTCCATAACACACTGGACAAGTTAAAGAGCAGTTTTAGCAGCAGACTGATCCAACCCCGCTGCTCTAAGGAACGGTACAGGAGATCGTTCCTTCCTGCTGCTATAAGACTCCATAACTCATCCACCTCTGCCAAAGCCATGATCACACAACTGGACTAAGCCAACCACTGAACTTACTGCAACCTATAACTGTCGCTTGATATTATATATCATATAATTATACAATATTTGTATCCTTTGCACATCCAACATTCTGTATCATCTTTGCACATCCTTTATTTACATAGTCATATTGACATATTAATATCTGATAGCTAGTTTCATTATTACTGCCACTGCACTTTATCTGCCAATCCACTCTGTATTCATATTTTATTTATTTCTAATTTTATTCCACTCTGGATTTCTATCTTTATTTTATTTCTACTTCTATTCCACTTATATTGTATATTTTACTTCTATTTTTTATTCATAGTTTATGCCACGTATGACACTGGACTACTGTAACAAAGCAATTTCCCTTCGGGGATAAATAAAGTTGTCTGTCTGTCTGTCTGTCTGTCTGTCTGTCTCTTTGTCTGTCAAAACTCATGCAGATGGACAGAACATCGTGATTTTTGGACGGGAAACTTTTATTTATGATTTTTTTTTAATAAATGCGGTTTTTATTTATGCAAGACAGCAAAGGTAAGACATGCTTTCTGATTTTTACAAACGTGTAGCATAAATCGGGTCTTCTTCTACCTCTGGTTCGGTGAATCTTGGTCATAGCGAGATGAAACTTCCAGCTGTAGAATCTGTGAGATGTGAGCTTTCAGTAGAGGAGCCGTTTTTTCGTGTTCATGGAGCGCCATCATCTGTGTTCATATGTGTGTTCGGACTTTGTGTAACCCCTTAACTCCCGGTAGCGGAGGCTGCAGGTACAGAGGTGAAACTAAACAGTTAAGCTAAGAATGAAAGGTTAGAGAATTTATAGGCCAGAAATCTGCATAATGAAGCAGTAAAGGTGCATGGATGGAAGCTTTTGTGCATATTGTGAATATTTCTCTCTCCTCACCATCTAGAAGCTGCGAGATACTCATCCTGCTTTCTGTCTGTTCACCTGATGCTGATATTCATCACATATTGTTCCTTCTGTGTTTAGAAGGAAGCAGTTTCACAGCTTTAAATTTATCCTGCTGACTTTTCACCTTTTAGTTAGTAAAGCCTGAACATTTCATCCTTCTTTGTCATAAAAATTTGATTTTATAAATATACAGTATATGAAGAAATATTTTAACTGTTGTTGAGAAAACTGCTGCTAAACCTGTTTGTGTTTAGTGCAGGGGTCTGCAACCTTTCCAATCCAAAGAGCCATTTTTCCCTCAGCCAGCTAAATAAAACTGCAAAAAGGCAACTTAATATATATATGTTTTTAATGAAGCACCACCATAGGATATTTGTTATTTTTGAAGAACCACGTTTTTTGTTTCCATTTTTATGTTTTAAAATAAAGAAAAACATAAAACCGTTATTTAAAAAAAGGATAGACAGGCTTTCTTCTTAGTAATGTAGATATTTGTGGAAAATTATGTAAAGTAAAAAAAAAGTCCCTGGTTTCCAAACTAATGACAAGAAAGCTAGATTTAAAAAAATATATTTTAGCAACGTATTTAGAGGTATTGTGGAAGGTCCAGAAAGTCACTTGCAGCTCTAGAGTCACAGGTTGGAGACCCCTGATGTAGAGTTTGTAAACCAAAATTTACTACATTTTGTTTATATAGCTGTAGGCCTTCTTTTAAAAGAAAGAGACATTTTGCGCGTAACAATGCGATTAATGCGATATATAGTTACTTGAATTAGTAAAATACATGAAAGCAGATAGCACAGCAAAGAAGCGGTAAAAATGAGGTCACAAATCAATAAACAAAAGTTTTGTCATTGTTTTATATATTTATTTTTCCTATGAGACTGGGATAGTTGAACCTATAGAAAAACATGTTTAGTTCAATCTATTCAGGACTCCATTCATTTGATCCTTCTTTGTAAATCCTGCAAGCTTTTTAATCCTACTCATACCACTCTAACCTGTCATTAATGACATGGTAATAGGTCTTTGGACCCTGTGGGTTGTGAGTTGGGTCTTTGTGGATTGGGAGTGACACAGCTGTCAAGATTCCATAAAGTTGACATCTGGCTACTTTTTTAGTTTGACTGAAAAAAATCACATTCTGCAGTAAATCCAGAATAACAGAGAAACAACAAAGATGCCTTTTTACACGTTTATTTCTTGCAATAAATGGTCCATTGCAGAAAGCAGCCCAGCAGCTCCGTCAAGTGAAGGACAAACATTACAGCTGCTGGGAGTCATTTCTACACATGATGTAGAAAAAAAGCACAAATAAGTTGATTGAGTTGCATATGAGGACTGAAGATTAAGCATAAAGTTGAAAACCATAGCCACTGTTTAGATTTTTCCTTTTATTTTTTTTCATTGTTTGCACTAGATATTATCTTGGCTTTGGTGAAACGTGATTTCAACCTTTGTAACCCGAGCTGAAGAGTTTTTTTAACCTGTTGCACAAGACCTAACTTGCAGTTCAGATTATTTTCAATTCCTGCACTCTCCAACACATATAGAATTTTACAGTATTCCAACCCTTTCATTTCACCTTCTGGTTTAACTTGGTCTTTGATAGTGAACTTCTCATAAGGTGGGATGAGCACTTCTTGCTCGTCATTGTAGTATGAATAGTTTTTCAAATATCCACCATAGCAGGTGTTAATCTTAAAGCAGGTTTTATTACCGAATCGGGTCAGGTTTGTCATGTAAGAGCTGGATGCAAAGGAACCAAATCGAATTGTTTGGTTGACCGTTCCAGTAAATGCATCTCGAGATCGTCTGTAGGTGGTGTGACAGCGGTGATTAGGATTCAAGATTTTAATGGCTGTTGTCAACAGCAAATGTAAAATATGGTACTGGAATGACTTAGTATATTTTTTCTTTTGTCCTCTGACGGCTTCATTGAACTTTGAATACACATCAAAATGTGTGTACACACAGATTGCTTGCATGTGATCTTTGGTCAGATTCATGTCCTCCCTGCTCCTTATGTTAAACTTCTCATTAGCACACGTTGTAGCATTTTTCCAAGGCCGTGCATATACTCCACTTGTCAGCTCTTTAGAGTACTGCTTTTTTCTCCAGTCCATCGATGCCGTGTCGTCGCAGCCATCGTACATGTCATCAACCGAATCGTTAGCCATGTTTAATGGGAACCCAGGACTGTGGCGGATCTATAAGCAAAAAAAAGACAAAAAGAAGAGAGACAGTTGTTGCTGGCATTTGTTTGGTCTATTTAGAAACCTGATTGAAGAAAAATTTTAATTAAGATTAAGATGTTTTTTTTTTCTAGTAAAGAAATGTCTGTGGAAACACTTTGTGTTACAATATTTCAGTTATCACATGTAGATGCAAATGGAGGTGACCACTTACTAGTGCACTTACTGGATGTTAACTTTATAATAACAACCATATGATATCTCTGTTTTCTCTTCCTCAGTCATTGACTCAAACAGAGAATCAAGGAGGAATCATTCATGTCTTATTTTCTCTCTTGATAATTGTACATCAACACAATTTTTCTGTGGACAATTAGAAGACACAATCTCCTGAATGAGAGCTTGGTGATGATGTTTTCCATTATAAGTGGAAATAAGCTTAATGCAGTGCAGAGAAATGTTAAAAACTATTAAAATCTTGGACTAGTTAACTATAACAAGTGCAAAAGCAAAAATTCAGTATGCTGTATACAACAGAGTGACATAAAAACACATCTGTTCAAAAGTGTCGGTTGTTTAACAATCCAGCTAAAAATAAATTTGGTTTCAGTTTGTTTTAATTTGCCATTTACAGCCACTCCTGGACTCTACCAACAAAACATAAAGTTGCTCAAACATGATTTTATTGGTGAAGTTTTGGAATGACTGAAGTTGAACTCACCCTCATGGAGTCCACAGAGAGCATCCAGCACAGGGTCAGACACAGCGGAGTGAAGATCATCATGTTCTTCATGTCGTCAAGAACACAGTTCCTACAATCTGAAGAGCTTCTCAAGGTATGAGCAAAGCTGTCATCCAAAACGTGGGTTTTATATACTTCAAATATGAGTCATGAAATATGGTAATAAGTACACATTTTATCTCCTCCCATTTCTTTTGAAATACCAAATATTTCAAAAGAAATGTCCAACTGTCCATATATCATTGTGTCCTGTTTTCTTTCTCTTTTTTCTGTGTTGTTTGTTCCAAATTTTGCATATTTCTGTTAGAGACCGCCTTTTTCTTTTCTTTGGGGGATACTTGGGTAGAAAAAAAATACCCAAATATTTTGGCTAATTGTATAACCAGCACAAAATCCAGTTTAATGCCATCATTAAAGGACTAGTGTGGTGAACATAATATAGTATAAAATATTCTTTGTTTAATCAAAGTGAAAACAAACCTCAAAGAAAAGAAGATGAAACTTCAACAGTTTTTCAATTCATTTAAACATGTAATCGTCACAAATACAAACTTTCTGTATATCAGAAAAACATCTGTTACCCAGTGAGGTCTGTGTATTCCACATATTACTATTTTATTTATGTGATTCCTGTACTGTAATTTGCTTTAATTAGCAATGTGTATGTTCCTTTGTTTATATCCGGCCCTCCACTGTTTAAATAAAAGTTCAAATTGTTTTTGCCTTAGACTTCCCTAAAAACCTTATGCTTATGTTTCCACACACAACTTCTCTAAAACTCTTGTGTTAGTTTCTTACAAACATGATCTGCATAAAAGACTTCTCAATTTTCTTTTTTCTCAGCCACAGTGTGAGGTAGTTTCCTCATTTTAGTTAAATCCTCTTTTTCTTATTAACTTAAGGCTTTTTATTAGAATAGAATAGAATAGAATAGAATAGAATAGAATATTCTCTATTATTGAATCTATTGTCCAAGAAAGTGGAAAATTGTCTTTGGCTTTCTACCACAACCCACACACACCTCTAACATATAGTACTGCATAGATGCAATAAAAATACAAATAAAACAAAAATACATCTAAAACACTAACACCTTAAACGTTAAGAAGTATAACTGCAGCAGTTCAAATTAACCTTTGTGAATTGGTCACTTTGTTGAATTAAGAATGCCGATGGCATTTGGTATAAAAAACTTTGTGAAGGGACCTTTAGCCAGAGAAACTCTAAATCGCCTTCTTGACTTCAGAAGCTCAAACTAACAGGACAGAGGGTGATCGTCATCTGCCAGGATTCTCTTAGCTTTCCTCTTTGTCTTTTCAGTATCGATATTCACAAGAGGCAGCTGGTATTTTTTTTAAGGTTAAGGGGGTTGGGGTGGGTGAAGGATGGAAGGGGGGAGTGGTCGATGGTGTCCTGATTCCAGGGGTGCGTAACTGGAACATTGGGGTTGGTACTGGCACGCTCCAGGTGGTCATCTAAGTGGGCCTGGTCCTCCTTAGCATGGCACGGGCCCTCTGCCTTATAAATAAATATATAAATAACCAAAACATGCACTGAGATAAATAAAGTACCAGAAACACACACACACACACACACACACACACACACACACAAAACCTAAATTAAGTAGTCTATAAACCCACTGGACAACTCAGTGACTACATTAGCATGCAGAGTATGAAGAATGGGGAGTGATCGTAAATGAGTGTAATCTTGCAAATGTGACCACCAAATGTGACCTCTATGGAGGCTAGAGGCAGACAGGCACCGGCAGGCCAAGATCAGCAGCCATTGACCCCCCTGGGAACCGGCCATCCAGGGTGGTCAGAGTGCAGGGCCCAGGTAATACTCTTGGGGACATGGGCCTAAAGCAAGGGTATTTCACATACTTGTCGAAATTCTCCTTGCCTGGTCTGGAAAATGAATTTTTACAAGCTGAAAGCAGTAAATTAAGGACACATTTAACAATCCTTAGTGGAGTTACCTAACAGTAGAGACATGTCTTTCCATCTCTTTGAAATGGATGAACTTTTGTTCATCGATTCACCAACTCACTTTAAGGGAACAGTCACGTTCACGCCGGCCTTGGTCAGATCGGCTTCAGCGGTGCTTTTCCACATTATATGAAGTTTGGTCGTAGACACAGAGAAGTTCCGCCCTCCTCTCTCTGTGATTGGTTCTGGAGTAGTGCTTCAAATGTGGACAAAACTACCTGTACTTGTATTTTCTGATTTTTACTTGTATTTTTTATTTGTAATTGTATTTTTTTTAGCTTGTATTTGTATTTTCTGATCTGCAGAATTAATATGTACTTGTATGTTAAAAAACCTGGGTAAGATTTACAAATATGGAGACAGAAATCACAAAACATCCCAGAAACTTACACTGGCTTAAATTAATTTGATGCCGAAGTATCAAACACATATCAGAACTAGTGTGAGAAACTGAACTTCATATTTAGCTAGTAGTGCTTCTATTGTAGGCGATCTTTGGGTAACTATGGCAACACAGAAGGGAGTGGGTAACACCGCATGTTTTTTAACACTTACTGGAAATGCACATAGAGGGAGTCAGGAGATGAAGAATCCAGCAACTTCTTCATTTAATGGAGGAAGAAAGGAGAATAGAACGCTGAAGACAAAGGTGACGACGTGTAAGTTTAACTTATTGAACATACGCCGATTGTGTGCGTGTCATATGTGTAAACATTTCAGACGTTATTCTACTGTCTACATGGAGCATGTTACGATAAGTGAATATTTCAGACGGCAGGTTTATTGTAACTCGTGTTTTGTTTGTGTTTCAGACGTTGCTGCAGCTCATTGAACAACACTCCTCACCATCCAGCTGGGTCTGGAGCAAAGCAGAGGACTGGTGGAAAAAGGTTGTTCCCAGTTTTACCAATGAGAATTTCCGTCACTGAAGGGTTGGTTGTGACTTACTTATGGTTTAGAAGAGTTATGAGGAGATACAGTCACACTAAATTAGTAGTATATAAGGGTTAAAATGTAGAAAGGATAGCTAAATGTTTACAGGTGTGTACTTCTATAAGTGTCAACAAGTATATCCCTCTGGACGTATATCCCCGGAGTCGGACCCCTCTTACTTCCCGCTCTCGCTGTCTCACACACACACACGTAGGGAGTTGGGAGGCGTGGAGCCATGCGGGGTGGAACGGAGGAGACCATTCAGTGGTCTCCTTGGATGCACCCCGTGGCGACCCGGGTCGGGGCCGGGTCCCGGGGTGGCTGCGCTGTTGGGCTGCTGGCTCTGTGGGGGTTGGGTCAAGGGGGGGTGCTTGGGGCTCGCTGTCCACTGGTCCGCCTGGGGTGTCCCCCACGGGGCATGGTGGGTGGGTTGTGAGTGGCGTGGCTGTGTGGTGGTGGGTGGTTGTGGGTGCGGCGCGGGGGAGGGTGTGAGTGTGGTGTTATGTGGGGTGCAGATTGAGGTAGGTGGGGAGTGGGGGGAGGGGTCGATAGCACCCTGGTTCCTGGGGTGTGCGGCTGGAACATCGGGGTGTGTGCTGGCCTACGCCGGGTGGCTGTCTGGGGGGGCCTGGTGCTGCTTTAGGATTCATCGTTGAGTACAGATTTTCATTTTATGGATAAACAACATTTTTTGAAAGTGTTTCATGTATCCAGTCTCACTGATTGCCACTAACTCACTGCATGACTTAAGAGGATTTGAAGAGTTGCACAGTTCAAACATATTTGAGGGAGTGCAAACATGGGTTGTGTGTTGTATGTGGGCTGGTCTGCACAAAATACCAGGGCAACGTTTTTGTCCCAGTCCACCTCTGGTACCAGCTACAGTTTTATGACCACCTAATATTAAATAGATCTAACTCTCGCCGTCAAAAGTGCGCTGACCTTTCAGGATGAGGTAAATGGGGTGTTGATCAGTCCCTTTCTACCTTGTGGGTGGGTTTTGTGGATTGGGCTTGTTTGACACAGCTGATAGATTCCATCAGGTTGATTTCTGGCTTTTTTTCTAAACAATTCAGACTCTTGCTGTAGAATTATCTGCAGTGAGTCCCAAATAACAGACAAACGATAAGGATGCCTTTTTACACATTTATTTCTTGCAATTAATGGCCCATTACAGAAAGCAGCCCAGCAGCTCCGTCAGGTGAAGAACAAACATTACAGCTGCTGGGAGTCATTTATACACATGGACAAAAAGGCACAAAGAAATTTGATTGACTGAGTTGCTTATAAAGAGGAACACAGCAGAAAGACAAGATATATATATGAATTTTCCATTAAAGGCTTCAACTATTAACAACATGAAATTACAAAGAATCTAATGAAGAGTAACATAAAGCTGGAAACCATAGCCATTGTTTTACTGTTTGCACTAGATATTATCTCAGTTTTGGTGACAAGTGATGTTGAAAGCTGAAACAAAATCTGAATTTTTTTTTTTTTTTTTTGCCATCTATCTATCCATCCATCCATCTTCTGCCGCTTATCCAGAGTCGGGTCGCGGGGGCAGGTGCCTAAGTTGGGAAACCCAGACTGCCCTCTCCTCGGCCACCAGCCAATCTGGGGAAATCCGGCGGCATATCCGGGCCAGCCACGAGCTGTCTTTCCGGATCCTCGGTCTTCCCCGGGACCTCTTTCTGGTGGGACGTGCCCGTGATATTTTTTTTGCCTGCCAGCAAATACGAGCCAATGGATGCGGATTAAATAACTTGCAGTTCAGATTACTTTCAGTTCCTGCACTCTCCAACACATAGACAATTTTACAGTCTTCCAACCCTTCAATTTCACGAGATCTTTTTATGTCTTTAATAGTGAACTTCTCATAAGGTGGGATGAGCACTTCTTGCTCACGTTTATTCAAGAATGAATAGTCTTTTAAATATCCACCATAGCAGGTCTTAATCTGAAAGCAGGTCTCGTTACCAAAGATGATCAGGTTCGTTTTGTAAGAGCTGGATGCAAAGGAACCAAAACGAATTTTTTGGTTGAGTGTTCCAGTAAATGCAACATTATTTCGTCTGTAGGTGATGTGACAGTCGTTATTAGGGTTCAAGATTCTAATGGCTGTTGTCAACAGGGAATGTAAAATATGGTACTGGAATGACTCAGGATAATTTTCCCTTTGTTTTCTGACTGCTGCATTAAACTCTGAATATATATATCTAGCTGTGTACACACAGATTGCTTGCATGTGATCTTTGGTCAGAGCCATGTCCTCTGGGCTCCTTTTCTTAAACCTATCATCAGCACACGTTTCAGCTTTTTTCCAGGCCCATGCATATTCTTCTCCACTTGTCAGCTCCTTAGAGTACTTGTTTTTTATCCAGTCCATCGATGCCGTGTCGCTGCAGCCATCATACATGTCATCAACTGATTTCTCAGCCATGTCTAATGGGAACACATCACTGACAGGGATCTATAAACAAAATAAAGACAAAAAGAAGAGAGACCGTTATTGTTTAGTGTTGCTGGCATCTGTTTGGCATATTTAGAAACCTGATAGAAGAAAAAATAAAATTTATATCAGATTAAGATGTTTTTTCGAATCCTCAGCCATGTTTAATGGGAACTAAAAACAAACAAAGAAAAAGAAAGATGCCGAAAGAGGCTATTAAAGAGTTATTGCTGTTTGGTAAGGCTGATGTTCATGTAGAAGCATGATGAAATAACAACCACATGAAATTTTCTCTTCCTCAGAAACAACAGGCTCAAACACAGATTCAGGATCATGCATTACTTTCTTACTCTTACTCTCAAATGTAAGTCGCTTTTGATAAAAGCGTCTGCTAAATGACTGTAGAATAGAATGCATTAGATTTTTTCTTGACAATTTTACGTAAACAAGATTTTTTTTCCTGTGGAGAAGTGAAGGCCAGAGTCTCCCAAATGAAAAAGTCTCTCAGACAAAATCTGAGTCATCTCTGCCAAAACTAAGTAAAACCCAGTGAACCCTATTTGATACCTGCCTTAAATGTTTTCTTAACAAATGTAAAGATTTTTCTTTTACCCATTTGGCATAAAAAGTGGAGGCTACAAACCCCACAAATGGGAACATGGTGATAATGTTTTCCAAACTACAATGAAATTATGCTATACATTATTTTCTATATCACATTTGAAATCCTGATTTTATTTTCATGCTCGGGCACACGTGAAATAACTTGGTGACTTTGTTAACTTAAGGAACTCCTAATGTTGAGAGATTTCAGATATAAAATTTTATAGATACGTCTGACTACAGGCTAAGGCAGTGCAGAGGCGTGTCAAAAATAATATAAATCTCACACCAGCTCACTGGAATAAAAATATTGGTTAAGTTTTGTTTTTACAAACAAATACTAAACAAATGCAACATCAGAAAAACAATATGCTGTATACACGAAATATTACTTCACTTTGTTTTAATTTGCTATTTATTAAAATTAGTTGCTCAAAGATCTTTGGTGAAGTTTTGTAATGACTGAAGATGTACTCACGACCCTCATGGAGTCCACAGAAAGCATCCAGCACAGGGTCAGACACAGCGGAGTGAAGATCATCATGTTCTTCATGTCGTCAAGAACACAGTTCCTACAATCTGAAGAGCTTCTCAAGTTATGAGCAAAGGTCTCCTCCTGAAATTGGGTTTTATATTGGACATGAAATATGAGTCATAAAATGTTTCATAAAGCACATGTTTTTTTTTTTTTTATCTCCTCCCACCTCTCTCCTCCCATTTCTTTTGAGATTCTTAAATATTTTGACTATTAGTATAAAAAGTATATTTAGTAAAGGGAAAAACAGGCATGTTGCACAGCTGGAACTCAAAAGTTGGAATACTTTCTAGAAAAAGCAGAATGAACCCATGTATTTGGAGCTATTGGGACTTTGTACCAGGAATGTCTGGAAGTGACATGAAGCAGAGTATAAATAGAAAGGAGAAACTTAATCTTTACAAAGTATTTTTACTGTCTTGTGTTACATGTTAATAAACTCCTGAATTCTGAAGAAACTGGATTCTGAGTCTGTGTGCTTGTTTGATGATGAAAATCTCTCAACTGAACACTTTGTGTAAAACGTGCATCTTTGCCAGCACATTAGACTGATTTCCACTGTGAAAGTTTCCCTCTGCAACTGGAAAAAATTTTTATGTCTTAACTTGGATACAGTTCATTAACAGCTACAGATATAATTAATTATTTTGTTACATAAATTTCTTCCATCCAACCCAACAATAATAAACCTTTTTATAAAAGGAAAAAAACCTTTTTCCCCCCAAGTTCACCCCATTTCTGGAGGTTTTAATGACATGGCTGTGCATTGTTCAAAATACCACAGGATCACAGTACCACAGCTGTTTGGAAGTGAGTGGGCTGGCAGCAAAGTTATTCCAGCGATAACGCTGATGTGAAGTTTTCAGAAAGCAGTGGCCCAAGGTGGTGCTTATGGAGCCTTTCTGAGGATCTCTCAGGAAATGAGCAAGATGAGCTAACTGACTTGAAACCTGGATGCTTGTTGTCCCCAGAGTAAATGCAGGAGCCAGGCCAACTGGTGGGTCCAAGGGTTTGGAGTGACGAACAAAATTATTTCTTGGAATAGTCTCTCTAGGGCGGCTTTCAAATAAAGGTAAGTTGTAGATACTTTCATTGAGAGTAACTAAATAAAGGCAATGAGTGGAGAGCCAGTCAGAGTAGATAAGCAGTTCGTATGATGAGGTGATGTCCAGTCGCTGCGTCCCAGACAACTCTGGTGATGAGGTGATGAGCAGGTGCTGAGAGGACCAGGAACCTGCTGGAGAGCAGAGAATGCTACACCTAAACCACACTCGCATTTACACAGAAGGAGTGAGACTCCAGATAACCAAAACCCAGTACATAGAAGAATAACACACTCATGTGTACTTAGACAACAAGAATGCTTTCATGATGATGTCTCTCGCTCTTGTGCAGAAAAATAAAGAAAGATTTTCTGAGATTTAAAGAAAAGCATGAGACAACAAGCACAATGAATCTGGTAAGGTCAAGTCATCCACTTTATATATTATCAAAAACTGGGACTTATGGATTTGATCTATAAAATATTTGTGGGGGAGAGAAGTTGCTTCCCTGACGATAAAGGTACTGGATCACAAAGATAGAACCTGCAGCAGGTGATAGATCAGAATCACACACATGCATTTGACCAGTTCCTTTATTTCCACCACAAGGCAAATCCGTTTTTACAGCCGTCTGGTGAATTAAATCAATCCACAAAGAACAGTATTAATGTTATGAAAATACAGATTTCAAACTAGATGGAGCAAACATAGCTGCTATATTCACCTATATTCACAGGTCAGAGGATGTGTTTTTGCTGGAGGAGCACAACAGCTACACACAGTTTGGCATAGACAGTCACCACCAGCTGACATTAGTTATGTCCCTGTTTTTTAAGCTAAGGCTGCACCACATTGCCAAGATGACTACACTTAGCTTACAGAGAAACAACATGTGCCAGAAGCTCAACAAAACAGTCCTGTTCAAAGAGTTTTAGCCAAGCGATGTCTTTTGGGCTGTTTATTTTTATTTATTTATTTATTTATTTTGTTTTCAATTTTGTTTTACAAGAGCTTGTACATTAATTACTAAGGTGTAGTTTGTGCTGGTTTTAAAGTTCTCTCTCCCTCTGCTATGCACTGTGTATCTGTCTGGTGTTAGAGAAAACTCTGTGGTTTTCCTTCCACCCATGTCCGTTGATTTGTTCGGTGAGAACAAACAACTTCTCTCAAAGTCAAGATATTTATTTTTACAAATAATTGGAAATGTGACAGAATTCTGGGTTCTGAGACTACCTCACCCTTTCTAGTTACAGAGGAAGAAGTTCTGCTGCTGATAGTCAAAATCTCCTCTGCTTTCCCCGAACCCAGTAATAACACCTTGCCTAAACTAAACAGTGATTGGATGCTATAACTAACTAATTAACTGTTGCAAGGCAGATTTTTCTGCATCTTCTGCTGTCAGCCTGCTTCGACTCCATCTGAGGTTCCTGTTTCTGCAAAAACAGAAGTACGGCCAAAAGCAACCACATGTTGCCGGCCAGACATTTCCCCTGATACCAGTTTTAATCTTTAAATATCAGCTCTTTTTCTTCACTTAGAAACAGAAAGCAACGCATGTTAATCCAAGATTACACAATATTCTTGTTGCAAAGCTTTGCTTTGCAAAACTGCAATTAAATATTTTAACTAAGGTCATACACAAGTTATACATTCAAAGACAAATCAAAATAATATCTAACACTAGTGAAATTTTAAGTTGGGTCATTTAATTGTATATCAGTGTAATTTGGAGTCTTTTCAGTGTTAAATTCAGTTCCAGGTTCACTCACATCTCTCTGTTTTTATCTCTGTTCTCCAGGTGTAAATCTCTACAATACTCTAGTTCTCTGTACAGGGTGGGGATATTAACAAGCTGCATTCCTTCATGCATATTTGTAAATCTTGCACCTATTCTGTATTGCAAATGAATGTCACTTGTATGTCCAAGATGTTACAGCCACTATATTGAATAAAGAAAATAATGTAAAATAATGTAATATAAATGTGTTATAATGTGTTATGATAATATAAAAATTACCAATATAATTAATTAATTTGAATTATTACATGTTTAAATTTAATTATTTTATATTGTTTATATATGTTTATATATATATATATATATATATATATATATATATATATATACATGTACACACACATTATACACACACACACACACACACACATATATATATATATATATATATATATATATGCACCCTTAAAACAATGTTGTATGTGCACGAGCTGACTTTGGCAAGATGGCCACCAGCGTGGATGATTGACTCCATTGATCAACAGTATGGCAAGCCAAAGTGGTCATAATTCGCCACTCTATTATGTAAAAAAACGTAAAATCATTAAAAGTGCCGTTTTATGTGTCTAAAACGGCGTAATATATGCTGTTTTTTAAAGCTTCGGTAAACGCCGAAAAAGACAACGTTCTTGGTGGTCAGTAAACGGCGCTTTTTGCGATGTTCAAAGAATGCACGTAAAAAGTGCCATTTTGTTGTATTATAATTATCCCAGCCCCCCTTTTTTTGTACAGCCAGTAAAATTGAACCGTGATCATCCAATCAGTAAAGAATGAGAGCAGTACACTCCAGTTCATCTCTGCTGAAGGATTGTCTGCATTGTTCCAGTAACCCTGTGGTCTGCTTGTGTGCTTAAATCTCCAGCCATATTCAAATGCACTGCCAGGATACAAGTTCAAATATAGATAAACTTTGTTATATCTTTTAGAAAGAAAGAAAGAAAGAAAGTAAGAAAGAAAGAAAGAAAGAAAGAAAGAAAGAAAGAGTTCTTTGTTCACAGATGTCGACATACATGCATTATTGTCTGAAACCACACATTGAGCACCAACCTATGCATTACAATGAGACAGACTAAATGAGTAATGTCTATATTTAATAATATAGATAATAAAGTGTATATACTACTATATTTACTATAGTATATTGTACTTAAAGAAGAACAGCATAATAAAAGATAAGAAAAAACTTTATTAATCCCACAAAGCTAAATTTGTGTGTTACTATAACTCAACTACAGGAAAACAGAAGGAGAAAAACAGATTAACAAAAAATACCATATATTTAATTAATTCAAATCTAGGATGTGTCATTTTAGTGTTCCCTTTTTTTTAGCAGTTTATTATTGTAGAAAAATTACCAAGAGTCTGGAATGAGTAAAAAGTATATAAGGTTTATTACAGTAGAAGTATTGAATACAGAATTTCTTGCAAGTAATTGAGAGTGGTCGTCCTGACTCGCATGAAGTCGGGAGAGACTCTGGGCAGACAAGAGGAAAAACAATACATTTCTGTAGAAAGAATCCTCCTCCTTCATGAAGACCTTGGGTGGACACACAACTCCAAGAGCTGGTGTCAAAACAACATCACATAGTTGTGTCTCCACCAGAACCAGTCTGACTAAAGGTCTGAGGAAGGACCAGATGAAGGTCAACTTATCTTCCTAGTGAACTTCTAACACAGCATGTATATAGAGAAAATAAACAATAAAAGTGGATTAAAGCACAATGAGTAAAAATGTACAATGAAAAAAAGTGTAATATAGTAACAACCAGTGTAAATACAATTTATAAAGAAATATAGTAAAGGAAGTAATTATAGGTGTGATTATAATATTATATATAGAGCATAATAAGTTAAATTTCTTCCACAGTACATACACAACCACACACACACACACACACACACACACACATATATATATATATATATATAGGAACTTGAATTAGTAAAATACATGAAGGCAGATAGCACAGCAGCTCGAGCAGCTGAAAAATCCTACTTATATATTAGAAGGATGCTCATTATGTGGTATGTAGTATAACCAGTCTACAGTCATTGAGGGAAGATGGATGAAATTTGATTTTCTAGGTACTGAAATGAAGATGTCTTCCAAAAATCTGAAAACTTGTCCTGACCCAGAATAAAATGTATTGTAAAAGCTGTGGTTGCAGAGTGGGTGTGAAGTCTGTGTGGCTGAGGGAAGGGGAAGAGACTCAAGAAACAGAGAAATTTGAATTTGTGCTGATGAGAACACAACTTTATGTTTATATACCACCAGCAATCAACAATATCTAGTTTAAGCATCTAACACATTTTACCTCATATACAGGCCATAGCTCCACTGGCCTGTAAAAGTAAAATATTTCACTTTTTAAAATGTGACCACAATGTTGTTTCATGGCCATTTTCCAAAATTCAATGAGACGTTGTTTTTACTGACAAAGAAACAACAAAAATGAGGTCACAAATCAATAAACAAAAGTTTTGTCATTGTATTAAATCCTGCAAGCTTTTAAATCCTACTCATACCACTCTAACCTGTCATTAATGACATGGTAATAGGTCTTTGGGCCCTGTGGGTTGTGGGTCGGGTCTTTGTGGATTGGGAGAGATACAGCTGTCAAGATTCCATAAAGTTGACATCTGGCTACTTTTGAGGTCGACTGAAAAAAAAATCACATTCTGCAGTAAATCCAGAATAACAGAGAAACAACAAAGATGCCTTTTTACACGTTTATTTCTTGCAATAAATGGTCCATTACAGAAAGCAGCCCAGCAGCTCCGTCAAGTGAAGGACAAACATTACAGCTGCTGGGAGTCATTTCTACACATGATGTAGAAAAAAGGCACAAAGAAGTTGAGAGAGTTGCATATGAAGACTGAAGATTAAGCATAAAGTTGGAAACCATAGCCACTGTTTACATTTTTCATTTTATTTTATTTATTTTTTTATATTTTTTTTATTGTTTGCACTAGATATTATCTTGGCTTTGGTGACAAGCGATTTCAACCTTTAAAACAAGAGCTGAAAAGGTTTTTTAATCCGTTGCACAAAACCTGCAATATTTTGTTTGCCTTCCAGTAAATACGAGTTAATGGATGTGGATTAAATACGTTGCAGTTCAGATTACTTTTATATCCTGCACTCTCCAACACATAGACGGTTTTACAGTCTTTCAGCCCTTTGATATAACGTGGTGGTCTAACTATGTCTTTAATAGCGAACTTCTCATACGGTGGGATGAGCACTTCTTGCTCATCATATTGTGAATAGTTTTTTAAATATCCACCATAGCAGGTCTCAATCTTAAAGCAGGTTTCATTACCAAATCGGGTCAGGTTTATTATGTAAGAGCTGGATGCAAAGAAACCAAAACGAATTGTTTGGTTGAGTGTTCCAGTAAATGCAACTCCAGTTCGTCTGTAGGTGATGTGACAGCGGTGATTAGGATTCAATATTCTAATGGCTGTTGTCAACAGGAAATGTAAAATATGGAACTGGAATGGCTTAATATAATTTTTCCTTTGTTCTCTGACAGCTGTATTAAACTGTAAATGCGCATAAATAGCTGTGTACACACAGATTGCTTGCATGTGATCCATGGTCAGATTCATGTCCTCCGTGCTCCTTATGTTAAACTTCTGAACAGCACACGTTTGAGCTTTTTTCCAGGCCTGTGCATATACTCCACTTGTCAGCTCTTTAGAAAACTGCTCTTTGATCTTGTCCATTGACGCTTTGTCGTTGCAGCCATCGTACATGTCATCAAACGATTGGTCAGCCATGTCTAATGGGATCTATAAACAAAATAAAACAAAAAGAACAGAGACAGTTATTGCTGTTTGGTGTTGCTGGCGTCTGTTTAGTCTATTTAGAAACCTGATTGAAAAAAAATTTAAATTTATATCAGATTAAGATGTTTTTTCTTCATGTAAAGAAATGTCTGTGGAAACACTTTGTGTTTCAATTTTCCAGTTATCACATGTAGATGCAAATGGAGGTGACCAAGAGAGAATCAAGGAGGAATCGTTCATGTCTTATTTGCTCTCTTGATAATTGTACATCAACACAATTTTTCTTGTGGATAATTAGAAGACACAATCTCCTGAATGAGAGCTTGGTGATGATGTTTTCCATTATAAGTGGAAATAAGCTTAATGCAGTGCAGAGAAATGTTAAAAACTATTAAAATCTTGGACTAGTTAACTATAACAAGTGCAAACGCAAGAATTCAGTATGCTGTATACAACAAAGTGCTATAGAAACACGTCTGTGCTAAAGTGTCGGTTGTTCAACAATCCAGCCAAGAAAAATTTGGCTTCAGTTCATTTTAATTTGCCATTTACAGCCACTCCTGGACTCTACCAACAAAACATAAAGTTGCTCAAACATAACTTTATTGGTGAAGTTTTGGAATGACTGAAGTTGGACTCACCCTCTTGGAGTCCACAGAGAGCATCCAGCACAGGGTCAGACACAGCGGAGTGAAGATCATCATGTTCTTCATGTCGTCAACAACACAGTTCCTACAATCTGAAGAGCTTCTCAAGGTATGAGCAAAGCTGTCATCCAAAACGTGGGTTTTATATACTTCAAATATGAGTCATGAAATATGGTAATAAGTACACATTTTATCTCCTCCCATTTCTTTTGAAATACCTAAATATTTCAAAAGAAATGTCCGACTGTCCATACATCATTGTGTCCTGTTTTCTGTCTGTGTTGTTTGTTCCGCACCTTGTATATTTCTGTTGGAGACCCCCTTTTTCTTTTCTTGGGGGATACTTGGGTAGAAAAGAAATACCCAAATATTTCAAAAGAAATGTCCGACTGTCCATACATCACTGTGTCCTGTTTTCTGTCTGTGTTGTTTGTTCCTCATCTTGTATATTTCTGTTGGAGACCCCCTTTTTCTTTTCTTGGGGGATACTTGGGTAGAAAAGAAATAGCCAAATATTTTGGCTATTTGTATAACCAGCACATAACCTAGTTTAATGCCATCAGTAAAGGACGAGTGTGGTGAACATAATATAGTATAAAATATTCTTTGTTTAATCAAAATGAAAACAAACCTCAAAGAAAAGAAGATGAAACTTTAACAGTTTTTCAATTCATTTAAACATGTAATCGTCACAAATACAAACTTTCTGTGTATCAGAAAAACATCTGTTATCCAGTGAGGTCTGTGTATTCCACCTGTTACTATTTTATTTATGTCATTCCTGTACTGTAATTTGCTTTAATTAGCAATGCGTATGTTCCTTTGTATATATCCTGACCCTCCGCTGTTTAAATAAAAAAACAGTTCAAATTGTTTTTTCCTTAGACTTCCCTAAAAAACTTATGCTTAGTTTCTAATTAAGATGTTATCACACACGACTTCTCTAAAACTCTTGTGTTAGTTTCTTAAAAACATGATCTGCATAAAAGACTTCTCATTATTTTTTTTCTCAGCCACAGTGTAAGGTAGTTTCCTCATTTTAGTTAAATACTCTTTTTTTATTAACTTAATGCTTTTTATTAGAATAGAATAGAATAGAATAGAATAGAATAGAATAGAATAGAATAGAATATTGAATCTATAGTCCAAGAAAGTGGAAAATTGTCTTTGGCTTTCTACCACAACCCACACACACCTCTAACATATAGTACTGCATAGGTGCAATAAAAATACAAATGAAACAAACATACATGTAAAACACTAAAAAGTAAACATTAAGAAGTAAAAATGCAGCAGTTCAAATTAACCTCTGTGAATTGGTCACTTTGCTGAATTAAAAATGCCGATGGCATTTGGTATAAAAGACATTGTGAAGGGACCTTTAGCCAGAGAAACTCTAAATCGTCTTCTTGACTTCAGAAGCTCAAACTAACAGGACAGAGAGTGATCGTCATCTGCCAGGATTCTCTTAGCTTTCCTTTTTGTCCTTTCAAGATATTCATAAGAGGTAGTTGGGATTTTCTTTTAAGGTAAAGGGGGTTGGGGTGGGTGAAGGAAGGAAGGAAGGAAGGGGGGAGTGGTCGATGGTGTCCTGATTCCCGGGGTGCGTAACTGGAACATTGGGGTTGGTACTGGCACGTTCCAGGTGGTCATCTGAGTGGGCCTGGTCCTCCTTAGCATGACACGGGCCCTCTGCCTTATAATTAAATATATAAATAACCAAAACATGCACTGAGACAAACAAAGTGCCAGAAACACACACACAAAACCTAAATTAAAGTAGTGTATAAACCCACTGGACAACTCAGTGACTGCATCAGCATGCAGAGTATGAAGAATGGGGAGTGATCGGAAATGAGTGTAATCGTGCAAATGTGACCACCAAATGTGACCTCTATGGAGGCTAGAGGCAGACAGGCACCGGCAGGCCAAGATCAGCAGCCATTGACCCTGCTGGGTACCGGCCATCCAGGGTGGTCAGAGTGCAGGGCCCAGGTAATACTCTTGGGGACATGGGCCTAAAGCAAGGGTATTTCACATACTTGTCGAAATTCTCCTGGCCTGGTCTGGAAATAGAATTTTTACAAGCTGAAAGCTGTAAATTAAGGACACATTTAACAATCCTTAGTGGAGTTACCTAACAGTAGAGAAATGTCTTTCCATCTGAACTTTTGTACATCCATTCACCAACTCACTTTCAGGGAGCAGTCACGTTCACGCCGGCCTTGGTCAGATCGGCTTCAGCGGTGCTTTTCCACATGACATGAAGTTTGGTCGTAGACACAGAGAAGTTCCGCCCTCCTCTCTCTGATTGGTTCTGGAGTAGTGTGTCAAATGTGGACAAAACTACCTGTACTTGTATTTTCTGATTTTTACTTGTATTTTTTGTTTGTAATTGTATTTTTTAACTTGTATTTGTATTTTCTGACTTGTATTTTCTGATCCGAAGAATTAATATGTAGTTGTATGTTAAAGAACCTGGGTAAGATTTACAAATATGGAGACAGAAATCACAAAACATCCCAGAAACTTACACTGGCTTAAATTAATTTGATGCCGAAGTATCAAACACATATCAGAACTAAAGTGAGAAACTGAACTTCATATTTAGCCAGTAGTGCTTCTATTGATGCCTTGCAGCAGACGTCACAGACGCGTTCCACTGCGTTCGAATGCTTGCCGCCGCCATGTTGAGTACGTGCGCTGAGTACCTGAACCACACAGGTAGTCGGAGATGCCGTCAAAATGCTGTGCAGTTGGGTGTGACAAAAAGAGAGGAGACCGAGATATAGCTTTTTATCGATTACCAAAGGAAGAAGAACGTCGTCAGAGATGGCTTTCAGCGATCAGGAGGGTTAACTGGACGCCGACTGCAAGTAGCCGTCTGTGCAGTGTACATTTCATATCAGGTGAGTTTCAATGCAAGCTAGGAGAGCTAGCTTTAGCTAGCGAGGTCTGATAAACAAACTTTTTAGAGAAGTAAGTGATTAGATTAAATCCGATTAGACCCTTTGTGCAACAAATGCATTTGATTAGCATTTCATATGAAGATCTTTCAACAGAGATAGCAGTTGTTAGCTTAGCTTACATGTCGGTCTACAGCAACAAAAGTTGGCTTACACCACAACAAGCTAAGCTGCCAAAGGACGCTCCTCTGCAGTCTGTATGAGGCCAGATCAGTCTCAGTAGGAATGAACTCACGCCAGGTTTTTCACAAATGCACATGCTCTGGTTTGCATTTGTATTTCAGAATCGGAAATGCACACTTGCTGTTTCACAAATGCACATGCTCTGATTCACAAATATAATTTTGAGGCACACTTGTAAGATTATACGAATTGCTGAACGTGCATTTACGAACTGCTTCTCATTTGTGAACATCTCTGCATTCGTGAGAGAATTCTCTGCGGTGGATTTTGAGACTCCCCTGACGTCGCAGGGTAACGAATGTCACCATTGGTTGACTAATCTGTCAATCAAATCTCCGAGTGTGATTGACAGATTCATCAGTCAATCAGGTGTGTTTGCATTCAGCCAATCATACTGCTCCTTACATTTTCTCCATACTTTTAAACCTGTCGCAGAGCTATTTGAGCATGGTAGTTCAAGTCCAACTAGCGGGCAGACATGGAGGAGACGCAACAAGTGATTGTTGCGTCTCCTCAAATAGCTCAAATAGCTCTGCGACAGGTTTAAAAGTATGGAGAAAATGTAAGGAGCAGTATGATTGGCTGAATGCAAACACACCTGATTGACTGATGAATCTGTCAATCACACTCGGAAATTTGATTGACAGATTAGTCAACCAATGGTGACATTCGTTACCCTGCGACGTCAGGGGAGTCTCAAAATCCACCGCAGAGAATTCTCTCACGAATGCAGAGATGTTCACAAATGAGAAGCAGTTCGTAAATGCACGTTCAGCAATTCGTATAATCTTACAAGTGTGCCTCAAAATTATATTTGTGAATCAGAGCATGTGCATTTGTGAAACAGCAAGTGTGCATTTCCGATTCTGAAATACAAATGCAAACCAGAGCATGTGCATTTGTGAAACAGCAAGTGTGCATTTCCGATTCTGAAATACAAATGCAAACCAGAGCATGTGCATTTGTGAAAAACCTGGCGTGAGTTCATTCCTATTGAGACTGATCTGGCCTCATAAGTCTGTGCTGTCTTAATAATAACTGACGATCGGTAAAACAGCAGCGGATATTTTAATCGTTTCCCTGTTGTTTTATTTATGGCCACTTCTGTGCACTAGCAGCATTTACAGTTTTCAGTTTCTGTTAACTTCGGGTGGTAGGTCAATGTTGACAGTTTATTGTGCTTAGATCAACTTAAGATATTTCATTCATCTGGTTACTTGGTTGTAGCTGCCTGGAAAACAGGTCAAGTAATATTAACTGAAACCTCTGTCTCATCAGGTGCAGAAAGCCAGAACCCACTAAGCCCAGACTATGTGCCAACAATATTTCCTCATCTAAGTTCTCCCAACAAGCAGAAGAGGATTTACCAAATGGCAAGGTTTGAACGAACTCAGGCCCTGAAAAGAATAAGGGCAGTGAGCAGAGCTGACAGAGGAGGGACAGGAAAAGCAGGAGAGGACAGACAGCAGGAGGACAACAGTGACCAGGAGGACCGAGGAGAGGACAGACAGGAGGAGGACAGACAGGAGGAGAACAACAGCGACCAGCAGGACCAAGGAGAGGACAGACAGGAGGAGGACAGACAGGAGGAGGACAACAGCAACCTGCAGGACCAAGGAGAGGACAGACAGGAGGAGGACAACAGGGACCAGCAGGGGGAAGGGGATGCGCAGCAGATGAATGACAGGGAGGAGGCTGAATTGGAAATAGATGGTTCCTGTAGTAATTAGAGATGGGATTTTTGGCTCTTTGAAGGGAGCTGGATCTTGAGGAGCCGTTCCTTTCAAAGAGCCATTCAAAAGACTGGCTTGTTCTCACAATATCTTACAAAATTTCACAATATATAAGAATGACAAACAATCAAAATATGTACCTATATGAAATCTACTATGCAAGATTAAAAAATTATAGGAAAAATATAGATTAAAAAGGATAAACCTGAGCAGTCAGTGCAAATTCTAGTAAATGTTTTGGATAGAACTCACAGTATTTGTTTCCAAACAATTCTCTCTGTCCATAGATGCTTCACATGAATGGAGCGTGTTGGACATCAGACTTCTATGATGCCACAAATGTTATTTATTTTATTTTCATTTTACTCAAACTACTTCTTATTTACTTATTTATTCATTCATTCATTTTTAGCTCGAAGGGGGGTGGGGTTGGGCTTGGTGTGTGTGTGTATACGTGTGTGCGTGTGACTGTGTGAAAGATTTCATTGAGTGTTTTTATTTTTATGTTTTTAATCATGTAAAGAACTTTGTGTTGCATATAGCATGAAAAGCGCTTTATAAATAAAGTTTTATTTGATTGCATTTGATGAAGGCAGTGTAAAAAAATTGTATATAAAAAGAATGGCTCACAAATGAACGGCTCACAGTTGTGAATCGGTTCCCATCGTTCATTTAAAAGAGCCGTTCAAAAGAATCGATTCATTCATGAACGTCACATCTCTAGTAGTAATGCAGTTTGTCAACTCACAATTAAAAGTTTAAATGAGGAATGTATGAGATTAAACACTGAAATCCGTAAGATTAAAGGTCAATTAAATTTATTATCTTTCAATCAAGAAAGTTTCCAAGGCAAAGATGAGAAAGTCCATGAGTTACCCGGTCTGGATTCTTATTATAAATTGATTGTTTTCTCTTTATATCATCTTTCCTTAAAGTTAAGTCATGTCTATCACCTTTTCAGCAGCTGTTACTAACATTAATGCATTTGATATTTATATTTATACCCACATCCCTTTGTTATTCAGCCCCAGATGGACTCAATCCACTAGACAAAATGGTGAAAGTGTGTTTTCTGTAGTCTTTGTCCTCCTGTTGCTCCACCAGAGTGACATGCAGAATGAATCATCCCAACACACAAAGAACTGCAATTTCAATAAATCCGTGAATTTTGTTTAACAAGGTTTGTTTCATTATTACAATATTTTAACATTTTTAAGGTTTTACCACAGAAGAGAAACATGAAGCCGTTTGTCAATGATTTTAATACCATGACAAATACAAAATCTAAAACAAGAAAAATAAGACATTATCACTCCTCTCCTCTTCCCACCCCATCCTTTCATTTCTTTTCCTCTAGCTCTCCTCTCACCTTCCTTCTTTCATTTCCTCCTCTGCCTCTCTCACCATCCTTCCTCATCCTTTTATCTCCTCCTCTCCCCCTCTCTTCTTCCCTCCTCCCCTCACTTATACTGTCCTCTTTCTCTCCTCAACTCAGTCTAGATTTCATGTAAAGTAGGTTCAGTAAGTCAGAATACAATCATTAGAATGATTTCATTCATTCAGGAAGCTACTGTGGTGAACCGGAGGGACCACCAGAGGATGTCGTTATCTGCAAATCATAACAGTGCAGACGACACTTTCACAGGTCCTGCTTGCATATGACATATTTAGCCCAAGGTTACGTTTTCTAATGGTTTCATTCTAATGATTGTATTCTGACTTACTGTACCTACTTTACATGAAATCTAGACTGAGTTGAGGAGAGAAAGAGGACAGTATAAGTGAGGGGAGGAGGGAAGAAGAGAGAGGGAGAGGAGGTCCCTGTTATTCCTCCGCTGCGCATCCCCTTCCTCCTGCTGGTCGCTGTTGTCCTCCTCCTGTCTGTCCTCCTCCTGTCTGTCCTCTCCTGCTTTTCCTGTCCCTCCTCTGTCAGCTCTGCTCACTGCCCTTTTTCTTTTCAGGGCCTGAGTTCGTTCAAACCTTGCCATTTGGTAAATCCTCTTCTGCTTGTTGGGAGAACTTAGATGAGGAAATATTGTTGGCACATAGTCTGGGCTTAGTGGGTTCTGGCTTTCTGCACCTGATGAGACAGAGGTTTCAGTTAATATTACTCGACCTGTTTTCCAGGCAGCTACAACCAAGTAACCAGATGAATGAAATATCTTAAGTTGATCTAAGCACAATAAACTGTCAACATTGACCTACCACCCGAAGTTAACAGAAACTAAAAACTGTAAATGCTGCTTGTGCACAGAAGTGGCCATAAATAAAACAACAGGGAAACGATTAAAATATCCGCTGCTGTTTTACCGATCGTCAGTTATTATTAAGACAGCACAGACTGCAGAGGAGCATCCTTTGGCAGCTTAGCTTGTTGTGGTGTAAGCCAACTTTTGTTGCTGTAGACCGACATGTAAGCTAAGCTAACAACTGCTATCTCTGTTGAAAGATCTTCATATGAAATGCTAATCAAATGCATTTGTTGCACAAAGGGTCTAATCGGATTTAATCTAATCACTTACTTCTCTAAAAAGTTTGTTTATCAGACCTCGCTAGCTAAAGCTAGCTCTCCTAGCTTGCATTGAAACTCACCTGATATGAAATGTACACTGCACAGACGGCTACTTGCAGTCGGCGTCCAGTTAACCCTCCTGATCGCTGAAAGCCATCTCTGACGACATTCTTCTTCCTTTGGTAATCGATAAAAAGCTATATTTCCGTCTCCTTTCTTTTTGTCACACCCAACTGCACAGCATTTTGACGGCATCTCCGACTACCTGTGTGGTTCAGGTACTCAGCGCAGGTACTCAACATGGCGGCGGCAAGCATTCGAACGCAGTGGAACACGTCTGTGACGTCAGCTGCAAGGCATCAATTGTAGGCGATCTTTGGGTAACTATGATAACACAGAAGGGAGTGGGTAACACCACATGTATTTTAACACTTACTGGCTGATTCAGTGACTTGACCTGTGCACAGAAACAGCAGTAAAACTGCTTTTCTGGCTCAAGACCAATACCAAAAAAGACGTAAATAAATTGTGAAAATAGCCAATTTCAAATTAAATAGACTGAAAGTTATTTATTTACATTGCCCACATGTGACGAGGGTTGAACTATTAGGCACATTCGGACAAAGACGTTCTAAGAACATAGTTCTAAGAACTGTACTGGTTCTATGAACTGCCCTTACCCAGGTGAACTGTTTCATGTTGCATTCACACATGAGTTAGGAAGAGGTAGGGGGACCGATGTGACACAACCACCTGCAACAGTGACATGTGACTTAAGTGCCACATAACAACAAAACAAAACCCGTGAAAAATAACAACAGCACAAAACAACACCACCAAACTAATATGGAGAATGAAGAAATCAGCGTGTTTATGCTCTGCTTGACGGGGATGTTACTGATGGACGATAAAATAAGGCGTCTAACGTCGAGGCTGGAAATGCACATAGAGGGAGTCAGGAGATGAAGAATCCAGCAGCTTCTTCATTTAATGGAGGAAGAAAGGAGAATAGAACGCTGAAGACAAAGGTGACGACGTGTAAGTTTAACTTAGTGAACATACGGTGATTGTGTGCGTGTCATATGCGTAAACGTTTCAGACGTTATTCTACTGTCTACATGGAGCATGTTACGATAAGTGAATATTTCAGACGGCAGGTTTATTGTAACTCGTGTTTTGTTTGTGTTTCAGACGTTGCTGCAGCTCATTGAACAACACTCCTCACCGTCCAGCTGGGTCTGGAGCAAAGCAGAGGACTGGTGGAAAAAGGTTGTTCCCAGTTTTACCAATGAGAATTTCCGTATGTCCAGAGTGACATTTCAATACATTTGTAGCCGCCTGAAGCTGCACTGGAGAGGATGGACACAACCACCTGCTGCAGATACTGAAGGAGCTGGAGAGCTGCAGCCTTGATGCTTTACTTCGAGCCTTCCAACAAATCACAACACACCTTTTCATAATAATCACCATGTTGTGGAAGTTCGACAGACAGAACATACATGTATACATGATGTACACATTTAAAGAGAAATTTCCATAGAAAATGCATCATTTGTTCATGTTTTTGTTATGTGCAAAATAAAGATCCCATCACCTGCTTTTAAGCTTTGTGTGCATTATGGAATCTATCAGTAGCAAAGGTGGAGTAATCCGTCACTGAAGGGTTGGTTGTGACTTAATTATGGTTTAGAAGAATTATGAGGAGATACAGTCACACAAAATTAGCAGTATATAAGGGTTAAAATGTAGAAAGGGTAGCTAAATGTTTACAGGTGTGTACTTCTATAAATGTCAACAAGTATTTGATGTCAGACCATTACTAAAACCCAGGATAAAGACTTAAAACATGGTGAGCAAAGATGGATTTTTGAACAGTTCATAGCTATTATTGGTTAATAATTACTTAATATTTTTATTAGCTAATAATTCATAGATGTGGCCAAACGACATAATACTGACAAAAACTGAATACATCTGACTCTTCATGGTCATTTATTTTTTATAGTGCATACAGCAGTGCAAAAATAACTATTTACATGTGTGTGATAATTATGCATATCACTTTGGCTTTTCCTGCCATCCTGTCCATTACACCCCATCACAGATCCCTGCTGGCTTCAGCTCTGCCCATAGAGCCGCTCTTTTTGTGCCTGTTCCTGAAAGACTTGCAGCATGTTGAAGCATGCATCACTTTGCCTCTGCTGATTAGCATTTAAAAAAAAATGTCCCCTCGCCCTCCGTGGGTGGTCTCTCATCCATCCAAGTTCGGGTCCTCTACCAGAGACCTGGGAGCTTGAGGGTTCTGCGCAGTATCTTTGCTGTTCCTAGGACTGCACTCTTCTGGACCGAGATGTCTGAGGTTTGTCCTGGGATCTGCTGTAGCCACTCTACCGGTTTGGGGGTTACTGCCGTGAGTGCTCTGATGACTACGGGCACCACTGTTGCCTTCACTTTCCAGGCCTTCTCAAGTTCTTCTTTCAGGCCTTGGTATTTCTCCAGTTTCTCATGTTCCTTTTTCCTGATGTTGCAATCGCTTGGTATTGCGACTTCAACCACAACGGCTTTCCTCTGCTGTTTGTCCATCACCACAATGTCCGGCTGGGTTGCCATTACCATTTTGTCGGTCTGGATCTGGAAGTCCCACACGATCTTAGCTCGGTTATTCTCTACCACCTTCGGAGGTGTTTCCCACCTTGACCCCGGGGCTCCCAGTCTGAACAGATGTTCCTGTACAAGAGAAAGAACAAGATCGCGAATACAAGCAGCCAAAAATGAGTTTTCTCCGCAGGGTGGCCGGGCTCTCCCTTAAAGATAGGGTGAGAAGCTCTGTGATCTGGGAGGGGCTCAGAGTAGAGTCACTGCTCCTCCGCATCGAGAGGAGCCAGATGAGGTGGCTCAGGCATCTGGTTAGGATGCCTCCTGGACGCCTCCCTGGTGAAGTGTTCCAGGCACGTCCCACTGGAAAGAGGCCCCGGGGAAGACCCAGGACACGCTGGACAGACTACATCTCTCGGCTGGCCTGGGAACGCCTCGGGATCCCTCCAGATGAACTGGTGAATGTGGCTGGGTAGAAGGAAGTCCGGGTTTCCCTGCTTAGGCAGCTGCCCCCACCACCCGACTCCGGATAAACAGCAGAAAATGGATGTATATATATATATATATATATATATATATATATATATATATTGACATCTGTTTATGTTTTCTTGCTTTGTACGGTTGAATCATGCTGCAATTTGTGGTAACGTTTAATGTGATTGTAGAGATTTGTGGTGTTGCCTTGTGGTGCTGCTGCCCTGGTTGTTGCAATGCAACTCACACTGTTTGTCATTATCTGGCTCAAATCCAAAAATACTTCCACACTGCTGCCAAATGCAAACATGTTTTGGATACAAGTTCGGTTCGGGTGAAGGGGTGACTCTTGCCACTACCACTTGGGTTTTTGTTGCTTTCCACTTACACCTCCTAACAGCAGACTTTCCTCCGCTTAAACTCTAGCTAACCCTTTCCAACTAGTGCAAGAAAGAACCGGCTCTGAGAGCCGATGCTTGGTAATGAATCAGAAGAGCCGGCTCCCAGTTTCTTGTTTTTTTTTTTTTTTTCCTTTTGCTGCATGCTTAGCTCTCAGTGCTCAGCCCCAGCTCTGCCCATTGCACTGCTTTGCTTGGATTAGCCTGCATGGACAGGCGGCCAATCACATGTGACGATATAGGATCATACTGTTGAGGCAAAAAGTTACTCTGTCAAGGAATGAGGAGTCTGGTTTTGAAGTGAAAAATGATTACAAGTTTATTGAACACAGGATTAAAATACAAAGAATAGAATGAATAGGAAGAATAGACAGAATAGAATTGCAATTCCTGAGAGACTGCTCAGAGGTCTGACAGCACAGAGATCTGAACAGAATCTGATAAGAAACACACATGCAGCATCTTTTAAGCAGAATGATCACGTCACAGCACATCATGAAATACAAACAAAGAGATTGTCTGTTCCTCACACAGGATTAGACACTTCAACAAACCTAATGAGCTTTTTCAGTTTAGTGAGCACATAAACAACCCCAGTGCCTGGCTGGGTCATCCTGAGGCGCCTGGCTGGTATCAGATAAGTCACACAGGTCAGAGCGAACTGTTCTAAAGAATGCATCCACATTTACGATAGCAACAGGCTACTCAGTATTAAACTTAATTACCAAGAACTTAAACAAGCTGTTTACCCTGAGAGGGATCAGTAGACATAATATAGTAAAGGGAATAATATGAAATTTCCACAACAATACCATTATGTGAAAACAGAGGGGGGTAGATGGCGTTACACTGTGAGTGAAAAAGCAGACAGCTGTGAGGAGAGTATGTAAGTTTGTTGTGTCATCAAACCCTACTCACAGAGAGGAAAAACCGGATCAGTCCATCCAAGATGAGGCATCTTTTTTTTCTGAATGCCAACCTGCACTGAAGACATTAATGCTGCTTTCTTGAGTTTGGTTCTTGTTCTGTTTTTTGGATTTGTTTACTGTTTTTTGCTCATTTGTGCAATGTAAGACTTTTGTTGAAATGTTAAATAAAAGTAAGTGGTTTCGTATCAGAATAAATGCGCAAAATGACGCAAATATAAGGCTTTTCTTAAAAATGCTGAACACAAAAGGGTTTTCAAAAAACAATTCATTATTTTTTAAGAAGTTAAGGTAAATTATGGGGGTAAAAGAGATGCTAAATTAAGAGCTGTTAGGGAGCCAAAAGAGCCGGTGTTCTGTCACTCTAGCATACATTGTTAGACCAGCATACGCATTGTGCAAACTGACGACTGCACCTAACCCTAACCTTAACCCACATGAGCATTAACATAATATATACTACTCTGATGCGTATGCTAAAGCAGTGGTGGCTGGTGAAAAAAATTCTTGGTGGGGCTGATGTGCCGCTAAATTTCCCTGCCTACTCCAGTATAACCATTCAAATTAACAGTCAGAAAATGGCTTAAATTCCACAATAAAAATTTAATTTTCTTCTCAAAATCACAGATAAAATATATTAACAATTCACATAGGAATTTAGGCTTTAGAAAGGAACAGTATCAAAAAACAAAAACAAAAACAAAACAAAAACGGTATCAAAAACAAAATTCAGGTACCTCTATGATATCAACTGAACCTACACAAATCAACAATGTGTGCACGGGTGTGTGTATGTGTGTGTGTGTGTGTGTGTGTGTGTATGTGTGTGTGTGTGTGTGTGTGTGAGAGAGAGAGAGAGAGAGAGAGAGAGAGAGAGAGAGAGAGAGAGAGAGAGAAGATGAACTGAATGGGGTGGAGAGTTATTATTTGTCCAAGAACTTTGCTCGTCTGTCTTTCTGTGTGGCAAATTTCTCAATGACCCTGTTGTTGACGTCAGGAATGTCTCTTGTCAGTTTTTTCTCTATGGAGAGCATGGCCAGAGCATTGAGCCGATCTTGTGCCATGGTGTTTCTAAGGAAAGTCTTTATCCTGTTTAAAGTAGAGAAGCACCTCTCTGACTCTGATGTTGTCATCGGCATGGTGATGAGGATGTTTAGAAGACTTACGCTTTCAGTGAATGTGTCTTGAAGATTGTTTTCCATCAAAACCTGATAGAGAGCCAATGCATCACTGCAACTCTGGAACTCCTCGTTTTCATAGATCAAGGACAGTTCTGTCTTAAGTCTGGCCTTATCCAATGAGGGATAGGCTTCCCCCGTGGCTTCCAGTGCTGAATCTGGGAACTTTCTGCTGTGTTGCTGGAACAAGTCTCCTTGCAACAGAGTGGCGCTGACGAGGTGCTTGGTGAATGAAAACTTCTCCTTGGCATGGCTAATAATGCAATGACATGTAATTTTTAAAAATATTGTATATTATGACAATATACATTTCAGTCAGGATTACTATATCAAATGGCCAGCATCTTCATTAGATTTGATCTGATGATCTGGTTCAAATCAGAACAAGCAGCAAGTGCTCACCTCCAGTGCCAAATGGTGTTGCGTGCCTTCTCCCAGTGTCCTCCGTTTCTTTGTGGGTGGCTCCTGAACCTGTCTTCTCTACCCCTCATCCTCCACCAGATTAGGAACAGCCTCCCTGATCCAATACAGGAATTTTGTGAGTAAGTTCTGAAAACTGGCGAGGGATATATTAATCAAACCCAAGGCTGTGTTACAATTACTGGCAATTATATTTCATCTAAACATCACATTATATTTTCATCGAAACATCATAGATACACTACATATTAACATAGCTACTGGGCTGGTCTTGTGTTCCTTTGCCAAACTGCTGAAGCTTTGAGCTACATTCTCTGTATAAAATGCTCTAAAGATGATGATTATTATTAATGCATTTAGCCTACCTGATAGCTTACATGCTGTGAATGAACCTCTGGGTGGCTCCTGTGATGTAGACAGCATCGATGTTTCTCTCCTGCAGCTGGTTATATAGCATGTCTACGTGTGGCATGATCTTATGAAACAATGGAAAAAACAAAAAGCTTCATCTTCCAGCATCCTCACATAGCCGCCGGCTTCTCTCTTTGTAGGGCCATCAAATGCTTCTCTGTTCCGGATGGTCTGAAAACACTTCACCAGGTCACCCTTGTGCTTGTACACGGTGTTAACAGTACGACTGTTGAAGTGTTGACGATGCACTTGGAAGTCGATGCGCCACCACCTCATCCAGCACTGCGGTTCTCTTGCTCGATTTTCGTGAAAAAAGAAGCAAATCCCTCCATGTCAGAAAAAAAGTGACTGATCTGAGGGATATGAGAGGTTGCTTGTTGCATTACCAGGTTTAACTGATGGGCATAACAGTGAACGTAGTGAGCGTTTGAATAGATGCCCTGGATCTTACGCTGCACTCCTCCAGTGGCACCCCTCATTACTGAAGCCCCATCATAGGCCTGGGCGATCAACTTTTTTTCTTGTCCCTCGGGAAGGATGGTGCTCAGCCTCTCCACTAAGGCGCTAGCTATTGCATCCGCACAGGTGTTGTGTAGCTTGATGAATTAAAAAAAACGCTCTTGTATGTTGTTGCGTTGGTCAATGTATCTCAGCACCAGGACTAGCTGACAGTGTGTGGAAATGTCAGTAGTTTCATCAACTTGGATAGCTAAAAAGTTTGCTGTCTTTACCTCATCCACGATCCGTTCTTGCAGAACTGCTAGCATACAGTCCAGCAGCTCATTCTGAACCGTCTTTGAAGTGCCTTTAAATACAGTCGCACTTTCAAGGTGTTCCCTCAAATCCCGATCTATGGATGCCATTAAGTCCACCAGACCTCGGAAAATTCCGGGATTGTCTGAAGAAACACTTTCATCATGTCCCCGCATTGATAGTTCAAAAGCACCACAAAATTTCACACAGTCGATGATCTTAGATAAAATATGATGGTTTTTATCCACCTCTTCATTGTGCCTCTGACAGCGATGCGGTGCCCTTCGTCCAGCTGCGCCGCTATGCTTATCTTTTATGCAGTTTTCCATGTGAACTTTTGATCGTTTGTGCTTCTTAATGCGTTCTGAGAGGTACTTTAAGTCAGTCTGTCTAGAATCTGTCCACGTCAAATCACACTTGCCACTTTTAAAAATTATGCAGGGGAAACAAAAAAGCGCATTAGATATTCCACAGCCTGTTAGCCAGGATTTACGCTGGAACCAATTTCTGCTAAAGGTCCTGTTATAGGCCTTTCCTTTCTCCTTGGTTGGCTGGGTGATGGCTATTTCGGGCTTGTTGGGTCCCAGCTCCTTAAGATATATTTTTTCTACCATCGTCCTTCTCGCAAAAGGGTAGTTTAAAAGGGATCTCACCGAATTTGGTGGAAGCTGCCCCTCAACTGTGGTTAACAGCGCCATTATCACTTCGACTGAGTAACCTGTGACCTCATCCCTTTCGCGGCATTTCCTGTGTAAGGGGCTGAATTTTCAGCGCCCCCAAATCCTAAAATTACGCGACGCTAATTGGCTGAATTTCTTTGTTTTCCCCCCAGTAACAGTACACAATTGGCTATTTCGCTACAGTCGGGGGCGCTTTTCACTAGCGCCCAGGAAGAATTCTATTAATAGACCAAAATGTTACTAATGTGTGACGTCAGGGTAAATTGACTGTTGAATGAGAGTCAGCTGTTGGAAATGATGTTTATATAGTTTAGATTGCATGTAGGAACACACTGTTAAGTTAAAATGACATTGATAATATACATTTTGCTTAAAAAATATAAATATATAAAATATATACATATATATTTTTCCCCCTCCACATCTGGGAGGGCTGTGCCCCAGCGCCCCCTATGGGCCAGCCGCCTCTGCTAAACAGACAGACCACCAGCTTTTCTTTTGGAGCCGAACCAAAAGAGTCAGTTCACACCGGCTCACTGAAAAAGAACCAAACATCCAATCACTATTTCCAACCAGTCTACTGCAAGCGGGCTTCCTCCACTGAATCACGTGTTGTAATCGCACTTTACCATTAGTTGAGGGAGGAGGCAACAGCAGTGTTGCATTTGGGTTTGTTTGAAAAAATCCAGGAGTAAATTAGGAGAATTTGTTTGTCATCCATCCATGGGCCCCTGCCGCTGATCAGCTTTTTAACCACCTCAGCGACCTCAGCCCCAGAGATAGAAGAGCCCAAAACCAGGTCCCCCGACTCTGCTTCCTTATCTGAAGACATGTCAGTGAGATTGGGAAGGTCTTTAAAGTATTCCGTCTACCGACTCAAAGCATCCTGAGTCGAGGTCAGCAGTCCTCCATTCCCATTGTACACAGGGTTGATGGAGCAGTGCTTCCCCCTCCTGAGCCGTCAGATAGTTGAGCAGGATCTCCTCCAAGCTGTCCGGAAGTCATTCTCCAGGGAATCTCCAAACTTCTCCCATGCCTGAGTTTTTGTCTCAGTGACCGCCGAAGATGAATTCTGCTTAGCCTGCCAATACCTATCAGTGTCCCAGTGAAACTCTTTCTGACAGGAGACTCTGCCAGACGTTCCCAGCAGATCCTCACAACACGTTTGGGTCTGCCAGGCCTGACCAGCATCCTCCCCCACCCTCTGAGTCAATTCACCACCAGGTGGTGGTCAGTTGACAGGTCCGCCCCCCTCTTCACCTGAATGTCCAAGACATGCGACTGCAAGTCCGATGATATGACTATACAATCGATCATCAAACCGCGGCCTAGAGTGTCCTGGTGCCAAGTGCACATGTGGACAATCTTATGCTCGAACTTTGTGTTTGTAATGGACAGTCCATGATGAGCATAGAGGTCCAATAACAAAACAACATTCGGATTCAGATCAGGAGGCCAAATCAAGTAGCTCTGGTTTATAGTATGGCAAATGAAACAACTATAAAACTAAGCTTCAAAATTTACTAGGGTGCATACTAAACCAACAGCCACAAAGTACAAAAAACCATCAGAATCATAATAAGTAAAACAATTTTTTCCAGCAGAGGTTCTACTCACCGCCTCTATTGTGGACTTCACTGGCAATTGTATGGTTTCAGCCGAGACCATGATTAACAAGTATAGGAATGGGTAGTGCACTAATAAACACTCATCATTTTGCTGGAATTAAAGCTGTTAAATTATAAGTTTGGCAACATATTAATCTTAAATCCAACGTAAAAATGTGTCCAAAATTTAAAAAGTATGGACATAAGTAAAAGGTAAATAAAAGGAAATAATTCAAATCCCCATCAACACAACTCCACACAGCACCCGGGCATTGTTCAAATAGAGACCACTTCATGCACACAAATCTTAAAGTAGTGCTGCATACCTTTACAACTTTATTACTCTGTGCTTTTGACTTGTTTTGATGGCACAGATACATTTATTATGTACTTTCCTTCAACCTGATTCAGGTGTGTTGGAGTAGGAACACATCTAAAACATGCAGGGCAGTGGATCCTCAGGCCCTGGGTTGAGAAACACTCTCTAGAGAGAGCTCAGAATAGAGGTAGGATGCTAGATGGATACTGAGTTAGCCATTGTTGGGCAGTGGGATTTTAACTCATAACTGCAACCAGCTTGACAACTTTACCAAGACTCCCAACATTCTCATTCCAACTCCTGTTAGGTCAAATATTCACATTCATGTCCTCCAAATGATAACTACCCTTAAAAATTAAAAGGAAATTATCATTTAATTTATGATTTTAGTATGATTTTATTTTGATTTTTTTTCTATTTGTTGCTGCTTTTTGCTACTTTTTAATGCTTCCTTTGGATCATCTGTAATGCTTTTAATGTTCTATGTAAAATACTTTGAATTGTCTTGTATATTAAATGTGCTAAACAAATTAACTTGCCTTGCTTCACAAAACACACCTTACCTCATTTCATGCTCTTAAACCACAGACACCTGGGTTAAATGCTAAATAAAATTATTTATTCATTTATTAACTTATTTTAGTTTAAATTAATTGAATCATTCACCCCAGTTACCACTGTTACCACACACTCAAATTTAAATCCCACACAAACACCCGCTCTCACAAAACTACAAGATCCATCAACCCCCCCCTTACTAGCAATACTCTTTCAACTGAAAAACACTGCCCACAACAGAAGACATACAAACACACACCACTCACAACCAAACCACCCATACATCTTTAAAAACACACTTCCTAAATAATAAATAAAGTGGATATCAAATCTCTGTCTCTCTGAACAAAATGTATTTGTTAGCAAACGAATCAAACATCTGGGGTCACCAAAGGTAGTATAAAACATTCTTTGTTCAGTCAAAAAGGGAAGATGGAACTTCAGCAGTTTTCTAATTCAGTCTTGTGTTTTTTTTTGTTTTTTTTTTCACAGCCAGCATACGACAGCCCCCTCCACGGATGAACAATCTGAGGCTGATGATTCTGTTTCAGAACTTCCAATTCACTTTTGCACTTTATTCACATGCTGACATTTTGTTGATGGAGTTGCTGACAATGTCAACCCAACAACTTTTGGTTCCACCACACAACTGCCCAACAACAACAATGTTGGTGGGAAACTAGGTAAAGAATTATTTGTACAGACTTGTGTGTCAGTTCACCCTGACATTTCCTTTTTCTTAATTTCTAATCAACATGTTATCTCAAACAACTTCTCTAAAACCTGTCTGCTTAGTTTCTAAGCAACATGAATTGCATAAAAGACTTCTCTAAAATATATTATTACCCTCCGCCTCAGCTGGTTTCCTCATTTTCTTCACGTCTTATACCTCTCTTAGTTCATGACAAGTTATGAATTTTAACTAGATGTAGTGTTGCACATTACTATATAACTTTTTAAATTTAATTATTAATCATTTAAAAACAACCAGAAGGGAGAAACACACTCATAGGCTCGGTCCTCATGGAGATTCTGATCCTTAAATTTAGAATTTATATTATTGGGTGTCTGGAAACAAAGTTATTATTTATACCATATTAAAAGTCTAAACTTGGCACTAAGCAATGTAAGGCAAGTTTAATTGTATATCACAATTCAGTGACATGGTGATTCAAAGTGTTTAAAAGAAACATTGAAACATCAGAAAAGAAGTTTAATTTAAAATTAAAAACAAAAGAGAAAGGAAAAAGAGGGAACATTAGATAAAATCAGTATAACATGATCAAGTTGAAAAAGTCAAACTTAAAAGAAACAAAGCAGATTTGGATTTAAAACAATATTTAAATGCAGCAGAGAGCAAGTGGGTCTTTAACCTGGATTTAAATAATCCGAGTGTTTTAGGATGGCCTGAGGCTTTCTGGGAGTTTGTTCACAAACTATGGAGCATAGAAGCTGAATGTAGCTTCTCCATGTCTGGCTCTGACTGGGAACTGATAAGTAATTGGATCCAGATGACCTGAGGGTTCTGGTAGGTTCATACTGGGTCAAGAGGTCATTGATGTATTTTAGTCCTAAACCATTCAGAGCTTTATAGATGAGCATCAGAACTTTAAAGTCTATTCTCTGACAAACAGGCAGCCAGTGTAAAGACCTCAGAGCTGGGATGATGTGATCCACTCTCTTGGTCTTAGTAAGGATTCGAGCAGCTGAGTTCTGAATAAGCTGCAGGTGTCTAATTGATTTTTTAGGTAGAACCTGTAAAAACACTGTTACAATAATCAAGCCGACTAAAGATGAAAGCATGGACTAGTTTTTCCTGTGACATCAGGTATTTTACCCTTGAGATATTCTTAAGGTGATAGTAGACTGACTTTGTGATTCCCTTAATGTGTTTTTCAAGTTTTAAGTTTGAGTCCATCAGTACACCCAGATTTCTGGCCTGGTTGGTGGTTTTTAGGTGTGTAAACTAAAGCTCTGTGGTGACCTTTAATCGTTTCTCTTTGACTCCAAAGATCACCTCAGCTTTGTTTTTGTTTAACTGACGAAAGTTCAGGTACATCCAGTCATTAATCTCCTCAAATTTGATTATATCAAATGTTTCGACACAGTGAGGCAATTCAGGCAGTTGTGACTCGATGTTTCATGAGGCCTCGTTTTCATCCCTAGCTGCAGCAGGCAAATACAAAAACTCCTGGGAGCAACGAACACAACAAATGGTAAATGTGTGTGTGTGTCTGTGTGTTTTTGTGTGCGTGTGTGTGTGTGTGTGTGTGTGTGGGTGTGTGTGTGTGTAAGTGTACATTATATTAGGGGTGATTTATGTTACATGATCATGCAAAGGCAGCTGAAGCAGACTGACATGGCCCCAAGCATCGGGAGAGCAGCAGCCACCACAGAGTCCAGAACCAAAGCAGCGACCGCTGACCGAACGTGTTCACCAAGAAGAAGGAGCTCGAGAGCCCAAGGGCCACCCTAACTATGCAGCACCTTTTGTGTAGACGACACAGCTGCTGTTCTTCTGTTTTGCCTTTATGGGTATAATTGTCCTTTCCTGATGGCCCCAAACTGATCCTTCCTGGACATCTCAGCCATTTGTGCTTTGTGAAAATCATAAAATCAATTGTCTTGTTTGAAAGCTGTTGGCTGGGTCTTATGTGGACTTTTTATTTATTTATATTTTTTGTACTTTCAATTTTTGTCAACTTTTGTTCTCTTTTGTTGGCAGTTGTGGGCCTTACAATATGTGGGTGGAGGTCAGGGAAGACGCTGAAGTTAGCTTTCGATTCACATGTTGTTGTGGGCTGATTCTTGAGACACCTTGTTTTATTTGCCCCACAAACAGTGAGTTGGAGCTGCATTTTAATCTGGTTTTATCTTTTCTTTTATTATTTTAAATCCTCTTTTTAAATTTAAATTTATCCAATAAATATATTTTAATGGAACAAGCCTCCTAAATTTGTTTAACTGACCTGAGTGCTTTGTAAATTGTCAGCAGAAATTTTAGATTTCCTTGGATGAAACTCCTGAAGTGGTGTTGTCAGACAACTATTTAAAGGTCTTCCTCTGGCTCTCTCTCACTCTTCCCCACTCACCACTTTGTTAAAGGAATATTATGAAAGAAATGTTTCAGAAACTGAGGGGAAGCATGTCCTGATGGACCAAGAAAACCTGTCTGAAGATCCTGGCACAGAAATGAAGCCATTCAGGGAGCCATGTCAATCTGAGTTCCCTCCAGAGTACCAGACTCAGGATCCGTAACATCAGCCGCGTAAGCGTAAAGAAAATTTACCATCACTGTTCTTAGAAAGACCTGGTCACACTGATGTAACATTATTATTTTGAAATATGCAAATTGTTCATCTGAAACCTTACACAATACCAGAGTAAATAATGAAACCACTGAAGAAGTCCGAGCAATGCTGGAGATGTAACTGAAACATCAAGAAGTGATCAAATAACTCCAAATCAAATCAAACTTTATCAAGTGCTTTTCATGCACACAGCAACACAAAGTGCTTTACATTGTATCCATTAATTATTTACTCCTCATTCATACTTGATGGTAAGCTACATGTGTAGCAACAGTTGAAGTGTGAATCGCAAGCCTTCAATTATCGGATGACCCGCTCCACTGCCAGAGCCACTGCTGCCCCGAATGTTACAAAGAGATAAAACACACATCTGAATTCTAGTCTCTTTTACACACAATCACACATGTATGTACAATCTCTCTCTCCCTATTCTACACAAACATGAACTCGGACCCCAAATTTTTTGTCTCTTAACTTAATAAATCTTAATAGAAAAAAACATCTGGCTTGATGCTGATGTGGTGAAAATATATCTTGGGAATTCCTGCTGTGTTTTACTTTTGTTGTGTGCAGCACTTTGGTCAACAGTGTTGTTTTTAAAGTGCTCTACAAATAAAGTTGCATTGGATCCGTCCACATTAGGAGCCAAACCATCTATGGCCACAGAGGGTGCCATCACAGGAACCGTCCAGATCAGGACAGGCCAGAGTCCTCACCACAGCTGCAGGGCTGCAGCGTAGGACCCCGAGCCACCTAGACAAGGACAATCACCATGGCAACAGCCTTGCAGACCAAGCAACAAAGCCCTGATTGTGGAGAATCCCCATGAGGAAAGCAATGGAGTTAAAGACCAACTCCAATGCTTATTTGGAACTATTTAAAATGTTTTCAGTGGTCTTTTAATTGTGATTATGAAGTTTTTGACAAAAATCACAAAACCTGTGCCATTTTCCAGGACCT
Organism: Melanotaenia boesemani; assembly: GCF_017639745.1. Classification (NCBI taxonomy): domain Eukaryota; kingdom Metazoa; phylum Chordata; class Actinopteri; order Atheriniformes; family Melanotaeniidae; genus Melanotaenia; species Melanotaenia boesemani. The sequence continues at coordinate 16,140,265 of NC_055698.1, read as the reverse complement.
TTAAGTGGTGACAGCAAACCAACGTGTGGTTTGTTATATTGTGATGACTGAGAAACCTAATCCATTGCTCTCTCACAGCAAAGTTTTTCAGTAAATAATGAAAGCTAAGGTGATTAGCACATGATTAGCAACCCGCTACTACGTGTCGAGCTGCCATCTCTTCGTCCTCAGAGTCAGAACAGGCAGAGCGGGCAGGACAGGAGCTTGCCATGTGTGTTTATGACATGTAAATGAGGGTCTGTCTGAGCTCGCCTTTTTCTTCCTGCCATTGGTTCACAATGATTTAAATGCAGAAATTCTCAGAAGTTATTTTGATCAAAATTTTCACAAGATATGTCCTCTAGCATCAGACAAATGCCACACGGACTCGTGAACAACATGAAAAACATGATTTTCACTGGAGTGGGTCTTTAAAAATGTTAAAACAAAGATCAAATAAATTTAAAAACTGTCATGATCGTGGGCTATGTATGGATCATTTTTGTCATTTTCTGGTTGTGGTTTTGTGTTGTGGTTCTGGTTTTTGTCATGATTGGTTTCTGCTTTGGGATCATGGTTTGGATTTTTGGTTTTGTCATGTTAAATTAGTGTTTCCCTTGTGTGCTCTGTGGTTTCTGTTTCTGCCTTGTTAGAACACCTGGTCTAATTATTCAATCTACTTAACCTGTTTCTCATTACTCCCTCCGTGTATGCCCTTGGTTTTTAGTTACTCCTCGTCAGATCCTACTCCCTGTGGTTCCTTGCCTTGCATCTTGGCCAAAAACCTGTTTACCTGCCCCAAAACTGCCTCCTGCCTTGACTGCCTGCAATTGGGTCAGAAGGATCTGACCAGACATGGACCCAGCAGACAGTTGGGACTGGCCCCATGTGGATTCAGATAGCCATCCCTTCATCACGTCATCAGTGTTGGTGAGTTGGCTGAACTGGCGAGCCACTCTGACAGATAACGATCCCAAGGGTTCACCATTCTGGGGGTCCAGACTGGCGATCTGGACACCGCCAGGCAGACCCACACCACATGAGTCTGCACGAACTGCGACAGGAGGTAAGAGGAGGCGAGGCTGTAGACGACCTCACTGCACACCATCGCCACCAGCTCCCAGGCCTACGTCTCCAGTGTCACCTCCAGCTCCAGCGCTTCAGCCCCCCACGCCGGCTTCGAGGTCTGCTCCAGTGTCTCAGCACCCCACGCCGGCCCCCAGGTCCTGCCCAGCTCTTCAGCGTCCCACGCCAGTGGCCAGGTCTTCTCCCCAGTGCTGTCACTAGATCCACAGTCCACATCACCAGTGTTGTCCACAGCTCGAGTCCATGTTCCAGAGGAGGTCTCGGGTTGGGACGCTCCTCACCCAGCTTGAGTCCATGTTCCAGAGGGGGTCTCAGGCCAAGACGCTCTTCACCCAGCTCGAGTTCATGTCGTGTCCTCCTCCAGAGGCCCGGCCCAAGTCTGCTCGTCCTCCGGGTCATCCTCCAGAGGCCCGGCCCAAGTCTTATCGACCTCCAGGTCGACCACTGGAGATTCTGCGCCCTCCTGACCTGACCCTGTTGTCTGCTCGGCACCCCCTTGAGCTTTGTCTTGGGGCCTGTTTTGTTTTGGTCTTTTTACCTGCACCAATTCTGCCATGACTGCCTGCAATTTGGTCCTCACCTTCGCCACCACACGTTACAAAAAATAAGAAGAGACCAGAACAGTAAAAGTAAAAAAAAGAAAAAAAGAAAATTTCAGTTTAAAACTAAACTAAGAAAAACCCAACTCTGCTCAGACAGAAGAAAATCAAGGTGTATTTCCTGTTTTGATTCTCATCCCCTGCCATTTATTAAACCTAACCCTAACTCAGAAAGGCCAGGAATATCATAACTTTAGATCTAACATGAATAAAGATTAGTGGAAACTGCGCTTTGATGCCTCTTTCAAACAATACAGCATTTCAGATCCAGGAATGAGCCTGTCTCATTGTGCTGTTTTCCTACTCAGCATCTAAAACTTGTCCTAAGATTCAGTTGTGTTGGTCTCGGCCTCTTTTTGAGCAACAAACTGTTTGACCAAGAAAGGAAGTTCTTAACTGTGGAAAATGAGGGTCTGGCTCAGGGGCAGATCTTGGGGTAACTTCTGAATCTGTAGCAGTTGTTGTGTTGTCGTTTTAATCTCTTTAGTGATTTAAATTGTACCTCTGTGTCAGTATTTTATGGTTTTTATTTAGTTAATTCTGTTTCTTTGGATCTCTCAGTGGCTAGTTGGTACCTATTATTTGTCATTTAGTTCTCTTTTAGTAGCCCCCCCTATTATCTTTCATTTATGGTATTTACTTGTAATAGTTTGACAGGCTTCCCATAAATGGAAATAATTATTTAAATGGAGGCTCAGAACTTTCTTCCAGGTTACTGACATGTTGAAGGTGCTTAAGCTAAAACAATGAACCAAATGACAAGTGTAATTATGACATATCTGACCCACCAAGTTTATCACTCAACAACAAAGTTAAAATAGCCTTTTAAAACATATCTACATGATCTACATGGTGTGTTTCAAGTGCTTCTTCGGCTGTTGTCCTGCACATAGATGAGCAAAAAAACATGGAAGATTCACTTGTTGTAAAGAGCGCAGAGAGGCTAGTGATGATGTTGTGGAGTACTTTCTGACTCTTGATGCCATGGTGGGGTTTATTTTGTGGAAGCAGGTGTTGTGGAGAAATAGTCTGTGGTGGCATTTTGTAGTTTACTGTCCTTAATAACATTCTATAGTTTTGTGAAGCCATCATCTGGTTGACAACTTCTTCTCTCTCGGTGCCATACGGTGGTTTCCCCTTTAGTGTCCTCAGTGTCTTCATAGCCGTTTCTGTGATATGATGACTTCATCATATGAAGATCTTCTTCTCTGGATCATACTATTTTGTAGTAAATTACTTTAGGTTTATGCTGTGACAAAAATACTTTCAGGTAAAAGAAGAGCTCTGGACATCAGCTTTATGTAAAAATGATGGTTTATTACAAAAAGTGACATCATAAACAGATATGCATCTCTGTGAGGTCTCTGAAGCCAATCGTAGAAAAACCCCTGACTAGACGTGTAAGTCTCTCTTTTATAGTTTTCAAACAAAGAACATTCCTCAGTCCTGCATCGGCCAATCATAGATCAGGTACAAGTTTACATATAGGATGTTCGTGTGTTCTTCTCCAAATTTCATGTTTATATCCTGTGCTGGGAACGTTTCTAAGTGCAGAGTACAGTCCTTTAAGACAGACCCTTATAAGGAAACAATCTACTGTAAGTGTGTCTTACACAATGCTATGTTTAGATACTCCTAGAAGCCAATAAGCCTGTCCATGCTTGGATCCTAAAGCAAAGAGCCGTCTGCTTACAGCTGTAATGAAGTATAGTCCTAATCTATGTATTTTAAGTAACTCTAATTATGAAATGTTAAGAATAAGATACTTTAATGAAGTTGTTCATCACTAAGCATCATTAAGAGAACTGATGCTTTCTGGCTCCTCAAAGATTTGCTTGGAGCAGGGGCGACCTCCAGTGGTCAAAGATTAGCATAACAGGATGTTTTATGTTACACGATTTTTAAAAAAATGTTTTTGAATTGTACTATACAAGTAAACTTATATTACTTAATCATTTTTCGTAAAATAGATATAAAAATTTTTTACATGGTGTATGTAGGGTTAGTATTGGCTAATTTCTTTCTCAATTAAATTACATGACCACTAATGAAAAAAACATGGTGGCTGTTTGTACCAAAATAAAAACACAGAAGCAAGAGATTGAAGTTTTCATTTCTGAGGTGCAGTGGATGCAGCATAACTTACTGTTTTTTTTTTTTTTGTTTTGTTTTTTTTGTTTGATTTTTTTTTTTGTTTGTTTGTTTGTTTGTTTTTGTTTTTTTTTTTTGTTTGTTTTATTTTGTTTTTTTTTCCTGAAACAGAACATTTAAAGCTGTAAGTATCTTTAAATTAGCTCCTGGTCTCGTTGTTTAAGTTGAGTGACATCACTTGTATGGAATAATAGGAGTGCCACAAAACAGAATAAACCTGGAAAAGAATAAGGAAACAAACGAGGAAATATATAAACAATACATAAAACAACATTCATTTCACTGCAGCCTGCATGAACAGGCTGCACAGATCAGATCAGAATGATTTTATGGCTGCATGCAATCATCAGCTGAGCAATGTTACAATAACCTGAAGTTCAACAGGTTGAAATGACTAGACTGACTTTGTTATTCATAAATTCAGTGTTCTGTCCTGTTACGTTTTATATCTACTGGATCTGATTTTAAGTGTCAGCAAAAGTTTTTTGTGTGTGTGTTTTTTGTTTTATTCCAATAGAGGGGAAAAACATTTTTATTATATTTTATTTCTTTTTTGTTTGTTTTCTATCCCTAATCAGCTTTGCCATGGATCAGATATTGAATTATTAAACTGGAATTTGTCATTTATCAAAATTCATTTGATAAATGAATTTGATTGATAACTCTCGCCATCAAACATGTTCTGATCTATCAGGATGAGGTAAATGGGATGTTGATCAGTCCCATTGTGCCTTGTGGGTGGCTTTTTGTGGATTGGGCTTGTTTGACACAGCTGTCAGATTCCATCTGGTTGATTTCTGGCTTGTTTTCTAAACAATTCAGACTTTTGCTGTAGAATTATCCGCAGTGAGTCCCAAAGAGCAGACAAACTACAAGGATGCCTTTTTACACATTTTTTTCTTGCAATAAATGGTCCATTACAGAAAGCAGCCCAGCAGCTCCGTCAGGTGAAGAACAAACATGACAGCTTTGGGAGTCATTTACACACATAAAAAGTTAAAAACAAATTCCATTGACTGAGTTGTATATCAGACAAGAGGAGACAAGATATGTATAATATATATATATATATATATATATATATATATATATATATAAATTATATATATGAATTTTCCATTAAACTCTTCAACTAGCCTGTATGAACAACATGAGTTTACAAGGAACCCAATGAAGAGTAAGCATAAAGCTGGAAACCATAGCCATTTTTTTTTTTTTTTTGGGGGGGGGGGGTATCATCTTGTTATTATCTTGGCTTTGGTGACAAGAAAGATATGACATGGTTTTTAAACTTTTGAATAAAACTAAATAACTTGCAGTTCAGATTACTTTTACGTCCTGCACTCTTCAACACATAGACAATGTTACAGTCGTCCAGCTCTTTGTCTTTAACTATGCCTTTAATAGTGAACATCTCATAAGGTGGGATAAGGAATTCCTGCTCGGTGTCATTGAAGAATGAATAGTTTTTTAAATATCCACCATAGCAGGTCTTAATCTTAAAGCAGGTTTCATTACCAAAGAGGGTCAGGTCTGTTCTGTAAGAGCTGGATGCAAAAGAACCAAAACGAATTTTTTGGTTGAGTTTTCCAGTAAATGCAGCTTTAGTTCGTCTGTAGGTGGTGTGACAGCGGCGTTTAGGATTCAAGATTCTAATGGCTGTTGTCAACAGGGAATGTAAAATATGGTACTGGAATGACTTAGTATAATTTTTCCTTTGTTCTCTGACTGCTTCATTAAACTGTGGATACACACCTTCATTTGTGTACACACAGATTGCTTGCATGTGATCTTTTGTCAGAGCCATGTCCTCATTACTCCTTATCTTAAACTTCTCATTAGCACACATTTCAGCATTTTTCCAGGCCCATGCATATTCTTCTCCACTTGTCAGCTCTTCAGAAAACCGCTTTTTGATCTTGTCCATTGACGCTTTGTTGTTGCAGCCATCGTACATGTCATCAACCGATTGCCCACCCATGTTTAACCGGTGACTGCAAGGGATCTATAAACAACACAGAAAAAGAAAAGAGACAGTTATTGCTGTTTAGTGTTGCTGGCGTCTGTTTAGTCTATTTAGAAACGTGATTGAAGAATAAATGTAAATTGATATCAGATTAAGATATTTTTTCTTGTAAAGAAATGTCTGTAATAACACTATGTGTTACAATATTCCAGTTATCACATGTAGATGCAAATGGAGGTGACCACTTACTAGTGCACTTACTGGATGTTAACTTTATAATAACAACCATATGATATCTCTGTTTTAGAAGACACAATCTCCTGAATGAGAGCTTGGTGATTATGTTTTCCATTATAAGTGGAAATAATGCTATGAACTATATTCCTCATTACATTTGAAGACCTTAATTTGATTTTCATGCCAAGAACAACAGACACACATGAAAAACGTTTTGGCGACTTTGTGAACTTAAAGGAACGGCTGCTGTTGAGAGATCAGATATTACAGATATTACTTTATTACTGACACAAAGTCTGACACAAAGTCTGACTGCAGCTTAATACAGTGCAGAGAAATGTTAAAAAATATTAAAATTTTGCACCAGTTTACTGTAATACAAAAATGTTCTTTGTTGTTGTTTTTCCCAGACAACATAAATAAATACCAAACAGATCTACAATCAGCTGTATAAAAAGGGAACACATATGCTAATTCATGCAGCCTAAACAAGTGCCAAAGCAAAAATTCAGTATGCTGTATACAACAAAGTGCTCTAAAAACACGTCTGTGCAAAAGGTGTTGGTTGTTCAACAATCCAGCCAAGAAAAATTTGGCTTTGGTTCATTTTAATTTGCCATTTACAGCCACTCCTGGACTCTTACAACAAAACATAAAGTTGCTCAAACATGATTTTATTGGTGAAGTTTTGGAATGACTGAAGTTGGACTCACCATCATGGAGTCCACAGAGAGCATCCAGCACAGGGTCAGACACAGCGGAGTGAAGATCATCATGTTCTTCATGTCATCAAGAACACAGTTCCTACAATCTGAAGAGCTTCTCAAGGTATGAGCAAAGCTGTCATCCAAAACGTGGGTTTTATATACTTCAAATGAGTCATGAAATATGTTAATATGTACACATTTTATCTCCTCCCATTTCTTTTGAAATACCCAAATATTTCAAAAGAAATGTCCGACTGTCCATACATCACTGTGTCCTGTTTTCTGTCTGTTTTGTTCTGTGTTGTTTGTTCCACATTTTGTATATTTCTGTTGGAGACCCCCTTTTTTGGGGGGGGGGGGGGATACTTGGGTAGAAAAGAAATACTCAAATATTTTGGCTATTTGTATAACCAGCACAAAACCCAGTTTAATGCCATCAGTAAAGGACTAGTGTGGTGAACATAATATTGTATAAAATATTCTTTGTTTAATCAAAATAAAAACAAACCTCAAAGAAACATGTGATCATCACAAATACAAACCTTCTGTGTATCAGAAAAACATCTGTTACCCAGTGAGGTCTGTGTATTCCACCTATTGCTATTTTATTCCTGTGATTCCTGTACTGTAATTTGCTTTTATTAGCCATGTTTATTTTCCTTTGTGTTTATCCTGACCCTCTGCTGTTTAAATTTAAAAAAGTTTCCAATCATCTTGTTCTTCCCTTAGACTTCCCTATAAACCTTATGCTTAATTTCTAATGAAGATGTTTCCACACACGACTTTTCTAAAACTCCTGTGCTAGTTTCTTACAAACATGATCTCCATGAAAAACTTCTCAAAAATGTACTTTTTCTCAGCCACAGTCTGAGGTAGTTTCCTCATTTTGGTCAAATCTCTCTCACGTTCATTAGAGGTTAATTTCTTATTTTTTATTAGCTCAATGCTTTTTCGAATAGAATAGAATAGAATAGAATAGAATAGAATAGAAAATATCTTAATTCTTCACTGAAGTGGAAAATTTTTGTCAGCTCACCATCACAACCTGCACACATCTCTAACATATAGTACTGCATAGGTGCAATAGAAACAGAAATACAAATGCAACAAAAATACATTTAAAACAGTTAAAACGTAAGCATTAAGAAGTAAAAATGCAGCAGTTCAAATTAACCTTTGTGAATTGGTCACTTTGTTGAATTATGAATGCTGATGGCATTTGGTATAAAATACATTGTGAAGGGACCTTTAGCCAGAGAAACTCTAAGTCGCCTTCTTGACGTCAGAAGCTCAAACTAACAGGACAGAGGGTGATCGTCATCTGCCAGGATTCTCTTAGCTTTCCTCATTGTCCTTTCAAGATATTCACAAGATGCAGTTGGGATTTTCCTAAAACTTTGCCTGCCATCGCCCCAATCCTTTAATTTTGTTTTTGCATCAAGCAGGGAGATGAAAGGTTAAAACACTCTGGATATGTGAGAGATACACAAGTTCTAAAAGACAGCTTAAGCATCCAAGACTGAGTCTCTATGAACATTTCTTGAAAACATGCTTTGTGTTCTCAGGAAATCTCAGCAGGTTGTTAAGAACTGTCCCAAAATTTCCACAGTTTAACAAGGACTACTCTGGAAGGTAATAAACCACCACCAAGCTCCTTATTAATGTTGCCTCTCCCAGTGTTGCCTAATCCCAACTCGTGCATCACTGGCTGGAACAGAAGCAAAGTTAAAGTAAGGTTAAAGTTACACAGTGTTCAACTTATCAAGGTAAACCTATCCTAGAAAAGAAAGTGGTAAAGCTTCCACTCTGACCTTGGTCTAAGTTGACCAGGAAGCCTAGTAAAGGTATCCATGATAGCAAGGAAGTATTCATTGCCTGTTTGGTCTTTGGTAAAAGTGTTATTCCACAACAAATAAAGGACAAAGAGGAGCTGGAACTGTATAATTTGGCATTCAAATCACCTGACAAGAAACAAAACTACAAAAGTAAAAAAAAAAAAAAAAAAAAAAAAAAAACAACAACAACAAAAGAAAAAGACACATTTTTGTGCATCTGGGGCCAGTAAAAATGGCCCATGATTTCCTTTTGTTTTCTGGTTGCCCGAAATCAGTGGCTCTCAAACTTTATGAGTCACGACCCGCAAGATGCTGGTGTTCACAACCCCCACCCCCCACCCCCACCCAACCGACGACTTAGAGTTTATTTTGGGGCCATTCCCACAAAGCCAAATTGCAATGAAACCAATGAAAAATATTTTAGCAAACCACCCTTTCATCCTCACGAAGCCAGGGATTAGCTTCCATGAAACCGATCATGTCTGAAACCAGGTACCAAGGTGGATAGGTTTGAAACCTCCACCATCTGTGGTATTGTGCGGACAGCGTAACTACACCACTAGAGGATGTGACGTCAATGTTACAAACACATGCCAAACACAACAATAATGGCGTAAATGACCAACTGTGTTGTGGTGCTGCTTCAAACAGTCTTGGCTTGTGTTCAGCTTTAGCACCAAAATGCACGGCTTTTACAACATAGTATTGCGCTACTGTACCATCAACAGCAGGAGCAATCAGATATGTCATTATCGGCGCATGGTCTACGTCTTGTTCTAGTTCTGGAGTATTACGCTTTGATCATCGTTGCGCCCCCCACAGCCTTGTAGTATGTACTACAGAGGTTTCGTGTGGATGTTGAAGCCTTTCTCTAGGTGACGCCACCGTTTTGACACCTGAACCGGCTTCAGTGCCATGTGGACATAGCCTTAGTGATCAGTTGTGTGATGTACCAAATGGGTCATCTTGCAGCATCCTCTAAATGTAAGGCTGGAAAAAACTGTCAGAATCTTCATAAATAAGGAGTATAATGTGGTTTCTGGTGGTTCACTGCTGTGACAAGGCACCTACATGCCCACATTCAGCTTTTCTCATGGAGATAATGTCAAATTTAAAATTTTAAAATGCCATGTGAACTTACTTTGTTGTTTATGCGTTGATGTGTTAAAACCTTCGATAGAAGCTTCATGAGCTCATAGGGCTTCAGTGTATCCTTCCCGGAGGGTGTAAATAACCTAGTGCTCACTATAACTTTTTTTTTTACTTCCATATTTGCTGAAGTACCACTTTCCTCAACCAACCTGAATGTTGCACAGCAGCATCTAAGGTTGATAAAGCAACTTTTTTTTCTGTCTTGATGCATCACTGTACTGCAGCATTTTGCTTTACAGCACCATATTGAGCTAGCAATTGCATATCAACACACTGGCCCTTTGAATGCACATTGTGGCTAATTCAGCAAAGAAATCCAAGAGGATATAAATGGAGGAAGACAGAAATAGAAAGAGAGAATGTAGCAGAGCAAAAGAAAAGAAAATATTTTAAATCAGACTGACTTTGCTGTCTGGAGCAGTGTTTCTCAGTCCTGTTCCTCAGGATCCACTGCCCTGCATGTTTTAAAAGTAACACTACTTCAATAAACCTCAATGAAATGAATGGATCATTAACAGGCTTGCAAAAACTGGGGGTCTGGGGTCACCATGTAGTATAAAATATTATTTATTTAATTCTTTAATTACACTCCTTTACCGGCTCTATGACATAAACAGTCTTTTCCTGCCTGTCCTGGGATTTTTCCACAAGTTTATGATTTTGTTTTTATACTTCCAATTCACTTTTGGACTTTTTTCACAAGCTCACATTTTGTTGATGGAGTTGCTGACAATGTCAGCCCAACAATTTTTGTTTCCAACACACAACTGCCCAACCACAATGTTGGTGGGAAACTAGGAAAACAGTTATTTGTACAGACTCGTGTGTCAGTTCAACCAGACATTTCCTTTTGTTTAAAAGGGTACTGCACCCAAAAATGTGTTTTTTGAGCAGGAAACAACACAGAATTACTTAATTGTGATAAAAATCACGCATACTGTTGATAAAATCAGTATTTCTTTAGTTTATTTTAAAAATGGGATTTTGTGGGTAAAAAATGGCTCATAACCCTCTCTAGGCAAGGCAAGGCAAGGCAGTTTATTTATATAGCACATTTCATGTACAGGACAATTCAAAGTGCTTTACATAAAACAAAGATATTACAGATATTTAGAATAGTGAAAGGCATCAACACATAATCACAATAAAATACTAAATTACATTAAAATGATTAAAAGCAAGATAAGTTAAAAAAAAAAAAAAGTTACCGTGCAGATTTCATGCATAGGCGCATGAAAAAAGAAATGTTTTTAACCTGGATTTAAAAATGTCTACATTTGGGGAAAGTTTAATCTCCACTGGCAGTTTGTTCCATTTGTTTGCAGCATAACAGCTAAATGCTGCTTCTCCATGTTTAGTCTGGACTCTGGCCTGGACTAGTTGACCAGAGTCTTTGGACCTAAGAGCTCTGCTAGGTTTATATTCTCTGAACATATCACAGATGTATTCTGGGCCTAAACCATTCTGGGATTTGTAAACAAGCAGAAGGGTTTTAAAATCTATTCTGTGACTGACTGGAAGCCAGTGTAAAGATTTCAAAACTGGTGTGATGTGTTCAGATCTCTTAGTCCTGGTTAAAACTCTAGCAGCAGCGTTCTGGATGAGCTGCAGATGTTTAATGCTCTTTTTAGGAAGTCCTGTTAAAAGACCATTACAGTAATCCAGTCTACTGGAGATGAACGCATGGATGAGTTTCTCTTGGTCTTTCTGGGAGACTAAACTTTTAATTCTGTTGATGTTTCTGAGCTGGTAAAAAGCTGTCTTAGTGACAGCTTTGATGTGGCTGCTGAAAGTCAGATCTGAGTCTATCAACACTCCCAGGTTACGAACTTGGTTGGTGATTTTAAAAGCCCGAGTCTCCAGGTGTTTGCCAATGCTGACCCTCTTCTCTTTGCTACCAAACAGAATAATCTCAGTTTTGTCTTCATTTAATTGTAGAAAATTCTCCCTCATCCAGGTGTTTATTTGCTCCAGACACTGACACATTAAGTCTATTGGACTGCAGTCATCTGGTGACAGAGACACATAAAGTTGTGTATCATCTGCATAACTTTGATAACTAATGCTATAGTTCTGTAATATTTGACCCAAAGGGAGCATATACAAGTTGAACAGAAGAGGTCCAAGGACTGACCCCTGGGGGACTCCACAAGTCATGGCCACTCGCTCGGATTCATAGCTGCTGATCGTAACAAAATAACTCCGGCCTTCTAAATAGGACCTGAACCAGTTAAGGACCGCTCCAGAAAGTCCAACCCAGTTTTCCAGCCTATGCAACAGGATTCTGTGATCTACAGTATCAAACGCAGCACTGAGATCCAACAGAACCAGGACTGATACTTGACCAGAATCGGTATTCAACCTAATGTCATTTAACACTTTGACCAGAGCTGTTTCAGTGCTGTGATGAGGTCGGAAGCCGGACTGAAATTTATCAAGATTTCCACTTTCATTTAAAAAGTCATGAAGCTGGTGAAATACAACTTTTTCAATAATCTTGGAAATAAAAGAGAGGTTAGAGACAGGTCTATAGTTGTTCATTATAGAGGCGTCTAGAGTCCTTTTCTTTAGGAGTGGCTTAATAGCAGCGATCTTTAGTGACTTGGGAAAAATGCCTGATGCCAGCGAGCTGTTAACTATCAGTAGAAGATCACTTTCTACTGAGGTAAAAACTGTTTTTAAAAAGTCGGATGGTATCATGTCCAGAGTGCATGTTGTTGATTTCAAATGCCAAACTGTTTCTTGTAGGACTTTTAAATTCACCATTTTAAATTGTGACATGACATCAGAATTGTTTCCAGGTTTTAGGCACAGACTAATTTTCTTGTTTGACTGTGTGGAATTAATATTTTGCCTAATTGTTTTAATTTTTTGGCTAAAAAAGTTTGCAAATTGGTTGCATTTCTCAGTGGAAAGGAGCTCAGGGCTTATCTGTTTAGGAGGATTAGTAAGTTTTTCAATCATAGCAAACAGAGTGCGAGAATTGTTGACATTCCTGTTAATCATTTCAGATAAATGCAGCTCTCTGGCCTTGCACAGCTCATTGTTATAGTTACGCAGGCATTGTTTGTACAGCTCATAGTGAATTTGAAGTTTATTTTTCCGCCATTTCCGCTCAGTTTTTCTGCATTCTGTTTTTAGGCTGGTAACCACAGTGGTGTTTCTCCATGGTGTTTTCTGTTTGATCAATGTGCTCTTGATTCTTATCGGTGCAACAGCATCCATTACATTCAAGATTTTCAGATTGAAATGATCCAGGAGTCTATCAACTGACTCTGCACTGGTTGTTGGTAACATAGCTATGGCCTCCACAAACTTAGCACTTGTTCTTTCATTAATGTACCTCTTCCTAATGGAGAAGCAGGTTGGTTGAACATTCTGAGTGATCAGTAAATCAAACAAAATACAAAAATGGTCAGACAAGGCCAAGTCAGTGACAGCTACAGAAAAAATTTCCACACCCTTTGAAATAACCAGGTCCAGAATGTGACCTCGAATGTGGGTCGGTTCTTTTACATGTTGCCACAAACCAAACATGTCCAATATGGAACAAAATTCCTTGACATTACCATCCATCATGTTATCTATGTGAATGTTAAAATCCCCAGTTAAGATGAAATGGTTAAAATCAGTAGAGATAACCGACAATAATTCAGAAAATTCATCAATAAAATTTACACAGTGTCCTGGACGTCTGTAGATGATTAGAAATAGGATTTTAGGAATGCCCCTTAAAATAAAACTAAGATATTCAAAAGAAGTAAAATCACCAAATGAAATTTCTTTACACTGGAATGAATCTTTAAATAAGGCAGCTTCTCCTCCCCCTTTCATCCCGTTTCGACATTTATTCATAAAACTAAAATGAGGGGGTGCTGTTTCATTAAGAACTGTAGCACTTGTGTCTTCTGTTAACCATGTTTCTGTCAGAAAAAGAAAATCTAAACTGTGAGAAATGATGAAGTCATTAACTAACAGTGACTTGTTGGACAGAGATCTAACATTTAGTACAGCTAGTTTTATGAAGTTTACACTAGTCTCTGTTGTATTCTGAGTTATACAAGGTACAGTTAACAGATTAGATCGATTCACCCCACAAACTGACCGTGTTCGATTCCTTATTTTACTAACTAACACAGGAATCCTACTGGGTCCAGGCTTGATCTCAAACAGCTGTCAGTAGTAGCAAAACTACAGCAAGGACCCTGAATGCATCATGGCATGTTATCTTTGTTGTGAATTCTGCTGCTCTGTGAACCACCTACACTTCCTCCCGTGCCCTGGTCTGCCAGGACAGATGATCTAAGAGGAGGATGAGGAGGGGGAGGGGGGGGAGCCCTGTATTTCTTGGTAGATGGTGGTCGCTGGGGTTCAGACCTGGATAGAGACATCCTTTTAAGACCTTGGGTGATGTGGAGAAGAGGGTCTGGTGAGGGGGGAGAGCTGGGAGTTGATCGCTTCTCTGCTGTGTCCTTCGCTCTTATCTGTACACTCATGTTTGGGTTTGCCGTCCCAACAGCATGACGCAAGTGTGCACCAAGTAATCTGCATCCAGTTAGATTTGGATGCACACCATCAGGTCTGAATCGCTCCTTACAGTTCCAAAAGATATTGAAGTTATCAATGAACTTTATCCCATGGGTGATACATGCGTTTGATAACCATGTGTTCAGGCCAAGAAGTCTACTGAAAAGTTCAATCCCTTTACCCGCTGTAGGAATGGGTCCTGAAATGTAAACATGGTGTGCTCCCAATTGACACAGTCTCTCCAACAGCAGAGAAAAGTCTTTTTTCAGGATCTCAGAGCCAATTTTCCTCCTCAGAATATCAAAAGACCCTGTGTGGACAATAATCTTCATACCATCTGGATGTGAAGACAGAATGGTGGGCAACATCTCTGTCAGCTCCCTGACTGATGTATCAAAAAGTGTTAGATTTTCCGTCTTTGCCATCCTCACATGCTGTGTTATGGAGTCCCCAATCAGAATTGTGTCAATTTGTTTTTGTGTGGAAGCGCCGATAGCTTCTCTAGTCCTCCTGTTTGTGGAATTTTGGCCTCTCCTCCTGGTCTGGTTAGCCCTGGGCTGAGTTTTAGGGCTATTTCTTGAATTTTGATATATCCTTGCATTACATTCATCATCATTCATTTTAATATGACTCAACACATCATATTTATTGTGCAGTGAGACTTCAGGTGGTGGAGTGAGTGCTGGAGCTTTAAATTTCCTGCTGGATTTACCTCTGCGACGAACAACATCAGACCAGGTTCTTGCTGGGGTTGATGACTTTGGTCTGGCACCAACAGTGTTCCAGAAGGAGAGATCAGTCTGATGGTCCGGTTTGGGATTTTCCTCAGCTATTCCAATGTCATTTGAACACATCCAGGGAAGTGTATCAGCCAGGTCTGTAGCGGGAGGCTCCACATTCGACATGCCTTCGCGTATGAAGATGTGACTCAATCCATTTGACAACTCAGTAGCATGTACAGAAGCTACTACAGAGTCAATAAATTCTTCATTCACACGAATGTCTTGCAGTGTTTCAATCCTCCTCTCCAACTGTGTTATCCTCAAAGAAAGTTGCTCACACTCAGTGCAGCTCACCGATACTGCAGGGTTAGGAGACATCATTCCACTAGTTCTCCGATGGCAATCAACTAAATTTATCAAAAAATATATTCGTTCCAGTGATTTATAAGTGACCGGGAGTCCTTGTTCCTAAATTTCTTGCCGGTAAAGATAAGAAAAAAGAAGAAAAAAAGAAGAAAAATGCAAGCAGAAAGGAGAGCAAAGCAGGAAGCGTCCGCACGACAGCAAAGCAGGAAGTTCATTCTACTCTACCACAATGTTACAACACAACACAACACAACAACGCTAACAACTCAGACTGATACGGTTCAGGGCCTCCTTGTTCATGTGTAGCTGAGGAGATTCAGGAGGAGGAAACCTTCCACCTCAAAGACGCTCTGTGGCAAAGGTGCTTTGTGAATCTCGGTTTGCATCTTGCTAGTGAGCTGAGCTGCTGTCTGTCAATCATTTCTGCCCATCTATCCCGATCCGCCCACTCTGCTCCCTGATCAAACCTCCCACCCACCCTTAGAGTTTCAGGCATTTTTCAAATTCGGCAGTGAGTGGAGTTACGCAAAAAGTAGGGTGTGTAGTAACACTTTAAATTCTAATCAACATGTTACCTTAAACGACTTCTTTAAAACTCTTGTGCTTAGTTTCTAACCAACATGAATTGCATAAAAGACCTCTCCCAAAATATATTATTAGCCTCCGCCTGAGCTAGTTTCCTCATTTTCTTCACATATTACATTTCTCTTAGTTCATGACAAGTTCTTTTATTTTACTGTTAGATGTAGTGTTGCACATTATTATATAACTTTTTTTGTTATTATTAATTTATTGGTAATTTAAAAACAACCAAAAGGGAGAAACACACCTGCTGCACAGTTCAAATTCAGACATTGGAATACTAACTAGGTGTTGGTGTTGAGCAGGAGCTAGTCTAGTTATTAGTCATTATTAATAAGTGTCCAAGGACAATTATTTATATTCAGTAAAAGTCTTCATAAAAAACACTATCAACGGGGCACCACTGGAATAAGTTCCTGAATTAATATTTAGTATCAGTCTTGAGAGTTTGTATGAAGGCAGTGAATATGAGCACTGACCTTCACAACCAGCAGCACTCACAGTGCACACACACTAGGGTTGTCAAAAAATATCAGATACTAATCTTTGCTAAAATTTAGTACTGAGTTAGCTATCAATTCTGTAAGAGGCAGACATGAGAGCATGTATCACTTACTCTTTTCAGTGAACTGCGGGTACTGCTGTAGGCACCCCATTCAAAAGCACTCGCAGGCTTAGTCCTCATGGAGATTCTGGTAGTTCTCACAATTCAATGACAAGAGGTCATTGATGTATTTTGGTTCTAAACCATTCAGAGCTTTATAGACCAGCAGCAGAACTTTAAAGTTCTTTCAGGTGCAACCTCTACAAAGCTGGATAGGTAGTGTGCCAGAAGAGGAGCAGACTGAAGCATAACACTTTTTTAAAAAACATAAAATACTTCACCATATTGAACAAGCATTTGTCTCAGAATTAATTTTATTATAACTTTAGAAATTTCAGACAGGCTTCATAATTTGTGAAGGTCAGGAAAGAAGTTGAAGTTAGCTTCTGATTGGCATGTTGTTGTGGGCTGATTGAGACACCTTTGTTTTATTAGCCTGCCCCACAACTGGTAAATCTAAGCTGCATTTTAACTTTAATTCTTTTATTGTTTTAAATCCTATTTTTTACATTTAAATTCATCTAATAAATATATTTTAATGGAACAAGCCTCCTAAATTTGTTTAACTGACCTGAGTGTTTTGTAAATTGCCCACAGAAATTTTAGATATCCTTGGGTGAAACTCCTGAAGGGGTGTTGTCAGACAACTATTCAAAGGTCTTCCTCTGGCTCTGTCTCACTCTTCCCGACTCGCCACTTTGTCAAAGGAATATTATGAAAGAAATGTTTTTAGAAACTGAGGGGAAGCATGTTCCGATGGTCCAAGATGAACCTGCCTGAAGATCCTGGCACTTTGGAAGATGAAGCAGAAATGAAGCCATCCAGGGAGCCATGAAAACCTGAGTTCCCTCCAGATTACTTGACTCAGGATCAGTAGCATCATCCGGGTGAGCATAAAGAAAATTTACTATCACTGTTTTCAGAAAGACCTGGTCACACTGATGGAATAGATCAAATTATTTTGAAAGACACAAATTCTTAATCTGAAACCTTACAAAATACCAGAGTAAATAATGAAACCACTGAAGAAGTACAAGTGATGCTGGAGATGTAACTGAACCATCAAGACGTGCGTGATCAAAGAACTTCAAATCAAATCAAACTTTATCTTTCAAGCACTTTACAATCACAAAGTAACACAAAGTGCTTTACATAATAAAAACAATTTATCTATATTAATGGATTAGATTTATATAGAGCATTGCAAGGCACGCAAAGAGCTTTATTGTATCCATTAATTATTTACTCCTCAATCATACTTGATGGTAAGCTACATGGTCAACAGTGTTGTTTTTAAAGTGCTCTACAAATAAAGTTGCATTGCATTCACATTAGGAGCAAGACCATCCATGTCCACAGAGGGTACCATCACAGATCAGGACAGGCCAGAGTCCACACCACAGCTGCAGGGCTATGGACGGACGGACGGACGGACAGACAGACAGACAGACAGACATCCATCCATCCATCTTCTGCTGCTTATCGAGAGCTAACTAAAGAAAGATTTTCTGAGATTTAAAGAAAAGCATGAGACAACAAGCACAATGAATCTGGTAAGGTCAAGCCATCCACTTAATATATTATCAAAAATTGGGACTTATGGATTTGATCTATAACATATTCGTGGGGGAGAGAAGTTGCTTCCCTGATGATGAAGGTACTGGATCACAAAGATAGAACCTGCAGCAGGTGATCGATCAGAATCACACACATGCATTTGACCAGTTCCTTTATTTCCACCACAAGGCAAATCCGTTTTTACAGCCGTCTTGTGAATTAAATCAATCCACAAAGAACAGTATTAATGTTATGAAAATACAGATTTCAAACTAGATGGAGCAAATATAGCCGCTATATACACCTATATTCACAGGTCAGAGGATGTGTTTTTGCTGGAGGAGCACAACAGCTACACACAGTTTGGCATAGACAGTCACCACCAGCTGACATTAGTTATGTCCCTGTTTTTTAAGCTAAGGCTGCACCACATTGCCAAGATGACTACACTTAGCTTACAGAGAAACAACATGTGCCAGAAGCTCAACAAAACAGTCCTGTTCAAAGAGTTTTAGCCAAGCGATGTCTTTTTGGGCTGTTTATTTTTATTTATTTATTTATTTTGTTTTCAATTTTGTACATTGATTACTAAGGTGCAGTTTGTGTTGGTTTGAAGTTCTCTCTCCCTCTGCTATGCACTGTGTATCTGTCTAGTGTTAGAGAAAACTCTGTGGTTTTCCTTCCATCCGTGTCAATTGATTTGTTCAGTGAGAACAAACAACTTCTCTCAAAGTCAAGATATTTATTTTTACAAATAATTGGAAATGTGACAGAATTCTGGGTTCTGAGACTACCTCACCCTTTCTAGTTACAGAGGAAGAAGTTCTGCTGCTGATAGTCAAAATCCCCTCTGCTTTCCCTGAACCCAGTAATTATACCTTGCCTAAACTAAACAGTTAAAACAAGTTATACATTCAAAGACAAATCAAAATAATATCTAAGACTAGTGAAATTTTAAGTTGGGTCATTTAATTGTATATCAGTGTAACTTGGAGTCTTTTCAGTGTTAAATCAGTTCCAGGTTCACTCACACCTCTCTGTTTTTTCACACTTTAACGCGCGTTAAAAACAGCGTTTTGTGCAACTACAACGCACGTAAAAAGTGCTGTTTTGTTGTATTATAATTATCCCAGCCCCCGTTTTTTTTTGTACAGCCAATAAAATTTAACCGTGATCATCCAATCAGTAAAGAATGAGAGCAGTACACTCCAGTTCATTTTTTATTTTGTTAATCTGCTTTCCTCCCTCTATTTTCCTGTAGTGTTATAGTAACACACAAATTTAGCTTTGTGCTATTAATAAAGTTTTTTCTTATCTTTAACTATGCAGTTTTTCTTTAAGTACAATATACTATAGTAAATATAGTAGTATATACACTTTATTATCTATATTATTAAATATAGACATTATTAATTTAGTCTGTCTCATTGTAATGCATAGGTTGGTGCTCAGTTTGTGGTTTCAGACAATAATGCATGTATGTCGACATCTATGGACATCTTTCTTTTTTTTCTTTCTTTCTTTCTTTCTTTCTTTCTTTCTTTCTTTCTAAAAGATATAACAAAGTTTATCTACATTTGAGCTTGTTTCTTGGCAGTGCATTTGAATATGGCTGGCGATTTAAGCACACAAGCAGACCACAGGGTTACTGGAACAATGCAGACAATCCTTCAGCAGTGATGAACTGGAGTGTACTGCTCTCATTCTTTACTGATTGGATGATCACGGTTCAATTTTACTGGCTGTACAAAAAAGGGGCTGGGATTATTATAATACAACAAAACAGCGCTTTTTACGCGCATTTTAGTTGCACAAAACACCGTTTTAAACGTGCGTTAAAGTGCGGCAAAGCGGCGCTTTTTACGTGCGTTCATTGAACGCCACAAAAAGTAGGAACAGGATGAACACTGCTAGAGCCCTGCAAAATGACCTCCAGCAGGCCACAAATGTGCATGTGTTGGCTCAAACGGTCAGAAAAAGACTCCATGAGGGTGGTATGAGGTGCCCGACGTCCACAGGTAGGGGGTTGTGCTTACAGCCTAACACTGTGCAGGATGTTTGCTATTTGCCAGAGAACACCAAGACTGGCAACTTCTCCACTGGCACCCTGTGCTCTTCACAGATGAAAGAAGGTTCACACTAGGGTTGCGATAAACGTGATACTCGATTCATTATGCATCTAAATACACAGGTTACGATTCGATTAAAAAAACAATATCCATTTGTTATAGACCGACTCGATACAAATCGATTCAATACAGTGTAAGAACGATACGATTTGAACACCCGTTCAGATGCCACACTCGTGGCCGGGATGCAGAGGTATCTTTTAGCGAGAGAAGACAGCAGTGGCAAGTCCTGCTGCTCCTTCCACCACTGTAGTGGTTTTTTTTCCAAGGGCAATGGATCACGCTCTCTGTACCTCTTGACTTCTTCACTGGCCTTGTCTCATATAGATGTAGCAGCCATCGTCACTTCAAAGTCTTTTCCCAACAGCTGGTCCAATGCTGACATTGTCTTCTTTTTGACAGGAGTACTATTATCTGAAATACAAAACAATGACCTTATATTAATGGCTTTGTTTGCCATGCTGCAGTGGTGCTCTTTTGTACCCGACTTAACCATTTCCTGTATCATCATCTGATGTTCAAAATGAATTACACTCTTGTACAAATATGTAAAAGTTGTATTATCACCATCATTATTAAACTATTTCTTCGTATGTTGATTCTCTAATTTTTTTTATGTGTTGTTGTAGTAATATTTTGCAGCATGGGTTTAAACCAATGTCAACTCCTTCTTGATTGCAAGTTATAAAATATAAAAACCTTCTGGCTCATCTTGGGTCTCGGGTATATCAATGCTGATGTCCAGATCGCTAAGGGCAGGTTCAGTCTGACATGGATTTGTCTGCAGTGGGCCTCTCTGGGCTGAATCCCCTGTTGCTAACGCCTAGAAATAAAATATAAAAGACAGTGTGTAATGTACTAAATCAAACAGAGAAACAGCAGCCAGAATAAATCTAATGACGGCAGCAAAACTACAGCAGCCTATAGAATGTACTGTAATATGCATTTTGTGTTGAGTAAATGATCTTGTGTTGGAGGATTTACCTTGTTATGCAGGGATATAGCTTCTGCTGTTATGCCTGTGAACATCCACTCGGCATCATGGTCCATTAGGAAGGGCAGAGACTTGAAGCGGGGGTCCAGAGCTGCTGCAGTGTTGAAGAGATCATCCAGGCTGGTGTAGCGCTTCTCCAAGTCATTTCTGAATGCTTGTTTCATCTCTCTGATTACCACTGAGTCTTCATCTGATGCTTCAAAGTTCTTTTAAAGCTTCGCTCTGACAGGGGGAACCATTGAGTGTGGGCCGCTTATCTTCACACATGCTGGTGGTGACAGGTTTGACCGGCGCCATCAAGTTGACAATGTTTTCAATATTACAGAAGTCTTTGACCTTAAGAGTGTTAACCTCTTCTCCTCTTTTGAGATCCCTGGGCATGAGTGCAGCAGAAATGGCAGGTTGTTGTTCCAGTACACGTTCAAGCATATTCTCAGTACTGTTCCACCGGGTGGACACGTCTTGGATGAGTTTGTGGATAGGCAAGGCCAGTTGTTTCTGTTTGTCTTGTAGAATTTCTGTTGCTCTGACACTTTGCTGAAAAAAGCCAACCACTCTTATCACCCATCCCAGCAACCTTGCTACTGTGTCTACTTTGAAGACTTTCTGTGTGGCCAGATTTATAGTGTGTGCAAAGCACATAAGGTGGGGGCTCATCTCTGCTTCCACGCCAGCTAAAAGCATGTTTGTGGCATTGTCAGTTACCTGGGCTGACTCTTTATCAAGTCAGCACATGCCTGTTTCAGTAGAGCACCTACAGTCTTCCCAGTGTGGGATCCTTTGAATGCCATGGTCTGTAAGATATGAATATTTAACTTCCAATCCGTCGCACATGACGTCCAAGCATCGGTTGTTAGTGCCACTCATTCTGCATTTGCCAGTTCTTTTTCAACTTGGCTCTTAACTTGGGCATACAACACTGGCATGCACACGTTGGTCATGTGATTTTGGGACTGTATCTTATACCTGGGCTAACGTATGAATCAAGTCCTGAAATCCTTCACACTCAACTATATTATAAGGACACAACCCCTTGGCAATAAAACACGTTGCTGATGCTGTGATTTTCTTAGCGTGTGCTGAATTGTGACCAAGTTGCCAGAATAGTTAGAAATTGTGTTTTCTGTTCTTGGCTGTGTGCTACAGCTTGCTGCAAACTCCTGATCATTGAACTCACCATATTCTTGACCGTGTTTCCTTCTTGCATGCTGGTTGAGATTTGTAGTGTTGCCAGTGTACGTCAACGATGCTCTACACAGATAACAAATAGTGTGGCTTCTGTCCAGCTTCCCTTCCTTCTTATAAAACCTCAAAACTGTCCACACTTTGGATTTTTGTTTCGCTGATGCATTAAAAATAATTCCCTCTGTATTATCACCTCCATGGCTCAGGCTGACGGTGTCCTTCTTCACCTCCTCCATTTTCCGTGTTGTCACTTGTGTATCACTCATGTTAGCTAGGCAGCTACGGAGTTTCCCGGGCAGCTTTAGCTCTCGCATAGTTTTAGAAACGCTGGTATGTGTGTGATACTGCCAGTGCCAACCAATTACAAGTCTCGTGATACCCGCTTCATGACTCCCCAACTGATCATCTAGGACAGGGGTAGCCAGTGTTGGTCCTCAAGGGCCCCAATCTGGCAGGTTTTCCAGATTTCCCTGCTCCAGCACACCTGACTCAAATTAAATGGATCCAACAGCCTATAAGGATCTCCACAATGACTTGTTAGTTTAGGTCAGGTGTGTTGGAGCATGGAAATCTGGAAAACCTGCCGGATTGGGGCCCTCGAGGACCAATGTTGGCTACCCCTGCTCTAGGAATTGATGGGTAATTCATAACAATTGTGGAGGGTGCTACCGATGCTGCCGCATCCCTTTCTTGTTGACCCAAATATCTGGTCGCATTGGTTTATCGTTTACAACCCCAGTTCACACTGAGCACATGTGACAGACGTGACAGAATCTGGAGACGCCGTGGAGAGTGTTATGCTGCCTGCAACATCCTCCAGCATGACCGGTTTGGCAGTGGGTCAGTAATGGTGTGGGGTGGCAGTTCTTTGGGGGGCCACACAGCCCTCTATGTGCTCGCTAGAGGTAGCCTGACTGCCATTAGGTACCGAGATGAGATCTTCAGACACCTTGTGAGACCATATGCTGGTGCGGTTGGCCCTGAGTTCCTCCTAATGCAAGACAATGCTAGACCTCATGTGACTGGAGTGTGTCAGCAGTTCCTGCAAGAGAAAGGCATTGATGCTATGGACTCTGATAAATCATGTCTCACTGCATCCACCAATGCCATGTTGCACCACAGATTGTCCAAGAGTTGGCGGACGTTTTAGTCCAGGTCTGAGGAGATCCCTCAGGAGACCATACGCCACCTCATCAGGAGCATGCCCAGGCGTTGTAGGGGGGTCATACAGGCACGTGGAGGCCACACACACTACTGAGCCTCATTTTGACTTGATTTAAAGACATTACATCAAAGTTGGATCAGCCTGTAGTGTGTTTTTTCATTTTGATTTTGAGTGTGACTCCAAATCCAGACCTCAGTGGGTTAATAAATTTGATTTCCTTTGATAATTTTTGTGTGATTTTGTTGTCAGCACATTCAACTATGTAAGGAACAAAGTGTTTAATAAGAATATTTCATTCATTCAAATCTAGGATGTGTCATTTTAGTGTTCCCTTTATTTTTTTTTGTCAGTGTATTATTGTAGAAAAATTACCAAGAGTCTGGAATGAGTAAAAAGTATATAAGGTTTATTACAGGAGAAGTATTGAATACAGAATTACATGCAAGTAATTGAGAATGGTCATCCTGACTAGCGTGAAGTCGGGAGAGACTCTGGGAGACAAGAGGAAAAACAATACACTTCTGTAGAAAGAATCTTCCTCCTTCATGAAGATCTTGGGTGGACACACAACTCCAAGAGCTGGCGACAAAACAACATCACATAGTTGTGTCTCCACCAGAACCAGTCTGACTAAAGGTCTGAGGAAGGACCAGATGAAGGTCAACTTATCTTCCTAGTGAACTTCTAACACAGCATGTATATAGAGAAAATAAACAATAAAAGTGGATTAAAGCACAATGAGTAAAAATGTACAATGAAAAAAAGTGTAATATAGTAACAATCAGCGTAAATACAATTTATAAAGAAATATAGTAAAGGAAGTAATTATAGTTGTGATTATAACATCATATGTAGAGCATAATAAGTAAAATTTCTTCCACAGTACGCACACACACACACACACACATATATATATATATATATATATATATATATTTGTAGCTCGAGCAGCTGAAAAATCCCACTTATATATTAGTAGGATGCTCATTATGTGGAATGTAGTATAAATGGTCTACAGTCATTGAGGGAAGATGGATGAAATTTGATTTTCTAGGTACTGAAATGAAGATGTCTTCCAAAAATCTGAAAACTTGTCCTGAACCAGAATAAAAAGTATTGTAAAAGCTGTGGTTGCAGAGTGGGTGTGAAGTCTGTGTGGCTGAGGGAAGGGGAAGAGACTCAAGAAACAGAGAAATTTGAATTTGTGCTGATGAGAACACAACTTTATGTTGTTATACCACCAGCAATCAACAATATCTAGTTTAAGCATCTAGCACATTTTACCTCATATACAGGCCATAGCTCCACTGGCCTGCATTTGTAAAATAGTTCACTTTTTAAAATGTGACCACAATGTTGTTTCATGGCCATTTTCCAAAATTCAATGAGACGTTGTTTTTACTGAAAAAGAAACGGTAAAAATGAGGTCACAAATCAATAAACAAAAGTTTTGTCATTGTTTTATTTATTTATTTTTCCTGAGACTGGGATAGTTGAGCTAGAAAAACATGTTTAGTTCAATCTGTCCAGGACTCCATTCATTTGATCCTTCTTTGTAAACTCTGCAAGCTTTTTAATCCTACTCATACCACTCTAACCTGTCATTAATGACATGGTAATAGGTCTTTGGGCCCTGTGGGTTGTGGGTCGGGTCTTTGTGGATTGGGAGTGACACAGCTGTCAAGATTACATAAAGTTGACATCTGGCTACTTTTTAGTTCAACTGAAAAAAAATCACATTCTGCAGTAAATCCAGAATAACAGAGAAACAACAAAGATGCCTTTTTACACGTTTATTTCTTGCAATAAATGGTCCATTACAGAAAGCAGCCCAGCAGCTCCGTCAAGACAAACATTACAGCTGCTGGGAGTCATTTCTACACTTGTAGAAAAAAAAGCACAAAAAAGTTGAGTGAGTTGCATATGAAGACTGCAGATTAAGCATAAAGTTGGAAACCATAGCCACTGTTTACATTTTTTATTTTATTTTATTTATTTTTTTATATTTTTTTTATTGTTTGCACTAGATATTATCTTGGCTTTGGTGACAAGCGATTTCAACCTTTGAAACAAGAGCTGAACCGTTTTTTTAACCTTTTGCACAAAACTTAACTCGCAGTTCAGATTACTTTTATATCCTGCACTCTCCAACACATAGACGGTTTTACAGTCTTTCAGCCCTTCGATACAACGTGGTGATCTAGCTATGTTTTTAATGGTGAACATCTCAAACGGTGGGATGAGCACTTCTTGCTCGTCATTGTAGTATGAATAGTTTTTCAAATATCCACCATAGCAGGTTTTAATCTTAAAGCAGGTTTCATTACCAAATTTTTTTAGGTCCATTTTGTAAGAGCTGGATGCAAAGGAACCAAAACGAATTGTTTGGTTGAGTTTTCCAGTAAATGCAGCATCAGTTCGTCTGTAGGTGATGTGACAGCGGTGATTAGGATTCAAGATTCTAATGGCTGTCGTCAACAGGAAATGTAAAATATGGTACCGGAATGACTTAGTATATCTTTTCCTTTGTTTTCTGACTGCTGTATTAAACTGTGAATACACATATTTAGCTGTGTACACACAGATTGCTTGCATGTGATCTTTGGTCAGATTCATGTCCTCCCTGCTCCTATTTTTAAACGTCTTATTAGCACACGTTTCAGCTATTTTCCAGGCCTGTGCATATTTTTTTCCACTTGTCAGCTCTTTAGAGTACTGTTCTTTTCTCTGGTCCAACGATGCCGTGTCGTTGCAGCCATCATACATGTCATCAACCGATTTGTCAGCCATGTCTAATGGGATCTATAAACAAAATAAAAATAGAAGAGAGACAGTTATTGTTGTTTGGTGTTGCTGGCGTCTGTTTAGTCTATTTAGAAACCTGATTGAAAAAAAATTTAAATTTATATCAGATTAAGATGTTTTTTCTTCATGTAAAGAAATGTCTGTGGAAACACTTTGTGTTTCAATTTTCCAGTTATCAAATGTAGATGCAAATGGAGGTGAACGAGAGAGAATCAAGGAGGGATCATTCATGTCTTATTTGCTCTCTTGATAATTGTACATCAACACAATTTTTCTTGTGGACAATTAGAAGACACAATCTCCTGAATGAGAGCTTGGTGATGATGTTTTCCATTATAAGTGGAAATAAGCTTAATGCAGTGCAGAGAAATGCTAAAAACTATTAAAATCTTGGACTAGTTAACTATAACAAGTGCAAAAGCAAGAATCCAGTATGCTGTATACAACAAAGTGCTATAGAAACACGTCTATGCAAAAGTGTCGGTTGTTCAACAATCCAGCCAAGAAAAAATTTGATTTCAGTTCATTTTAATTTGCCATTTACAGCCACTCCTGGACTCTACCAACAAAACATAAAGTTGCTCAAACATGACTTTATTGGTGAAGTTTTGGAATGACTGAAGTTGAACTCACCCTCATGGAGTCCACAGAGAGCATCCAGCACAGGGTCAGACACAGCAGAGTGAAGATCATCATGTTCTTCATGTCGTCAAGAACACAGTTCCTACAATCTGAAGAGCTTCTCAAGGTATGAGCAAAGCTGTCATCCAAAACGTGG
This sequence comes from Melanotaenia boesemani, assembly GCF_017639745.1. Lineage (NCBI taxonomy): Eukaryota > Metazoa > Chordata > Actinopteri > Atheriniformes > Melanotaeniidae > Melanotaenia > Melanotaenia boesemani. Next base: position 16,113,139 of record NC_055698.1, on the reverse strand, counting down.
GTTTTATATACTTCAAATATGAGTCATGAAATATGGTAATAAGTACACATTTTATCTCCTCTAATTAATCTCCTCCCATTTCTTTTGAAATACCCAAATGTTTTAAAAGAAATGTTCTATTGTCTATTCATCATTGAGTCCTGTGTTCTGTGCTGTTTGTTCCACATCTTGTATATTTCAGTTGGAGACCCCCTTTTTCTTTTCTTGGGGGGATACTTGGGTAGAAAAGAAATACCCAAATATTTCGGCTATTTGCATAACCAGCACATAACCTAGTTTAATGCCATCAGTAAAGGACTAGTGTGGTGAACATAATATAGTATAAAATATTCTTTGTTTAATCAAAATGAAAACAAACCTCAAAGAAAAGAAAATGAAACTTCAACAGTTTTCAATTCATTTAAACATGTGATCATCACAAATACAAACCTTCTGTGTATCAGAAAAACATCTGTTACCCAGTGAGGTCTGTGTATTCCACATATTACTATTTTATTTCTGTGATTCCTGTACTGTAATTTGCTTTAATTAGCAATGTGTATGTTCCTTTTAATATATCCTGACCCTCCGCTGTTTAAATAAAAAAAAAGTTTCCAATCAACTTGTTCTTTCCTTAGACTTCCCTAAAAACTTATGCTTCATTTCTAATGAAGATGTTTCCACACACAACTTTTCTAAAACTCTTGTGTTAGTTTCTTACAAACATGATCTGCATGAAAAACTTCTCAAAAATGTACTTTTTCCCAGCTACAGTCTGAGGTAGTTTCTTCATTTTAGTCAAATCTCTTTCACGTTCTTAGAGGTTAATTCCTTATTTTTTTATTAGCTCAATGCTTTTTAGAATAGAATAGAATCGAATAGAATAGAATATATCTTTATTCTTCACTAAAGTGGAAAATTGTTGTCAGCTCACCATCTCAACCTGCACACATCTCTAACATATAGTACTGCATAGTTGTAATAGAAACAGAAATACAAATAAAACAAAAATACATCTAAAACACTAAAAAGGTAAAGAAGAAGTAAAAATGCAGCATTTCAAATTAACCTCTGTGAATTGGTCACTTTGCTGAATTAAGAATGCTGATGGCATTTAGTATAAAAGACTTTGTGAAGGGACCTTTAGCCAGAGAAACTCTAAATCGCCTTCTTGACTTCAGAAGCTCAAACTAACAGGACAGAGGGTGATCGTCATCTGCCAGGATTCTCTTAGCTTTCCTTTTTGTCCTTCCAAGATATTCACAAGATGCAGTTGGGATTTTCCCAAAACTTTGTCTGCCATCGCCCCAAACCTTTTAATCAGTTTTTGCACCAAGCAGGGAGATGAAAGGTTAAAACACTCTGGCTAGAGGATGTGACATCAATGTTACAAACACATGCCAAACACAACAATAATGGCGTAAATGACCAACTGTGTTGTGGTGCTGCTCCAGACAGTCTTGGCTTGTGTTCAGCTTTAGCACCAAAATGCACGACTTTTACAACATAGTATTGCGCTACTGTACCATCAACAGCGGGAGCAATCAGATATGCCATTATCGGCGCATGGTCTATGTCTTGTTCTAGTTCTGGAGTATTACATTTTGATCATTGTTCTGCCCCGACAGCCTTGTAATATGTACTACAGCGGTTTTGTGTGGATGTTGAAGCCTTTCTCTAGTTGACGCCACCGTTTTGACACCTGAACCGGCTTCGGTGCCATGTGGACATAGCCTTAGTGATCAGTTGTGTGATGTACGAAATGGGTCATCTTGCAGCATCCTCTAAATGTAAAGCCGGAAAAAACTGTCAGAATCTTCATAAATAAGGAGTATAATGTGGTTTCTGGTGGTTCACTGCTGTGACAAGGTACCTACATGCCCAAATTCAGCTTTTCTCATGGAGCTAATGTCAAATTCAAAATTTTAAAATGGCATGTGAACTAACTTTGTTGTTTATGCGTTGATGTGTTAAAAAATTCAGGTGCTAATTTCAAAGATTTATCTCTTCATTAATGGTTTAATTTTGACAGCCCTGAAAAAAAATCCATATTTATTTGATAAATGTAGGCTACATATTTTTGACAATTTTCTGGCACCCCTCTGAAAATATTTCATGACCCGCAGTTTGAGAACCACTGACCCAAATGACCTTCGATAGAAGCTTCATGAGCTCATGGGACTTCAGTGTATCCTTCCCGGAGGGTGTATATAACCTAGTGCTCACTATAACTTTTGATTTTACTTCCATATTTGCTGAAGTACCACTTTCCTCAACCAACCTGAACGTTGCACAGCAGCATCTAAGGTTGATAAAGCAACTTTTTTTTCTGTCTTGATGCATCACTGTATTGCAGCATTTTGCTTTACAGCACCATGTTGAGCTAGCAATTGGATATCAACACACTAGCCCTTTGAATGCACACTGTGGCTAATTCAGCAAAGAAATCCAAGAGGATATAAATGAAGGAAGACAGAAATAGAAAGAGAGAATGTAGCAGAGCAAAAGAAAAGAAAATATTTTAAATCAGACTGACTTTGCTGTCTGGAGCAGTGTTTCTCAGTCCTGTTCCTCAGGATCCACTGCCCTGCATGTTTTAAAAGTAACACTACTTCAATAAACCTCAATGAAATGAATGGATCATTAACAGGCTTGCAAAAACTGGGGGTCTGGGGTCACCATGTAGTATAAAATATTCTTTATTTAATTCTTTAATTACACTCCTTTATCGGCTCTATGACATAAAAAGTCTTTTCCTGCCTGACCTGGGATTTTTCCACAAGTTTATGATTTTGTTTTTATACTTCCAATTCACTTTTGGACTTTTTTCACAAGCTCACATTTTGTTGATGGAGTTGCTGACAATGTCAGCCCAACAATTTTTGTTTCCAACACACAACTGCCCAACCACAATGTTGGTGGGAAACTAGGAAAACAGTTATTTGTACAGACTTGTGTGTCAGTTCAACCAGACATTTCCTTTTGTTTAAAAGGGTACTGCACCCAAAAATGTGTTTTTTGAGCAGGAAACAACACAGAATTAATGAATTGTGATAAAAATCACACATACTGTTGATAAAATTAGTATTTCTTTAGTTTATTTTAAAAATGGGATTTTGTGGGTAAAAAATGGCTCATAACGCTCTCTACAACAACACAACAACGCTAACAACTCAGACTGATACGGTTCAGGGCCTCCTTGTTCATGTGTAGCTGAGGAGATTCAGGAGGAGGAAACCTTCCACCTCAAAGACGCTCTGTGGCAAAGGTGCTTTGTGAATCTCGGTTTGCATCTTGCTAGTGAGCTGAGCTGCTGTCTGTCAATCATTTCTGCCCATCTATCCCGATCCGCCCACTCTGCTCCCTGATCAAACCTCCCACCCACCCTTACAGTTTCAGGCATTTTTCAAATTCGGCAGTGAGTGGAGTTACGCAAAAAGTAGGGTGTGTAGTAACACTTTAAATTCTAATCAACATGTTATCTTAAACGACTTCTTTAAAACATTTGTGCTTAGTTTCTAACCAACATGAATTGCATAAAAGACCTCTCCCAAAATATATTATTAGCCTCCGCCTAAGCTAGTTTCCTCATTTTCTTCACAGTAAAAGTCTTCATGAAAAACACTAACAACAGGGCACCACTGGAATAAGTTCCTGAATTAATATTTAGTATCAGTCTTGAGAGTTTGTATGAAGGCAGTGAATATGAGCACTGACCCTCACAACCAGCAGCACTCACAGTGCACACACACTAGGGTTGTCAAAAAATATCAGATACTAATCTTTGCTAAAATTTAGTACTGAGTTAGCTATCAATTCTGTAAGAGGCAGACATGAGAGCATGTATCACTTACTCTTTTCAGTGAGCTGTGGGTTCTGCTGTAGGCATCCCATTCAAAAGCACTCGCAGGCTTAGTCCTCATGGAGATTCTGGTAGTTCTCACAATTCAATGACAAGAGGTCATTGATGTATTTTGGTTCTAAACCATTCAGAGCTTTATAGACCAGCAGCAGAACTTTAAAGTTCTTTCAGGTGCAACCTCTCCAAAGCTGGATAGGTAGTGTGCCAGAAGAGGAGCAGACTGAAGCATAACACTTTTTTTTAAAAAATAAAATACTTCACCATATTGAACAAGCATTTGTCTCAGAATTAATTTTATTATAACTTTAGAAATTTCAGACAGGCTTCATAATTTGTGAAGGTCAGGAAAGAAGTTGAAGTTAGCTTCCGATTGGCATTTTGTTGTGGGCTGATTGAGACACCTTTGTTTTATTAGCCTGCCCCATAACTGGTGAGTCTAAGCTGCATTTTAACTTTAATTCTTTTATTATTTTAAATCCTATTTTTTACATTTAAATTCATCTAATAAATATATTTTAATGGAACAAGCCTCCTAAATTTGTTTAACTGACCTGAGTGCTTTGTAAATTGCCCACAGAAATTTTAGATTTCCTTGGGTGAAACTCCTGAAGGGGTGTTGTCAGACAACTACTCAAAGGTCATCCTCTGGCTCTCTCTCACTCTTCCCCACTCGCCACTTTGTTAAAGGAATATTATGAAAGAAATGTTTCAGAAACTAAGGGGAAGCATGTTCTGATGGTCCAAGATGAACCTGCCTGAAGATCCTGGCACTTTGGAAGATGAAGCAGAAATGAAGCCATCCAGGGAGCCATGAAAACCTGAGTTCCCTCCAGATTACTTGACTCAGGATCAGTAGCATCATCTGGGTGAGCATAAAGAAAATTTACCATCACTGTTTTCAGAAAGATCTGGTCACACTGATGCAATAGATCAAATTATTTTGAAAGACACAAATTCTTAATCTGAAACCTTACAAAATGCCAGAGTAAATAATGAAACCACTGAAGAAGCACAAGCGATGCTGGACATGTAACTGAACCATCAAGACGTGCGTGATCAAAGAACTTCAAATCAAATCAAACTTTATCTTTCAAGCACTTTACAATCACAAAGTAACACAAAGTGCTTTACATAATAAATAAAATTTATCTATATTAATGGATTAGATTTATATAGAGCATTGCAAGGCACGCAAAGAGCTTTATTGTATCCATTAATTATTTACTCCTCATTCATACTTGATGGTAAGCTACATGTGTAGCAACAGTTGAAGTGTGAATCGCCAGCCTTCAATTATTGGATGACCCGCTCCACTACCAGAGCCACTAATGCCCCGAATGTTACAAAGAGATAAAACACACACCTGAATTCTAGTCTCTTTCACACACAATGACACATGTATGTACAATCTCTCTTCCTATTCTACACAAACATGAACTCGAACCCCAAATTTTTTAATCTCTTAACTTAATAAATCTTAATAGAAAAAAAAACATCTGGCTTGATGCTGATGTGAGAAAAATATATTTTGAGGATTCCTGCTGTGTTTTACTTTTTCTGTGTGCAGCACTTTGGTCAACAGTGTTGTTTTTAAAGTGCTCTACAAATAAAGTTGCATTGGAGCCGTCCACATTAGGAGCCAAACCATCCATGGCCACAGAGGGTGCCATCACAGGAACCGTCCAGATCAAGACAGGCCAGAGTCCACACCACAGCTGCAGGGCTGCAGCGCAGGACCCCAAGTCACCTAGAAAAGGACAATCACCATGGCAACAGCCTTACAGACAAAGCAACAAAGCCCTGAGTGTGGAGAATCCCCATTAGGAAAGCAATGGAGTTAAAGACCAACTCCAATGCTTATTTAAAATGTTTTTAATGGTCTTTAAAATTGTGATTATGAAGTTTTTGGCAAAAATCACAAAACCTGTGCCATTTTCCAGGCCCTTTAAGTGGTGACTGCAAATCAACTTTTGGTTCATTATATTGTGATGACTGAGAAACCTAATCCATTGCTCTCTCACAGCAAAGTTTTTCAGTAAATAATGAAAGCTAACGTGATTAGCACATGATTAGCAACCCGCTACTGCACATACTTGTCGAGTTGCCATCTCTTCATCCTCAGAGTCAGAACAGGCGGAGCGGGCAGGACAGGAGCTTGCCATGTGGGTTTATGACATGTAAATGAGGGTCTGTCTGAGCTCGCCTTTTTCTTCCTGCCATTGGTTCACAATGATTTAAATGCAGAAATACTCAGAAAAGCCATTTTGATCAAATATTTCACAAGATATGTCCTCTAGCACCAGACAAATGCCACATGGACTCTTGAACAACATGAAAAACATGATTTTCACTGGAGTGGGTCTTTAAAAATGTTAAAACAAAAATCAAATAAATGTAAAAACAATAAGCACAGACAAGAACAGCAAAAGTAAAAAAATAATAATAATGAAATATTCAGTTTAAAACTAAACTAAGAAAAACCCAACTCTGATTGAGCTGTATATCCTGTTTTGATTCTCATCCCCAGTCATTTGTTAAACCTAACTTTAACTCAGAAAGGCCAGGAATATCATAACTTTAGATCTAACATGAATAAAGATTAGTGGAAAGTGTGCTTTGATGCCTTTTTCAAACAATACAGCATTTTAGATCCAGGAATGAGCCTGTCTCATTGTGCTGTTTTCCTACTCAGCATCTAAAACTTCTCCTGCTAAGATTCAGTTGTGTTGGTCTCGGCCTCTTTTTGAGCAACAAACTGTTTGACCAAGAAAGGAAGTTCTTAACTGTGGAAAATGAGGGTCTGGCTCAGGGGCAGATCTTGGGGTAACTTCTGAATCTGTAGCAGTTGTTGTGTAGTTGTTTTAATCTCTTTATTGATTAAAAGTGCACCTCTGTGTCAGTATTATGTGGTTTTTATTTAGTTAAATCTGTTTCTTTGGATCTCTTAGTGGCTAGTTGGTACCTATTATTGGTCATTTAGTTCTCTTTTAGTAACCCCCCTATTATCTTTCATTTTTGTTTAAATAACCTTTTGAAACATATCTACATGATCTACATGGTGTGTTTCAAGTGCTTCTTTGGCAATTTTCTTGCACATAGATGAGCAAATAAACATAGAAGATTCACTTGTTGTAAAGAGAGCAGAGAGGCTAGTGATGAAGTTGTTGCTCATGAAGAGAACTGATGCTTTCTGACTCCTCAAATTTTTTTCTTGCAGCAGGGGTGACCTCCAGTGGTCAAAGATTAGCAAAACAGGTTGTTTATATATATATATATATATATATATATATATATATATATATATATATATATATATATATATATATAACATAACATATATATGTAACATTTTTCGCAAAAGAGATATAAAAATGTTTTACATGGTGCATGTAGGGTTAGTATTAGCTCATTTCATTCTCAATTTATTTACATGACTACTAATGAAAAAACATGGTTGCTGTTTGTACTGAAATAAAAACACAGAAGCAAGAGACTGAAGTTTATATTTCTGAGGTACAGTGGATGCAGCATGACTTGCTGTTAACATTGTGTTTTTGTTTTTTTGTCTGTTGTTTTTTTTTTTTTTTTTTTTTTTTACTGAAACAGAACATTTAAAGCTGTAAGTATCTTTAAATTAGCTCCTGGTCTCATTTTTAAGTTGAGTGACATCACTTGTATGGAATAATAGGAGTGCCACAAAACAGAATAAATCTGGAAAAGAATAAGAAAACAAATGAGGAAATATATAAACAATACATAAAATAATATTCATTTCACTGCAGCCTACATTAACAGGCTGCACAGATCAGATCAGAATGACTTTATGGCTGCATCCAATCATCAGCTGAGCAATGTTACAATAACCTGGAGTTCAACAGGTTGAAATGACTAGACTGACTTTGTTATTCATAAATTCAATCTTCTGTCCTGTTACATTTGATATCTAATGAATCCGATTTTTTTTTTTTTTTTTTTTTTTTACCCTGTCCTGTCCAGCATGCTAACATACAGAACGGTGGTCTGTGTGCCATATTTTGCTTGACAGATTTGCTCTACCAAAGGAGGCATGTTATATACATGGCTGCCCTTGATATTTTTATTATTTTTATTGTAATCTTATTTTCTTTAGTCTTATATGTCAGTGCCGAACCTGACAGGAAGAGAGAGAGAGAAAAAAAAGGGAGAAAAGGACAGAATTAAAATGTGGAAATAACAGTTGTCTATGCTGCCCAGGACATATCACAAAAAAAACAACAACATAAACTACCATAGTACTAAATGATACCGAAAGAAAAAGAGGATGATGATGATATAAAAAATTACAATAGTCATGAAACGTACCTGCAGACAAACGTACCAACACACAAACATCAGCTACATTTAGTGAGAAGCGGATGGAGAGACGAGCACGTTTGTGAGCATGCACGTGTTAACATGCATGTGTGGCCATGCAACAAGGAGGAAATCTGTACCCGCAAGGGGGCCACGATCACGCCGCACCCCGAAGCATCAGCGGGGAACGGGGGGAGCCCGAGGCCCCAAAGGCCAAGCAGGTCCACAGAGCACCAAGCCCGGGACAGCCAAAGCAGACAGAGCAGCGGCCCACCCGGACCAGAGCAGAGGGGCCCCCAGACTGGAACCCCCGGCGCGACGGGGCAGGGGCACCGGACAGCCCAGGGCGATGGCGAGCAGGCCCAGCGGACGCCAGCCGCTGCGGTGCGGGCCGCAAGGAGGGCAGGCGCCCCACAGGCCCAAGGGCCACCCATTCCCCCCAGCAGAACCCCACCCAGGAACCCGACGGGGCCCGACCGCCCCAGGCAAAACCATCGTAGGCCACGCCAACCCAACACTAAGGCTAGGCACCCCAGGGACAAGAACATGTTCGCAGGTCAAAAAAAAAAAAAAAAAAAAAAAAATCCTTTTTACCCCAACCCTTACCCATTCATTTTGTCCCAGTCCACCTCTGGTACCAGCTGCAGTTTTATGACCACCTAATATTGAATAGATCTAACTCTCGCCATCAAACGTGTTCTGACCTGTCAGGATGAGGTAAATGGGATGTTGATCAGTCCCTTTGTACCTTGTGGGTGGGTTTTTGTGGATTGGGCTTGTTTGACACAGCTGTTAGATTCCATCAGGTTGATTTCTGGCTTGTTTTCTAAACAATTCAGACTTTTGCTGTAGAATTATCTGCAGTAAGTCCCAAATAGCAGACAAATGACAAAGATGCATTTTTACACATTTATTTCTTGCAATAAACGGCCCATTACAGAAAGCAGCCCAGCAGCTCCATCAGGGGAAGAACAAACATTACAGCTTTGGGAGTCATTTACACACATAAAAAAGAAATTCCATCGAAATATTATCTTGGCTTTGGTGACAAGTGATTTCAACTTTTAAATAAAGAGCTGACACGTTTTTACCTTTTGAAAAACTAAATAATAACTTGAGTATATTGAGGGCTCTGGTCTGGACTAATTAATGCTGGCGTGCTCTGATTGGCTGGCTGTTATGTGAAAAGAAAGTGGGGAGAGAGAAGTTAAGCTGCCTTTGTTACACAGTATGGTCGCTAGAGGGGGCCTTTTTCACAGTTTGTGTGTATTAATCCTCAGATAAGAGCACAAAAGTGAATATCGTAAGTATCTTCAGTAATGACTCTGAGGGAGAAATGATATAATGTCTCGTTAGGCATTTACAGTAGAGGCAGTAACTTGTCACCACAATCTAGGACTCAACAAAAGACCATCAAACTGCTTTTCTTCAGCTCATATGAAAGCATGATGTGTTTCCTACATGACAATCTGCTGGTGTTTTTCTCTGCAGTTTGGTTATGAGATTTAAAATTTGATTTTAATCACAAATTTAGTTACCGAGGTTAAAAGAAAGTCATAAAGTTTTTAAACTTTCCTAAGCAAATACCACACTAGATATACGATATACTGAGGTAAATGATTAACATTATTAGCTTATTTCTTTCTCAAATGAACTACACATCTACTGATGACAATTGCTGATAATAATAAAGCAAAAATGCAGAAGCAAGAGTTTCTTTTATTTCCAACGTACAGTATATATATATATATATATATATATATATATATATATATATATATATATATATATATAGTTATAGGACATGGAATATCCTACTTATATATTAGTAGGATGTTCATTATGTGGGATGTAGTATAAATGGTCTACAGTCATTGAGGGCAATAGAACATGAAATTTTGTTTTCTAGGTATTGAAATGAAGATGTCTTCCAAAAATCTGAAAACTTGTCCTGAACCAGAATAAAAAGTATTGTAAAAGCTGTGGTTGCAGAGTGGGTGTGAAGTCTGTGTGGCTGAGGGAAGGGGAAGAGACTGTTGAGTATCATCCTGAACTGAGCCTGCCTGCTTTAACAACACAGCATGACATGAAACAGAGAAACTGGAATTTGTGCTGATGAGAACACAACTTTTATACCACCAGCAATAAACAATATCTAGTTTAAGCATCTAGCATATTTTATCTAATCTAAACCATGTACTTTTAATTTTTGACTTTTCATGTATAAAACAGCAGGTGAAAGCAAAAAGAAAAAAACAAAAAACTGATTTATTGCATAATACAAATTTAAAGTTAATTGAAAGAACAAGTGGTCTGGACTCAACTCCTCATTTTCAGTTGTGTTGTAGCTCCACTTACCTGTAAAAGAAAAATATTTCACTTTTTAAAATGTAAAAACATTGTTGCTGCCAATGACCATTTTACAAAGTTCATTTAGATTTTGTTTTCACTGACAAATGAGGTCACAAATCAATGCACAAAAGTTTTGTAATTGTTTTTTTTATTTTTTTTTTTTGCCTGTGTGTGTCTGTGTGTGTGTGTGTGTGTGTGTGTGTGTGTGTGTGTTTATTATTATTTTTTTTCCTATGTCACTGAAATAGTTGAGCCTATGGAAAAACATGTTTAGTTCATCAATCTGTCCAGGCCTCCATTCGTCTGATCCACCTTTCTATTAAATCCTGCAAGCTTTTTAATCCTACTCATACCACTCTAACCTGTCATTAATGACATGGTAATAGGTCTTTGGACCCTGTGGGTTGTGGGTCGGGTCTTTGTGTATTGGGAGTAACACAGCTGTCAAGATTCCATAAAGTTGACATCTGGCTACTTTTTAGTTCGACTGAAAAAAATCACATTCTGCAGTAAATCCAAAATAACAGAGAAACAACAAAAATGCCTTTTTACACATTTATTTCTTACAATAAATGGTCCATTACAGAAAGCAGCCCAGCAGCCCAGCAGCTCCGTCAAGACAAACATTACAGCTGCTGGGAGTCATTTCTACACATGGATGTAGAAAAAAGGCACAAAGAAGTTGAGTGAGTTGCATATGAGGAGGATCAGAACAGAAAGACAAGATATAGATATATGAATTTTCCATTAAACTCTTTAACTATCCTGTATGAACAACATGAGATTACAAGAAATCCAATGAAGAGTAAGCATAAAACTGGAAACCATAGCCACTGTTTACATTTTTAATTTTATTGTTTGCATTATATATTATCTGGGTTTTCATGACAAGCGAGAGCTGAATAACATTTTAACCTTCTACCCAGAATGAACCAGTGGATGCTATTTAAATAAGCTGCAGTTCATATTACTTTTATGTCCTGCACTCGCCAACACATAGACAATTTTACAGTCTTCCAGCCCTTCGATATAACGTGGTGGTCTAACTATGTCTTTAATAGCGAACATCTCATACGGTGGGATGAGCACTTCTTGCTCGCTGTCATTGTAGACTGAATATCTTTTCAAATATCCACCATAGCAGGTGTTAATCCTAAAGCAGGTTTCTCTACCAAAGTGGGTCAGGTCTGTTCTGTAAGAGCTGGATGCAAAGGAACCCAAACGAATTTTTTGGTTAAGTTTTCCAGTAAATGCAACTCCAGTTCGTCTGTAGGTGATGTGACAGCGGCGATTAGGATTCAAGATTCTAATGGCTGTCGTCAACAGGGAATGTAAAATATGGAACTGGAATGACTTAATATAATTTTTCCTTTGTTCTCTAACTGCTTTATTAAACTGTGAATACACATCATTACCTGTGTACACACAGATTGCTTGCATGTGATCTTTGGTAAGAGCCATGTCCTCCTTGCTCCTTATGTTAAACTTCTGGACAGCACACGTTTCAGCATTTTTCCAGGCCTGTGCATATACTCCACTTGTCAGCTCTTTAGAAAACTGCTTTTTGATCTTGTCCATCGATGCCGTGTCGTTGCAGCCATCGTACATGTCATCAACCGAATCCTCAGCCATGTTTAATGGGAGCCCGGGATTGCGAGGGATCTATAAACAAAATAAAGACAAAAAGAAGAGACAGTTATTGCTGTTTGCTGTTGCATCTGTTTGGTCTATTTAGGTACCTGATTGAAGAAAAATTTTAATTTATATCAGATTAAGATGTTTTTTCTTCATGTAAAGAAATGTCTGTGGAAAAACTTTGAGTCACAATATTCCAGTTATCACATGTAGACACAAATGGAGGTGACCACTTACTAGTGCACTTACTGGATGTTAACTTTATAATAACAACCATATGATATCTCTGTTTTCTCTTCCTCAGTCATTGACTCAAACAGAGAATCAAGGAGGAATCATTCATGTCTTATTTGCTCTCTTGATAATTGTACATCAACACAATTTTTCTTGTGGACAATTAGAAGACACAATCTCCTGAATGAGAGCTTGGTGATGATGTTTTCCATTATAAGTGGAAATAAGCTTAATGCAGTGCAGAGAAATGTTAAAAACTGTTAAAATCTTGGACATTTGGCTTCAGTTTGTTTTAATTTGCCATTTACAGCCACTCCTGGACCCTACCAACAAAACATAAAGTTGCTCAAACATGATTTTCTTGGTGAAGTTTTGGAATGACTAAAGTTGGACTCACCCTCATGGAGTCCACAGAGAGCATCCAGCACAGGGTCAGACACAGCGGAGTGAAGATCATCATGTTCTTCATGTCGTCAAGAACACAGTTCCTACAATCTGAAGAGCTTCTCAAGGTATGAGCAAAGCTGTCATCCAAAATGTGGGTTTTATATACTTCAAATATGAGTCATGAAATATGTTAATAAGTCACATTTTATCTCCTCCCATCTCTTTTGAAATACCCGAATATTTCAAAAGAAATGTCCTACTGTTTATACATCATTGTGTCCTGTTTTCTGTCTGTTTTGTTCTGTGCTGTTTGTTCCACATCTTGTATATTTCTGTTGGAGACCCCCTTTTTCTTTTCTTGGGGGGATACTTGGGTAGAAAAGAAATACCCAAATATTTTGGCTATTTGTATAACCAGCACAAAACTGCCATCAGTAAAGGACTAGTGTGGTGAACAGAAGATGAAACTTCAACAGTTTTTCAATTCATTTAAATATGTGATCGTCACAAACAAAAACCTTCTGTGTATCAGACAAACATCTGTTATCCAGTGAGGTCTGTGTATTCCACCCGTTACTATTTCATTTCTGTGATTCCTGTACAGTAATTTGTTTTAATTAGCAATGTGTATATTCCTTTGTATATATCCTGACCCTCTGCTGTTTAAATAAAAGTAAAAGTTCAACTTGTTCTTCGCTTAGACGTCCCTAAAAACCTTATGCTTAATTTCTAATTAAGATGTTTTCACCCAAGACTTCTCTAAAACTCTTGTGTTAGTTTCTTACAAACATGATCTGCATAAAAGACTTTTTTTTCTCAGCCACAGTGTGAAGTAGCTTCCTCATTTTAGTCACGTCTCTCTGAACTTATGAGAAGTTAGATCCTCTTTTTTTTATTAACTTAAGGCTTTTTATTACAATAGAATAGAATAGAATAGAATAGATCTTTATTGTCCAACAAAGTGGAAAATTGACTCACCATCACAACCCACACACACCTCTAACATATAGTACTGCATAGGTGCAATAAAAATACAAATTAGTACAAAGAAGTAAAAATGCAGCAGTTCAAATTAACCTCTGTGAATTGGTCACTTTGTTGAATTAAGAATGTCGATGGCATTTGGTATAAAAGACATTGTGAAGGGACCTTTAGCCAGAGAAACTCTAAATCGTCTTCTTGACTTCTGAAGCTTAAACTAACAGGACAGAAGGTGATCGTCATCTGCCAGGATTCTCTTAGCTTTCCTTTTTTCAGTATTGATATTCATAAGAGGCAGTTGGGATTTTTTAAAAAAGTCCTCGAGATCTACCATCCTGCAACTTTTAGATGCAACTCTTCTCCAACACACTTAAATCAAATGTCATCTGCATGTCATTCAGCTCTGCAGAGGCCTGGTAACGAGCCAGTCATTGGATTCAGGTGTGTTGGAGAAGGGTTGCATCTAAGAATTACAGGATGGTAGATCTCGAGGACAGGGCTTGGGCACCCCTGGTATAGGGGGTGGGTGAAGGGAGGAAGGGGGGAGTGGTTGAAGGTGACCTGGTTCCTGTGGTGTGTAACTGGAACATTGGGGTTGGTACTGGCACGCTCTAGGTGGTCATCTGAGTGGGCCTGGACCTCCTTAACGTGGCACGGGCTCTCTGCCTTATAAATAAATATATAAATAACCAAAACATGCACTGAGACAACAAAGTACCAGAAACACACACACACACAGACACACACAAAACCTAAATAAAAGTAGTGTATAAACCCACTGGACAACTCAGTGACTGCATCAGCATGCAGAGTATGAAGAATGGAGAATGATCAGAGATGAGTGTGATCGTGTAAATGTGACTACGCCTCTGCAGAAACCTGTGATGTTTTGTTTGGTTTTTTTTTGTTGTTTTTTTCACACTATAATTAAACAGAGGTGGCAGTTTCAAGTGCTCTGCAAAGTTCCTTTTTTTTTTAAACTGAGCCCCTCAAAATTTCTGTGCATGCCACTAGGTACAAGTTACAAATATGGAGATACAAATCACTAAACATACGACCCTGTTGTAGTTCCATAGCTCTGACCCCTTTGAACATTTTTGTGGTCTGCTAAAAACTGCCAGAAACTCAGACTGGCTTATCTAAGTATCAAATGCATATCAGAACAAGTTTGAGAAACTGAATTTCATATTTAGCCAGTAGTGCTTCTATTGTAGACGACCTTTGGGTAACTAGGGCAAGCCAGAAGGGAGTGGGTAACCCCGCATGCACGTCAACACTTACTGGCTGATCCAGTAACTTGACCTGTGCACAGAAACAGCAGTACAATTGTTTTGCGGGCTGAAGACCACAGCGGAAAACCTCAGGAAGAGAAAAAATGAGGACAAGCATAATGTCTTTCTAGGCCAAAAAGGGATAAAATAGATTGTGAAAATCGCCAATTTCAGAGCAAATTGAATGAAAATTATTTATTTACATTATCAACCAGTTCACCCAGACATTTCATTTTCCTTAATTTCTAATCAACAAGTTAACACAAACAACTTCTCTAAAACCTGTCTGCTTAGTTTCTAACCAACACGAATTGCATAAAAGGCTTCTCTAAAATATATTATCACCCTCCACCTCAGCTGGTTTCCTCATTTTCTTCGCATCTTATACCTCTCTTAGGTCATGACAAGTTATGAATTTTAACTAGATGTAGTGTTGCACATTACTATATAACTTTTTAAATTAACTCATTGGTAATTTAAAAACAACCAGAAGGGAGAAACACACCCTTGGCTCAGATCTCATGGAGATTCTGATCCTTACATTTAGAATTTATATTATTGGGTGTCTGGAAACAAAGTTATTATTTATACCATATTAAAAGTCTAAACTTGGCACTAGGCAATGTAAGGCAAGTTTAGTTTTTGTATATTACAATTCAGTGACATGGTGATTCAAAGTGTTTAACAGAAACATTGAAACACCAGAAAAGAAGAAGTTTAATTTAAAATTAAAAACAAAATAGAAAGGACAAAGAGAGAACATTAGATAAAAACAATATTATAACATGGACTTCAAACAAGGTTTGGACTTTAATAAAATTTTAAATGCAGCAGAGAACAGGTGGGTCTTTAAACTGGATTTAAATAAACTGAGTGTTTCAGCTGGTCTCAGGCTTTCTGGGAGTTTGTTCCAGACATGTGGAGCATAGAAGCTAAATGCAGCTTCTACATGTCTGGTTCTGACTCTGGGAACTGATAAGAAACTGGATCCAGATGACCTGAGGGTTCTGGTAGGTTCATACTGGGTCAAGAGGCCATTGATTTATTTTAGTCCTAAACCATTCAGAGCTTTATAGATGAGCATCAGAACTTTGAAGTCTATTCTCTGGTGAACAGGCAGCCAGTGTAAAGACCTCAGAGCTGGACTGATGTGATCCACTTTCTTGGTCTTAGTGAAGACTTGAGCAGCTGAGTTCAGTATAAGCTGCAGGTGTCTAATTATTTTTTTAGGTAGAACCTGTAAAAACACTGTTACAATAATCAAGCCGACTAAAGATAAAAGCATGGACTAGTTTTTCCAGGTCCTGCTGTGACATCATATCTTTTACCCTTGATATATTCCTAAGGTGATAGTAGACTGACTTTGTAATTTCCTTAATGGGTTTTTAAAATTTTAGGTTTGAGTCCATCAATACACCCAGATTTCTGGCCTGGTTGGTGGTTTATGTTCCACTAGCCTTCAAGGCTGCTGCTGTCACTCCCATCATCAAAAAACCTGGTGCTGATCCGTCTGACTTCAATAACCTTCTCTTCCTCTCCAAAATTCTCGAAAAGGTTGTCGCCTCTCAACTCCACACACACCTCACTAACAATAACCTTTATGAACAATTCCAGTCTGGCTTCCGTCCTTTTCACAGCACAGAATTTGCTCTGTTAAAAATCACCAACGACCTGCTGATGGCAGCTGACAATCCTCATCCTCTTAGATCTCAGTGCAGCATTTGACACCATCTCACACAGCATCCTCCTAAATAAACTGGCAACCCTGGGTGTTTCTCATACTCCTCTCACTTGGTTCTCCTCCTATCTCTCTAACCGCACACAGTTTATTCAACTCGAGACCCACACTTCAGAGTCACTCCCTGGCTCGGCTGGTGTACCCCAGGGATCAGTCCTGGGCCCCCTTCTGTTCATCACATATCTTCTCCCCCTTGGCTACATTTTCCGTAAACATAATATCAACTTCCACTCCTACGCAGACGACACCCAGCTCTACATCTCCTCCAAACCATACTCCTCTATCTGACTGCCTCCAGGAAATTAAAGCATGGTTCTCCTCCAATTTTCTCAAACTCAACAGCAGTAAAACTGAAGTTCTACTTGTCAGCACACCCTCCACTCTAACCAAGTCTCACAGTTTCTCCATCAACATTGACAGTTCTACCATTTCCACCTCCCCTCAGGTCAAGAGTCTCTGCGTCATTCTCGACAGCACCCTATCTTTTCAAGCCCACATCAGTAGCATTACTCGGTCTGCCTACTTCCACCTTCGTAATATCAATCGTCTGCGCTCATCACTCACTCCACATGCTGCTGTAATCCTTATCCATAGTCTTGTCACATCCCACATTGACTACTGTAACTCACTCCTCTTCAGTCTTCCCAATAAATCACTTCAGAAACTGCAGCTTCTCCAGAACTCTGCTGCTCGTATCCTGACTCGCACCTCTTCCTTTCAACATATTTCCCCCGTCCTTCAACAACTCCACTGGCTCCCAATAAAATACAGAATCAACTATAAGTTACTGGTCCTCACTTTCAAAGGTATTTACCATCTGGCCCCTCCTTATCTGTCTGATCTCCTCCATATTGCCACTCCCTCCCGTCCTCTCAGGTCATCCTCCTCCCTTCACCTTACTGTTCCCTCTGCCCGTCTCTCTACCATGGGGAGCAGAGCCTTCAGTCGCTCTGCTCCCCAGCTCTGGAACTCACTTCCATCCGAGATTAGGAACATCAACTCCCTTCCATCATTCACATCTGCACTCAAAACCCACTTGTTTAAACTGGCATACTCCCTATAACCCATATAAACTGACTGTTTTGTGTAATTTTTATATCAATGTCCGTTAATCTATTTTTAACTCTTATGTAATTTATATTTTTATTGTCTTTTTATTTATTTTTCCTTTTGTGTATACTGACCTTGGGTGTTTGAAAGGCGCCAAGAAATAAAATGTATTATTATCATTATTATTATTATTATTATTTCTCATGGCTCTATATGCATTTCTCTTTTTAGAGTAATTTCAAGTGAAAACATGTTCTACATGTAAACAAGAAGCATAAATAATCTCCTCATCAAATGCCCTGTAATAGCAACAGAAAAAAAGCAAAAAATTAAACTGCACTGAAGGTCAGTTACATATATATATATATATACATATATGTGTGTGTGTGTGTGTGTGTGTGTGCATGTGTGTGTGTGTGTGTTTGTGTCATAGTTCAACCTGTGATGCCACACTATTAAATAAGTTGAGTAATTTTACTGTCATAAACTCTAGTTCATATTCAATAGTTTTTCTCACATTTTTTCCCTTAAAATTTTATTTGATTTAAATTGCACCACTTTGTTAGTATTTTGTGGTTTTATTTTGGTAATTCTGCTTATCTTTCTTCGGCTCTCTTAGTGGCTAGTTGGTAAGCTAAGTTGGCTATTGGTCATTTGGTTCTTAATTGTTTTTGGTAGCCCCCCTTTAATAATTTATTTTTGTTATTTCCTCATAATATTTTGATTGGCTTCCCATAAATAAATGTAAATAATTTTTTAAACGGAGGCTCAAAACCTTCCAGATTACTGTCCAGCAAACTGAGGTTGATGATTGACAAATGTGATTATGACATATCTGACCCACCACACTGGACAGCTGTGAAAATAAGTTTATTAATCAACAACAAAGTTGAAATAGCCTTTTAAAACAAACTACATGATCTACATGGTGTGTTTCAAGCACTACTTTGGTAGTTTTCCTGCACATAGATGAGCAAATAAACATAGAAGATTCACTTGTTGTAAAGAGAGCAGAGGGGCTAGTGATGAAGTTGTTGCTCAATGAGAGAACTGATCGGTTTGTTAATCTGTACACACACTTGGTAACATTGTTAAACTTATTCAAGTTTAAATTTAAAGACATTGCTCTTTTCTATAAAGATGTAACCACTGTCCCTATCAGTGGAGAAAACCCTTTAGCCATTTTGTGAAGGGAATAATCAGGAGACTACTGTTGAGTTTCTAAACACTTTCTGGCTCCTCAAAGATTTGGTCGGAACAGTGGCGACCTCTAGTGGTCAAAGATTACCATAGCAGAATGTTTTATGTAATGATATGTAAAATAAATAAATAAATATTCAGAGATTTTCTATGGAAAAATATTCTATTTCTAAATTTACTTATTTTCAATATTCTTCCAAAAAATACTGCAAATGCAACTTTATTTATAACGCACTTTAAAAAAAACAGGTAGTTGAGACAAAGTGCCACAATGTGCAAATAACACCTTATTCAAAATAAATAGCATAAAAAAACATTAAATAGAATCAAATAAAATAAAATAATAAAGGACAAATGAAATAAAATAATTTAAATAATTATTAAAATGATAAAAATAACACCAACTAATCACTTTGAATCAGCCTGTCATTAATTGTGCTATACCTTGTATCTTAGTGAAAACACAGATGCAAGAGTTTAAAGTGTCCATATCTGAGGTACGGTGAATGCAGCATGACTTGTTGACATCATTTTCCTGAAACAGAAACTTTAAAGTGCAAGTAGCTTTAAATTAGCCCCTGGTCTCATTGTTTAAGTTGAGTGACACCACTCGTATGGAGCAATAGGAGTGCCACGAAAAACAATAGATCTGGAAAAGAATAAGGAAACAATAGACAAATACATAAAACAATATTAATTTTACTGCAGCCTACATAAACAAGCTGCACAGATCAGATCAGAATGACCACATGCAATCAGCTGAGCAACGTTATGATAACCACAAGATAAACAGAGCGCCATCTTACAACATTCAGATGAAAATCTTTAACCAGAACAGAAACATCCAGTAAGTGCACTTACTAGTTATTGCTGTTTGCTGTTGCTGGCATCTGTTTGGTCTATTTAGGTACCTGATTGAAGAAAAAATAAAATTTATATCAGATTAAGATGTTTTTTCTTCATGTAAAGAAATGTCTGTGGAAAAACTTTGTGTTACAATATTCCAGTTATCACATGTAGATGCAAATGGAGGTGACCACTTACTAGTGCACTTACTGGATGTTAACTTTAAAATAACAACCATATGATATCTCTGTTTTAGAAGACACAATCTCCTGAATGAGAGCTTGGTGATGATGTTTTCCATTATAAGTGGAAATAATGCTATGAACTATGTTTCTCATCACATTTGAAGACCTAATTTGATTTTCATGCCAAGAACAACAGACACACATGAAAAACTTTAGGACTTTTTTGGTGATGTCATTGGCGACTTTGTGAACTTAAAGGAACGGCTGCTGTTGAGAGATCAGATATTACAGATATTAGTTTATTATTGACACAAAGTCTGACTGCAGCTTAATGCAGTGCAGAGAAATGTTAAAAAATATATAATCTTGCACCAGTTTACTGTAATACAAAGATGTTTTTGTTGTTGTTTTGCCCAGACAAAATAAATACATATCAAACAGATCTACAATCAGACCTGCAAAAGGGGAACACATATGCTAATTCATGCAGCCTAAACAACAACAGCAAACAACAAAAAATAAACATACTGTATAAAACAAAGTAATATAAAAACTCATCTCCGCAAAAGTGTCGGTTGTTCAACAATCCAGGTAAAATAAATTTGGTTTCAGTTCATTTTAATTTGCCATTTACAGCCACTCCTGGACTCTACCAACAAAACATAAAGTTGCTCAAACATGATTTTATTGGTGAAGTTTTGGAATGACTGAAGTTGGACTCACCCTCATGGAGTCCACAGAGAGCATCCAGCACAGGGTCAGACACAGCGGAGTGAAGATCATCATGTTCTTCATGTCGTCAACAACACAGTTCCTACAATCTGAAGAGCTTCTCAAGGTATGAGCAAAGCTGTCATCCAAAACGTGGGTTTTATATACTTCAAATATGAGTCATGAAATATGGTAATAAGTACACATTTTAATCTCCTCCCATTTCCTTTGAAAAACCCAAATATTTCAAAAGAAATGTCCGACTGTCCATACATCATTGTGTCCTGTTTTCTGTTTGTTTTGTTGTGTTGTTTGTTCCTCATCTTGTATATTTCTGTTGGAGACCCCCTTTTTTTTTTCTTGGGGGGATACTTGGGTAAAAAAGAAATACCCAAATATTTTGGCTATTTGTATAACCAGCACAAAACCCAGTTTAATGCCATCAGTAAAGGACTAGTGTGGTGAACATAATATTGTATAAAATATTCTTTGTTTAATCAAAATTAAACCAAACTTCAAAGAAAAGAAGATGAAACTTTGATGAAACAGTTCTTCATTTCATTTAAACATGTAATCGTCACAAATACAAACTTTCTGTGTATCAGAAAAACATCTGTTATCCAGTAAAGTCTGTGTATTGCATCTATTACTATTTCATTGATTCCTGTACTGTAATTTGCTTTAATTGGCAATGTGTATGTTGCTTTGTATATATCCTGATTCTCCGCTGTTTAAATAAAAGTAAAAGTTCAAATTGTTCTTCCCTTAGACTTCCCTAAAAACTTATGCTTAGTTTCTAATGAAGATGTTTTCACACACGACTTCTCTAAAACTCTTGTTCTAGTTTCTTACAAATGTGATCTGCATGAAAAACTTCTCGAAAATGTTTTTTTTTTTTACAGCCACAGTGTGAGGTAGTTTCCTCATTTTAGTCACGTCTCTCTGAGTTTATGAGAAGTAAAATCCTCTTTTTTTTATTAACTTCTAGCTTTTTATTAGAATAGAATAGAATAGAATAGATCTTTATTGTTGAACAAATGGGAAAATTGACTCACCATCACAACCCACACACACCTCTAACATATTGTACTGCATAGGTGCAATAAAAATACAAACGCAACAAAACTACATGTAAAACACTAAAAAAGTAAACATTAAGAAGTAAAAATGCAGCAGTTCAAATTAACCTCTGTGAATTGGTCACTTTGTTGAATTAAGAATGCTGATGGCATTTGGTATAAAAGACATTGTGAAGGGACCTTTAGCCAGAGAAACTCTAAATCGTCTTCTTGACTAACAGGACAGAGGGTGATCGTCATCTGCCAGGATTCTCTTAGCTTTCCTCTTTGTTGTTAAAGTATTGATATTCACAAGAGGCAGTTGGGATTTAAAAAAAAAGAAGGTATAGGAGGTGCGGGTGGGTGAAGGGAGGAAGGGGGGAGTGGTTGAAGGTGACCTGGTTCCTGTGGTGTGTAACTGGAACATTGGGGTTGGTACTGGCACGCTCTAGGTGGTCATCTGAGTGGGCCTGGACCTCCTTAGCATGGCACGGGCCCTCTGCCTTATAAATAAATATATAAATAACCAAAACATGCATTGATACAACAAAGTACCTGAAACACACACACACACACACACAAAACTAAATTAAAGTTGTGTATAAACCCACTGGACAACTCAGTGACTGCATCAGCATGCAGAGTATGAGGAATGGGAAGTGATCAAAGATGAGTGTCATCGTGCAAATGTGACCGCACCTCTACGGAAGCTAGAGGCAGACTAGGGCAGAACAGACACCAAGATGATCAGTAGCAATCTCGGAACACGAACCCAAGCCACCCCACCACGAACACAACCCCGGACCAACAAAGAGGGTGGCAGAAGAAGGCCCCAGCCAGAGCCACCCAAGCCAACTGGACACAGGTCCCGGCAGGCCAAGATCAGCTGCCGCTGACCCCGCTGGGCGGTCAGAGACATGGCCCAGGGCTCCAAAAACCCGGTAGTGCTCTTGGGGCCATGGGCCTAAAGCAAGGGTATTACACACACTTCTTGAAATTCACCTGGCCTGGTCTGGAAATTGAATTGAAATTGAAACAGCAGAGACATGTCTTTCCATCGTTTTTTAAATTGATGAACTTTCGTTCATCCATTTACCAATTCACTTTCAGGGAGCAATCACGGTCACGCTGGCCATGGTCAAATTGGTTTCAGCGGTGTTTTTCCCATTTGGTTGTAGACAGAGAAGTTCCGCCCTCCTCTCTCGGTGATTGGTTCTGGAATAGTGCATCAAATGTGGACAAAACTACCTGTACTTGTATTTTTTGTGTTGTACTTGTATGTTTGATTTGTAATTGATTTTTTTAACATCGCAGTTTCTTTCTGAAATCCGCCTTGTAATCCTGCCCTCTGTTGGGATCAGGATAATCCTGTTTTTTTGGATCAAAGTTATCCAGATTGTACTGAAAGTTTTGAACAACACAAACTGAGGGTTTTATCCGGATAACAACCAGGATTGGATTACGTGATCCAAGGGGATTTCAGAATCCAGATTTCCGTTTTGAACAACGCATTTTTAAGATCTGATCCTATCCGATAACTGAAATCCCCTAGGATTACGAATGAACAACCGGCCCTCAGTGCTCAGCTCCAGCTCTGCCCATGGCACTGCTTTGTTTGGATTGGCCTACATGGACAGGCGGCTAATCACATGTGAGGATATAGGATCGTACTATTGTGTAAAAAAACAGAGGTGGGTAGATGGCGTTACACTGTGAGTGAAACAGCAGACAGCTGAGAGGAGAGTACGTCAGTGTGTTGTGTCATCAAACCCTACTCACAGAGAGGGAAAACCGGATCAACCCATCCAAGATGAGGCATCTTATTTTTCTGAATGCACACCTGCACTGAGAACATTAATTCTGCTTTCTTGAGCTTGGTTCTCATTCTGTTTTGTGGATTTGTTTGCTATTTTTTGTTCATTTGTGCAATATAAGATTTTTGTTGAAATGTCAAACAAAAGTAAGTCATTTCGTATCAGAATAAATGCACAAAATGAAGCAAATATAAGGCTTCTTATTAAAAATGCTGAACACAAAATGGTTTTCAAAAGACAATTTATTCATTTTTGAGAAGTTAAGTTAAATTATGGGGCTAAAAAAGATGCTAAATTAGAGCCAACTCTTCTTTGGGTACCGAACCAAAAGAGCCGGCTCTCTGAAAAGAGCTGAACATCCCATCACAATTTTCAACCACTAAACTATACGCTGGCTTCCTCCACTGAATCCCGTGTTGTAATGGTGATTTACTATTGGTTGAGGGAGGAGGCAACAGAAAATTAGGGACATTTGTTTGTGATGCAGCTCATAATATAAATGCTTGAGAATTGCTGTGTGTAGAAATGAGGTCACGTGTATGTCTGAATCGAGATCATGACTTTTTAAGGATTTATTGTGCAGCCCAAATCCAAAGTCTTAAGGAACTCCGGGCAGACCTCATCCATTCATGTGGCCCTGCCACTGATCAGCTTTTTAACCGCCTCAGCGACCTCAGCCCCAGAGATTGGAGAGCACAGAACTGGGTCCCCCGACTCTGCTTCCTAATGGGAAGACGTGTCAGTGGGATTGAGGAGGTCATCGAAGTATTCCCTTCACTGACTTACAGCATCCTGAGTTGAGGTCAGCAGCCCCCCATTCCCACTGTACACAATGTTGATGGAGCACTGTTTCCCCCTCCTGAGCTGTTGGATAGTTGAGCAGAATCTCCTTGAAGCTGTCCAAAAGTCATTCTCCATGGCCTCTCCAAACTCCTCCCATGCATGAGTTTTTGTCTCAATGACCACCGAAGATGCATTCTGCTTAGCCTGTCGATACCCATCAGTGTCCCACAGACCAAAAAGGCCCAGCAGAACTCCTTCTTCAGCTTGATGGCATCCTTCACTGCTGGTGACCACCAGCGAGTTTGAGGATTTCTGCCATGACAGGCTACCCTACAGCCACAACTCCAGTTGGGTGCCTCAATAATAGAGGAACAAAACACAGCATACTCTAACTTAATGTCCCCCACCTCACCCAGGAAGAGGTTGAAGCTCTGTCAGAGATGGGAGTGCCAGACGTTCCCAGCAGATCCTCACAACACGTTTGGGTCTGCCAAGCCTGACCAGCATCCTCCCCCACCATCTAAGCCAATTCACCACCAGGTGGTGGACAGTTGACAGCTCCGCCCCTCTCTTCACCTGAATGTCCAGAACATGTGGCCACAAGTTTGATGATATGACTATACAATCGATCATCGAACCGCGGCCTAGAGTGTCCTGGTGCCAAGTGCACATATGGACACTCTTATGCTTGAACTTTGTGTTTGTAATGGACAATCCATGACGAGCATAGAGGTCCAATAACAAAACAACAGTTAGATTAAGATCAAGGGGGCCAAATCAAGTAGCCCTGTTTAATAGTACGGCAAATGGAACCATTAATAAACTAAGCTTCAAAATTTACTATTAGAATCATAATAAGTAAAACAATGTTTTTCCAGCAGAGTTTAAGGCTACTCATCGCTTCTATTGTAGACTTTACTGGCAATTGTATAGTTTTAGCCGAGGCCATGATTTACATGTATAGGAATGGATGGTGCACTAATAAGCACTCATCATTTTGCTGGAATAAAAGATGTTAAATGATTTGTTAAATTATAAGTTTGGCCACACATTACCATTAAATCCAATGTAAAAGTGTGTCCAAAATTTAAAAAGTTTGGACACAAATAATAATAAAAATAATAATAATAAAAAAGTAAATAAAAGGAAAGAACTCAAATCCCCATCAACACAACTCCACATAGCACCCAGTCATTGATCAAATAGAGAGACCACTTCATGCACACAAATCTTAAAGTAGTGCTACATAACTTTACAACTTTATTACTCTGTGCTTTTGACTTGTTTTGATGGCACAGAGACATTTATCATGTGCTTTCTTGGCCATTGCACAGCAGCATCCAAGGTTGAAAAAGCACACGTCACAACTTTTTTTCTGTGCTGACGCATCACCTGTTTTTGTGGTTTTTATTCAGTTGTATCACAAGGTGCTGTAAAGGATTTTGCTTCACAGCCCCTTGTTGCGCTAGCAATTGGATATCAACACACTAAACATTTTGAATGCACACTGTGGCTGATTCAGCAAAGAAATCCAAGAGGACGGAGGAAGACAGAAAAGGAAAGCAAGAATGTAGCAGAGCAAAAGAAAAGAAAATATTTTGAATCAGACTGACTTTGCTGTCTAGAGCAATCCTGTTCCTCAGCACCCACTGCCCTGCTTACTTTGGATGTAACTCTACTTTAACACACCTGAATGAAATGAATGGGTTGTTATCAGGTTGATGAGGAAGTTCATCAACCTGATTCAGGTGTGTTGGAGTAGGAACACATCTAAAACTTGCAGGGCAGTGGGTCCTCAGGACCTGGGTTGTTGGACCTAGAGAGCTCAGAATAGAGGTAGGATGTTAGATGGATGCTGAGTTAGCCATTGTTTGGGGTTTTTTGCTGAGAAAATCTGCCACAGTTCAACAGTGGGGTTTTAACTCACAACTGCAACCAGCTAGACAACTTTACCAAGACTTCCAACATTCTCATTCCAACTCTTGTTAAGTAAAACATTCATGTATCCCAACTGATAACTACCCTTAAAATTTAAAAGGAATTTATTTAATTTATGATTTTATTGTGATTTTTTTATATTTGTTGCCACCTTTTACTACTTTTTAATGCTTTCTTTGCACCATCTGTAATGCTTTTAATGTTCTATGTAAAGTACTTTGAATTGTCTTGTATATTAAATGTGCTAAACAAATTAACTTGCCTTGCTTCGCAAAACACATCTCAGTTAAAATGTTAAATCTCAAGAACTCAACCTGAACTCATTTCAAGCTCTTACACCACAGACACCTGGGTTAAATGCTAAATAAAATTATTTTTTTTGTTGAATTTCCTATTTTAGTTTAAATTAATTTAATCATTCATCCTAGGTTTACACTGTCACCACACACTCAAATTTAAATCCCACCATCGATCACACGAACACCCGCTCTCACAAAACTACAAGATCCATCAACCCCCCTTACTAGCAATACTCTTACAACTGAAAAACACACAAGCACACACCACTCACAACCAAACCACCCATACATCTCTAAACACACACTTCCTAAATACATCTGGGGTCACCAAATGTAGCATAAAATTTTCTTGATTCAATCAAAAAGGGAAAATGGAACCTCAGCAGTATTCCAGTTCAATCTTGGAGTTTTTTTTTTTGTTTGTTTGTTTTTTTGTTTTTTGTTTTTATTTTGTTTGTTTGTTTGTTTGTTTGTTTGTTGATGGAGTTGCTGTTCCAACACACAACTGCCCAAAGACAAGGTTGGTGGGAAACTAGGTAAACAATTATTTGTACAGATTTGTGTGTCAGTTCAACCTGACATTTCCTTTTTCTTAATTTCTAATAAACACATTATCTCAAAAGACCTTTCTATAATCCTTGTTCCTTAGTTTCTAACCAACACAAATTGCATAAAAGACTCTAAAATATATTATTAGCCTCCACCTCAGCTGGTTTCCTCATTTTCTTCACGTCTTATACCTCTCTTAGTTCATGACAAGTTATGAATTTTAACTAGATGTAGTGTTGCACATTACTATATAACTTTTTAGATTAACTCACTGGTAATTTAAAAACAACCAGAAGGGAGAAACACACTCTTGGCTCAGATCTCATGGAGATTCTGATCCTTACATTTAGAATTTATATTACTGGGTGTCTGGAAACAAAGTTATTATTTATACCATATCAAAAATCTAAACTTGGCACTAGGCAATGTAAGGCAAGTTAATTTGTATATCACAATTCAGTGACATGGTGATTCAAAGTGTTTAACAGAAACATTGAAACACCAGAAAAGAAGAAGTTTAATTTAAAATTAAAAACAAAAGAGAAAGGACAAAGAGAGAACATTAGATAAAAGCAGTATTATAACATGGACTTTAAACAAGGTTTGGACTTTAAATTTTTTTTAAATGCAGCAGAGAACAGGTGGGTCTTTAAACTGGATTTAAATAAACTGAGTGTTTCAGCTGATATGAGGCTTTCTGGGAGTTTGTTCCAGACATGTGGAGCATAGAAGCTGAATGCAGCTTCTCCATGTCTGGTTCTGACTCTGGAAACTGATAAGAAACTGGATCCAGATGATCTGAGGGTTCTTGTAGGTTCACACTGGGTCAGGAGGTCACTGATGTATTTTGGTCCTAAATCATTCAGAAACACTGGATCTCTTTTTGTCACAACTCCTCAACAAAATTTATAGACCAGCAGTAGAACTTAAAGTCTATTCTCTGACAAACAGGCAGCCAGTGTAAAGACCTCAGAGCTGGACTGATGTGATCCACTTTCTTGGTCTTAGTGAGGACTCGAGCAGCTGAGTTCTGAATAAGCTGCAGGTGTCTAATTGATTTTTTAGGTAGAACCTGTAAAAACACTGTTACAATAATCAAGCCGACTAAAGATAAAAGCATGGACTAGTTTTTCTAGGTCCTGCTGTGACATCAGATCTTTTCCCTTGATATATTCTTAAGGTGATAGCAGGCTGACTTTGGGATTCCCTTAATGTGTTTTTAAAATTTTAGGTTTGAGTCCATCAATACACCCAGATTTCTGGCCTGGTTGGTGGTTTTTAGGTGTGTAGACTGAAGCTCTGTGGTGACCTTTAAAGGTCCCATATTATGCAAAATTCACTTTTTAATGGTTTTGGAACAGTCATACTGGTCCCCCCGCATGTGTAGGAGACCCGTAAGTGTGAAACTCTTTCAGGCGCTCTCTCTCCCCCCTGCTCCACCTCTAGGGAAGTAAGCGCTGAAATGAGCTTGTTTGAAAGCGTGTACGTTATGACGTCATAAGGGACAATAACCACTCCCCACAGAGCGATGGACCCGCGATAGTTACAAAAGAGGGGGAAAAAATTCAAGACAGGGACTAATGGAATGGCTGAAATTTTACTGGCTGGACGAGTAAAAGTTACACTAACCTTTCACTAACGTCCTGTTAGTCTTCTTGCTCGAACTTCTTCAGGAATGGGTTCCGGTGTTCCGGCGTTTGTTTATCCTTCACTACGCTGTAATCAGCGTCTAGTAACCGCTAAGGCCTAACCTGTCAATCACCTCATGACGGGCGATGCGATGGGCGGAGCCAACAGCTGAGCTGCTCCACCAGGGTTCCGCCCACCATAAACGGCACATTTCTGAAGCTGCTAAAAAGAGGGAGGTGAAGAGAAGCCGCTGCACTCAAACTGAGGGTCGATTTGTCCATACCATGGCGGAAATATTTCATTTAGATATTAATGAATGGTCTCAGATTGGGAATAAAGTGTATAATATGGGACCTTTAATCGTTTCTCTTTGTGTCCAAAGATCACCTCAGTTTTGTTTGTGTTTAACTGAAGAAAGTTCAGGTACATCCAGTCATTAATCTCCTCAATACATTTACCAAGAGTCTATATGGGGTCTCGGTCTCCTGGTGTCATTGTAATATATATCTGTATGTCATCTGCATAGCTATGGTGACTCATTCTGTTGTTCTTTATGACCTGTGCCAGTGGGAGCATGTAGATGTTAAACAGAAGAGGTCCCAGGATGGTACCTTGGTGTGCGGGAGGTGATCATTTTGGGCATGTAGGTGCCTTGTCACAGCAGTGAACCAAAGCAACCAAAAATCACTTTATCCTCCTTATCTATGAAGATTATGACAGTTATCAAGCCTTAAATGATGACCTTAGGATGAACCATATGAAATCACACAATTAACCACAATCACCTCTGACATGCTGGTTCAAACTGCTGGAAGCCTGTCCTGTCCAGCAACTCCAATGCTTATTTGGAACTATTTAACTTTGGAACAAAAATTACAAAACCTGTGCCATTTTCCAGGACCTTTAAGTGGTGACTGCAAACCAACATGTGGTTTGTTGCATTGCGAGAAACCTAATCCATTGTTCTCTCACAGCAAAGTTTTTCAGTAAATAATGAAAGCTAGCGTGATTAGAAACCCGCTACTGCACATATGTGTCGAGCTGCCATCTCTCAACTGTGGAAAATGAGGGTCTGGCTCAGGGGCAGATCTTGCGGTAACTTCTGAATCTGTAGCAGTTGTTGTGTAGTTGTTTAAATCTCTATTGATTTAAATTGCACCTCTGTGTCATTATGTTGTGGGTTCTTTTTTTTTTTTTTTTTTTTTTTTTTTAAACCTGTCTTGTCCAGCATCGTTGCAAACAGAATGATTGTCTGGCTGCTGTCTGGTGCTGGGCAATTTTACTCTATCAAGCAGGGATTTATACTACATGTATAAAGTCCCTCTTGATGAAAAACTTTATTAAATCAGACTCTTAATGCTGGACTCGACCGGAGGGGACAGAGAGAGAGAGAGAGAGAGAGAAGAAAGTAGAGAGAAGAGGGAGGGGAGAGAGGGACAGAAAGGGTGTGGGGAGTGCGGGTGGGGACTTGAAACATCATACAGAAGACCATGTAATCCATACTACTTACAACATATATAGCTAAGATCATCCTAGCCAGTAGGTCATTACACAACTAGTTGATAATAGTAACAATAATAATAATAAGAGTAAGAGTAATAATAATAATAAGAACATAAATAATTAAAAAAAGAAACAAAATATGATAATAGATATAAGTGAAACTGCTGTATTCAAGAACACGCGCAGAGAAACCTGTGTGGATGTGTTGGAGAACTCGGCCACACGGCGACGCAAAGACTGTGTGGAGACGTTCAGGAAGGAGTGACCATGCAGAGTGATCATGCAGATGCCACCTCACTTGAACAGAGGCCAGAGTCAGGCCAGCGGTCCCGAGACCCAGGCCACCAGCCCCCCCGCAGGCAACAGATCCCGACCGGTCCACAGAGACGACCACTCGCCCTCCCAGGAAGGCAACAGCAGGAGACCCCAGCAGGAGCCGCCCCGCGGACATAGGGCACCGGCCCCGGCGGGCCAAGGCCAGCAGTCCCCGACCCCCCCGGGCACCGGCCGCCCGGGACAGACGGGGCAGAGGGCCCGGGCCCAGGAGCGCAGGGACACCCCCCCCCCCCCCCCCCCACAGGCCGAGGGCCAGCACGCCACCCGGGGGGACCCGGCCCGCCCAGACGGCCACCACCAGAGGCCAGCCCCACACCCCAGCGCCCAGCCGCACACCCCGAGAACCAGTCCTGCCCCCCCCAGACCAACACACACACACACAAACACACACACTCTCCTTCCACTCCTCCATTTATCCTCCCACGCATACACCATTCAACCCTCACATACTCTGTCCTCCCACACACACGCACCATCCTTCCACCATCCATCCTTCCACACACACACCATCCTTCCTCCCACACACTCACCATCCTTCCACCATACACTCTCCCACACCTATCCCATCCTCCCACACACACATCATCCCTCCACCACTCATCCTCCCACACATACACCATCCTCCCTCTCACACACCATTCATCCACCTTCACACCTCCCATACACACACACACACACCTTCCTTCCACTACCCATCCTCCCACACATACATCATTCTCCTACACCAAACATCCACCTTCACGTACCCCATCCTCCCACACACACACACCACCCCTCCATCACTCACTCTCCCAAACATACACCACTCCCCCACACACACACCATCCTCCCTCCCATACACCATCCATCCTCCCGCACACACACCATCCTTCCACCATCCATCCTCCCACACACTCCCCCATCCCTGCACCATACATTCTCCCACACATACCCCATCCTCCCACACATACATCATCCCTCCACCATTCATCCTCCCACACCCACACCACCCCCCCTCCCACACACCACGCATCCACCTCCACACACCCCACCCTCCCACACACCATCCCTCCACCACCCATCCCCCCACACCCACACCACTCTCCCACCCACACAACACCCCCCCCCCCCCCAACACACACACACACACACACAAACACCATCCCCCCACCACCATCCTCCCGCCACCCCACGCCACGGGGGGACAGCCCCAGCTAGGAGGCGAGGAGACACGAGCCAGGCCCCCAACCCCCCACCCCGCCCCCGCCCCCCACTCCCCACCCCCAAAACAGCACCTTCCCCCCAGGGCCAGCAGCCAAAACCCCCCGGGACAGCCCGCCTACGCCCCGGGCCAACGCGACAGGCCACCCGGCCCGCCCCGCCCCCGGGCCATCCATGGAGACAGGGGCGCTTGAAGACCCCATCCCCCCTCCCCCCCCCCCACTAGTGATGGAATATATTATGTGCTGTTTGCAATTAAAAAAAGAGGGTTAAAATTGGGGGGCAGTAACTGCATTGAGGAGGGGGTGGGGCCACCTGAGCAGTCCCACCCACCTGACCTCGCATGTTCCACCCCCCAAAACGTGTTTGTATGTTGCAAATGTTATTTGTGCTCGGTGACTAAGTGGAATTAAAAGCTGGGAGGCATGCTGCCGCTCGGCGAAGCAACAGGGCCACTTTGATGACCCCCCTGCCCCGCCCAGCGCAACAAGCACACCTCCCACAGCCCTACCTGTGTATGTAGTGAAGAGTGGGGGAGGGGAGGGGTCAGGAGATGTAGGTCCAGAGGGGAGTAAGCCTCCCCCCTGGAAGACGACCCGCCAGTGGCTTAGGGCGCCCCCGTCCCCCGCCGGCCCCGAAGGGCGTCACAGGCCCGGAGCAGGCACCCCAACCCAGGCACGCCACGAACCCCCCCAGGGGCCAGCCACCAGCCCAAGGGGCCACTTTCCTCTTTCTGAGTGGGAGGGGGGCGAGGCAAAGGAAGGGAACCCCAGGCCCACGCCCCCAACACCCGGCCAGGGCGCCCCCCAGAGGACACGTCCTAACCCCCTGCAAACGCACACACTTTTTTTTTTTTTTTTCCCCCAGCCACTCACACACCCTCTCACACACCTCTATACACCAACACCTCAATACGTGCACATACCTCCACACACACACTTCACGCACATACCTATAAACACACACACCGGTGCCCACATACACACACACTCTCATACCCCTCCATACACATACACCACTACACACGCACTCACATACATACCTGCATATACACACAAGCACCTCCATACATACTCACGCCTCCACCCACTCCTTCACTCCTCCACACACACCTCGACCTCCACGTGCACACACTCATATATACACACCTTCACACACACCCACACACACATCCCACATAGACCTCCACACACACACCCGCACACCACTCACACACACATACACGCACACACCTAGACCTTCATACACACCCACACACACATACAGCACACACATCCCTCTACACCCACCCACACACCCGCATACCTACAGACACACACACACACACACACCCACCTATATACAAACACACCCCCACCCAGATTCCGGGGCTGCGACCAAGCACCAGGGCACGGACCAACCCCCGGCACGGCACATCCGGACGGGCCCAGCCCCCCCCAGCAGCGGCAGACCCCCCACCCCCAGGAGAGGGGGGAGACCCGACACCCCAGAGCCCGGGGCCCCCACCCGGCCCACCCCGGGCCCGACCGGCCACCCGGCCAGGGGCCGACGGACACCGACCCAGGCACCCCGGCAGCCACCCCCCACCGCCACGAGGCAGTCCCACCCCGGGGCCCACCCAATGCCGCCCGCCCAGACCGGAACCCCCAGCCGACCCAGCAGTGGAGCAGCCGAGATCCCCACCCAGGAGACAACCGGAGACCCGAAGCCACCAGGGACCCCCCACCCATATCCACCCCCATCCCAGCGAAGCCGCAATCATCCACCTACATTAGGTGATGTAGCCAGTCACAGGGGACCAGAGGGAATGAAAGTCATCTGATTGGTTCCTGGAGGAGGCAGACATTGTCTCAATGCTGATGTGATCTAACAGGAGATTTCTAAACTGCTGGATAGACAAATTATTCTTATCTTTCCAGTTCACAAGGATAGTTTTCTTTGCGATGCATAAGACTGCGAGGACCAAGTTTATGGAGTGTATTCCTATGTTAGTGTCACCCAGGTCGCCCAGTAGGCAAAGTGTGGGGTTTGCAGAAAAACTGGTTTTAAACCATTTTGAGAGATCTTCACACACCTTAATCCAGAACCTTTGGACAGGTGTGCAGGACCACAGCGCATGGATGTAGCTATCAGAAGTGTTCTCAGAGCAGTGTGGGCAGATATCTGATGGTGAAAGGCCCATCCTGAACATCCTGTGTCCTGTATAATGAGTTCTATGGAGAATTTTGAATTGTATTAGTTGTATATTTGAATTCTGAGTCATTTTAAACGTGTTTAAACATATTTGTGACCATCTTTTCTGATCAAAGTTATTAGATAAATCATCTTCCCATTTTGAAGTTGGGAGAGATATCCTGTCTTCTAGCTTTGCAAGTAATCTATATATTTTTGATAATAATTTTGGATTATTAAGATTCAAGAATTCTGCTATTCTGACAGGAAGCTGCAAGTCTAACTGTACAGGGGTATACTTCTTACATATAATTGATTTTAGTTGGTGGTACTCTAAGAATTTATTGCTGTTGATTCCATACTGTCAGACAATTGTGTTGAAAGATACAAAGTTTCCATTTTCTATTATCTGTCCTAACTGTTGTATTCCTTTAGTCTTCCATTGAGTGAAGTTTATCATCTTTTTGTTCTGCAGGATGTCAGGGTTGTTCCAGATGGGTGTAAGTCTACATGGAAAGAGGGAAGATCTGGTTATCTTACAGAATTCCCACCAAGCCATTAAGGAAAAACGGATGTTAAGGCTTTTAAAGCACTTATATGGTTTAATGGTTGAGCTGATGAACGGCAGGTCAGAGATGACTAAGTCCTCACACAAAGCCTGCTCCCCATCTAGCCACGGCTCATCCAGATAACTGGGTTTGAGCCACATTGAGATGTACTGCAGCCTGTTAGCTATAAAGTAGTGATTAAAGTTTGGTAGATCCAGTCCTCCTCTATCTTTAGTCTGCTGTAAGGTTTTAAGACTGATACGTGACGGCTTGTTTTTCCAAAGAAACTTGGATATGAAAGAGTCCAGAGATTTAAACCAACTGGTAGAGGGTTTAGTGGGTATCATTGAAAATAAATAATTAACTTTAGGTAGAATCATCATCTTAATGGTGGCAACTCTCCCCATTAGTGAGATGGGTAAGCGCCTCCACCGTAAGAGATCATCTTCTATTGTTTTTAGTAGCTGAACATAGTTTAATTTTGTTAAATCTGATAATCTGGGGGAAATATTTATACCTAAATATCTAATGTTTCCTGTCTGTATTTTGATATTAGGGATGTTTTGTAGGTCACAGTTGATGGACATGGCTGTAGTCTTAGACCAGTTAATAGAATAATCAGATATTGATGAGAACTTATTAATAACTGTGATTGTCTCAGAGAGTGATGTTTGTGAGTTCTGAAGGAAAAGTAATACATCATCTGCATAAAGACTTATTTTATGTTCTATGTTTTTGCCCTGGATTCCTTTAATTTCTATATTTTGTCTAATAGCAGCTGCTAAAGGCTCTATGAAAATGGCAAAAAGTGAGGGGGAGAGTGGACAGCCCTGTCTGGTGCCTCTCTGTAAGCGGAAGCTTGGAGAAGTTTGATCGTTGGTTTTCACACATGCATTTGGGTTATTATATAATATTTTAATCCACTCTATGAAAGCAGGTCCAAACCCAAATTTGTCTAGTGTTGCAAATAGAAACTTCCAGTTTACCCTGTCGAAGGCTTTTTCTGCATCTAGAGAAATGATTGTGGATTCTAGATTATGTAAAGTAGAGTAATCTATGAGGTTAATTAGTCTACGCGTGTTAGTAGATGAATGTCGACCTTTTATAAAACCTGTCTGGTCCGGATGTATTATAAGAGGGGTTATTTTTTCTATCCTTCTGGCAAGAGCTTTACTAATTATTTTCAGGTCTACATTTATTAAAGATATGGGACGGTAACTGGATGGAAGTGTGGGGTCTTTGCCTGGTTTTAGCAATAGTGTTATATTAGCTAAGTTCATATTTTGCGGTGTTTTTTGTTTTTCCTGTATTTCTAACAACATATTATAAAATGTAGGAGCTAGCGTTGTCCAGAATTCCTTGTAAAATTCTGCTGAGTAACCATCTGGACCCGGGGCTTTATTGTTGGGCATATGTTGGAGAGCTTCGTGGAGTTCATCTACAGTAATAGGTGCATCTAAAGTTATTTTATTTTCATTTTTTAGTTTTGGTAGATTAATGTTGTTTAAAAATTGTTCAATATGTTCATCTGTTGGATTAATCTGTGATTCATATAATGTTTTATAGAAGCTTCTAAACGTGTCATTTATCTTGTCTGGGTCATGGCTGATGTTTCCGTCTTGATCTTTAACAGAGGAGATTGTTGTTTTCTCCTTGTTTGTTTTTAGTTGATTTGCTAAAAACTTTCCAGATTTGTTACTATGTTCAAAGTTCTCCAAGCGAAGTCTTTGCACTAAAAACTGTGTTTTTTTATCTATAATTTCTTTAAGCTGCAATTAGGATGAACCATATGAAATCACACAATTAACCACAATCACCTCTGACATGCTGGTTCAAACTGCTGGAAGCCTGTCCTGTCCAGCAAATCCAATGCTTATTTGGAACTATTTAACTTTGGAACAAAAATTACAAAACCTGTGCCATTTTCCAGGACCTTTAAGTGGTGACTGCAAACCAACATGTGGTTTGTTGTATTGCGAGAAACCTAATCCATTGTTCTCTCACAGCAAAGTTTTTCAGTAAATAATGAAAGCTAGCGTGATTAGAAACCCGCTACTGCACATATGTGTCGAGCTGCCATCTCTCAACTGTGGAAAATGAGGGTCTGGCTCAGGGGCAGATCTTGCGGTAACTTCTGAATCTGTAGCAGTTGTTGTGTAGTTGTTTAAATCTCTATTGATTTAAATTGCACCTCTGTGTCATTATGTTGTGGTTTCTATTTAGTTAATTCTGTTTCTTTTGGATCTCTTACTAGATTTGGATTTCTTCCAGGTTACTGTCCAGCAGGCTGACATGTTGAAGGTGCTTAAGCTAAAGCAATAAACCAAATGACACATGTAATTATGACACCAAGTTTATCAATCAACAACAAAGTTAAAATAGCCTTTTTATAAACATATCTACATGATCTACATGGTGTGTTTCAAGTGCTACTTTGGCAGTTTTCCTGCACATAGATGAGCAAATAAACATAGAAGATTCACTTGTTGTAAAGAGCGCAGAGAGGCTAGTGATGAAGTTGTTGCTCATTAAGAGAACTGATGCTTTCTGGTTTCTCAAAGATTTGCTTGGAGCAGGGGTGACCTCCAGTGGTCAAAGATTAGCATAACAGGATGTTTATATATATATATATATATATATATATATATATATATATATATATATATATATATATATATATATATATATTCTATTTATACATTCTATTTGTCAAGTCATTTTGAATCACCCTGTTTCAAGTAAACTTATCTTACATAAACATTTTTCGCAAAATAGATATAATTTTTTTTTTTTTTACATGGTGCATGTAGGGTTAGTATTAGCTCATTTCTTTCTCAATTTAATTACATGACTACTAATGAAAAAAACATGGTTGCTGTTTGTACCAAAATAAAAACACAGAAACAAGAGACTGAAGTTTCCATTTCTGGGGTACAGTGGATGCAGCATGACTTGCTGTTAACATTGTTTTTCCCTGAAACAGAACATTTAAAGCTGTAAGTATCTTTAAATTAGCTCCTGGTCTCATTGTTTAAGTTGAGTGACATCACTTTTATGGAATGATAGGAGTGGCACAAAACAGAATAAATCTGGAAAAGAATAAGGAAACAAATGAGGAGATATATAAACAATACATAATACAATATTCATTTCACTACAGCCTACATGAACACGCTGCACAGATCAGATCAGAATGACTTTATGGCTGCATGCAATCATCAGCTGAGCAATGTTACAATAACCTGAATTTCAACAGGTTGAAATGACTAGATTGACTTTGTTGTTCATAAATTCAATGTTCTGTCCTGTTATATTTTATATCTACTGGATCCAATTTTAAGTGTCAGCAAAGGTTTTTTTGTGTGTTTTTTTTTTTTGTTTGTTTGTTTGTTTGTTTTTTTGTTTTGTTTTTGTTTTATTGTTTTTATTACAATAGAGGGGAAAATCCCCTAATCCCTAATCGCCATTGCCATGGATCAGGTATTGAATTATCAAACTGGTATTTGTCATTTATCAAAATTTATTTGATAAATTATTATTTTTATTAAATAAATTTGTGGATTGGGCTTGTTTGACACAGCTGTCAGATTCCATCAGGTTAATTTCTGGCTTGTTTTCTAAATAGACTTTTGCTGTAGAATTATCTGCTTCACAAATAGCAGACAAACCACAAAGATGCATTTTTACACATTTATTTCTTGCAATAAACGGCCCATTACAGAAAGCAGCCCAGCAGCTCTGTCATTTATACACATAAAAAGGCACAAACATCTCCCTCTCACACTTGGAGGATGAAGACTCCTACATCAGGATGCTTTTTACTGACTACAGCTTGACTTTCAATATGGTCATCCCCCACAAGCTCTCCCACAAACTGTTTTCCCGGGGTCTACTACTTGTGTCTGACTACAGGCTAAGGCATTGCAGAGGTGTGTCAAAAATAATAGAAATCTCACACCAGCTCACTGGAATAAAAATATTGGTTAAGTTTTGGTTTTTTGTTGACATTGTATTTCAAGACAAAAGTAACACACAACACAACAAGCAGCTGTATAAAACAGGAACACGTTCTCATTCATGCAGCCTAAACAAATGCAGAGAAAATCAGAAAAACAATATGCTGTATACACCAAATGTTACTTCACTTTGTTTTAGTTTGCTATTCATGGCCACTACTGGGCTCTATCATTAAAATAAGTTGCACAAACACAACTTCATTGGTGGAGTTTTGGAATGACTTAAGATGTACCAACGATCATGGAGCCCACAGAGAGCATCCAGCACAGGGTCAGACACACAGGAGTGAAGCATGTTCTTCATGTTGTCAAGAACACACTTCAAGAAATCTGAAGAGTTGTCTTAAAAGAAATGGGAGGAGATAACTTTCATTAAAACAATGTGTGCTTTAATTTATGATTCATATTTCATGTGCAGTGTAAGAGCCATTTTTGATATTGTTAATTTGCCCAGTAGGTGGAACTAGTTAATTGAATATAGGTAGGAACTGTCTATCAGGTGACGGGTGTTGCTGTACAGAGGGAGCAAACAAGTTTTTGACCGCTATCGCTATCACTAACACTGTATTGTTTGACATGATGATTGGAATATACGATGGAGGTGGATCTGTACTGTTGATTATGGCCAAGAAAATGACGACTCGTGTGGATAAGCAATAAATCTTGAGGAAGCCAAGGAGGAAGTTTGGATACGTTTTTATTCGTCAATCACACAACAAGATAGTGAAACGGCAAGCGTGTCAGTGCCCGTACAACTGCGCCTCAGTGGCTTTAACCCTGGATTTAGCCGCTATATGCAGTATAAAACCCAATTGCTGGATGAGACCTTTGCTCATTGCTTTAAATTCCTAAGTATTTTGACTATTAGTAAAAACACGTAACTTACTTTTAATACCATCAGTACACATTCACTAATGGTGAATATGATGTATTTAGCAAAAGGAAAGACAGGCTAGTTCCACAGCTGGAATTCAAAAGTTGGAATACTTTCTAGAAAAAGCAGAATGAACCCATGTATTTGGAGAAATGTAGCTTTGTACCAGGAATGTCTGGCAGTGACATGAAGCAGAGTATAAATAGAAAGGAGAAACTTAATCTTTACAAAGTATTTTTGCTGTTTTGTGTTACACGTTAATAAACTCTTGAATCATGTAGAAACTGAATTCTGAGTCTGTGTGCTCATTTGATGATTAAAATCCCACAACTGAACACCTTTTGTAAAATGTGCATCTTTGCCAGCACATTAGACTGATTTCCATTGTTAAAGTTTCCCTCATCTGAAACAGAAAGCAGAAAGCAGTGGCACAAGGCGGTGCTTATGGAGCCTTTTTGAGAACCTCTCAGGAAATGAGTAAGATCAACTACACATAATTACATTACAATGTCATGTAATGTAATGTAACAAACTGATTTGAAACCTGGATGCTGGTGGTCACCAGAGTAAATGGAGAACAGGTGAGTTTTAGGGTGAAGGAAATTCTTTCTTGGAATAGTCTCTCTGGGGCAGATTCCAACTAAAGGTAAGTTGTAGATACTTTCATTGAGAGTAACTAAATAAAGGCAATGAGTGGAGAGCCAGTCAGAGTAGATAAGCAGTTCGTATGATGAGGTGATGTCCAGTCGCTGTATCCTAGACAACTCTGGTGATGAGGTGATGAGCAGGTGTTGTGAGGACCAGGAACCTGCTGGAGAGCAGAGAATGCTACACCTAAACCACACTCGCATTTACACAGAAGGAGTGAGACTCCAGATAACCAAAGCCCGGTACATAGAAGAATAACACACTCATGTGTACTTAGACAAGAAGAATGGTTTCATGACAATTTCTCTGGCTCTTGTGCAAAAAACCTAAAGAAAGATTTTCTGAGGTTGAGAGAAAAGCTTGAGCCAACAAACACAATGAAAAGAGATTCGCAATTACTCCCAACAGGTAAACACAAAGAAAATAGAACTCAACTTTTCTCTGAATTTCACAATTTTTTTAAATCTGCAATGAAATTAGAACACAGACAGAACTGCAGCTCAACGTAAGAATACACCATCCAACTATATCAATTAGACAGTGAAAAACTATATTGAAGTTAAATAAAGCCTCAATTAACTTAGGACAGTGGGAACCCACACATACACGGGAAGAATATGCAAACACACAGAAAGGCCTCCCCCCAGCCAGGACTCAAACCAGCAACCTTCTTGCTGTGAGGCTGTGGTGCTGACCACCACACCACCATGCAGCCCTTCACTCATTCACACACATATGGAGAAACAACTTGGGGTTCATTGTCTTGACCAAAGACACCTCAACATAAGGGACATGTTAACTGGTTGGATTAAGTGGTTAAGATTGTGAAATGTTATGGAAGCATCCAATGATAACTCGTTTTTTAATAACACAAAATATGTCATTGCAGGTCAACCAGCTTATGAAATGATGGAGGTTGATCCAGACTGTGCACCATCACTGCATCTGGGACACACATCAGTTACACCCACAAACGCTGCACACTCTGCAAGACGAAGAAGGCGGATCATCTGAGGAAAGAGACACTGCAAGCAGCAGAGATGGAGTCCACCAGGATGCAGACACTGGAGCTACAGACCATGAAGAGGACACCTGATGCTGGAGAGGAAAGCGGTCAGGTACAGACCAGAGAGGCTGGAGAAGAAGGTGATCAGATGATCACAGAGGATGAGACACATGATGACGATTATGTATAAGTACAGACAGACAGCTGGAAGTTTTCATACTATTTGTGCAACAAAAATGTGAAAATTTTTTGTTTTTGTATGTGTATGGCTTGAACATGAATAATAAAGTGTGTCAGTGACATTTGTAAAGTCTTTTTGACTCTTCGTTGCCTTCGTTGCACATAACCAGTGTCAGTTTGATAATGAAAATTACATAAAATTTTAATTACATTAGAAAATCTTGTGGAGATAAACACTGAATAGAAAACATGATTGTTAACCGGAAGAGAAGCTAGACAGTTTTACTTTTTCATGTAAGTAGTTTTTATTGAAATTCTCAGTCTGAATAAACAGTAGCAATACAACGTTAAACAAATTTCAATAAAAGAAAATAGAGAATATGCACATGTCATGCAATAAAAACACTGAAGTTGTGGCATAATCTCTTCAA
Source organism: Melanotaenia boesemani (assembly GCF_017639745.1). NCBI lineage: Eukaryota > Metazoa > Chordata > Actinopteri > Atheriniformes > Melanotaeniidae > Melanotaenia > Melanotaenia boesemani. The sequence goes on along the minus strand of NC_055698.1, from coordinate 16,071,392 downwards.
GTAATATAGAGAGAGAATTTTACATCTTTGCATGGAAATTTCAGCACTGAAACAATATAATGTGCAATTGTGGTAAAAAAAAAAAAAAAAAAATGTCAACAAGAGGAACAACGAGAACAGATCCAGAAGTCTTCTTTAGCTGCTGCATGCTGTAGACCTCCATGATGATCCAGGGCTTCAGTGGAGAGTCAGTCAGGTGCTGGGAGTGCAGGACCTGTAGACACACACTAGCAGACAGACAACAACCTTTTTACAACAGTGTTTAACCGTTTGCTATATTTAGCTTCATTTATAAGGACGTCTATATTATTACAGTTTCTGGTTTACAGGCTGATGCCAGACTGACATGTTAGCTTGAGTAATTATGTTGTATAAAAATGTGGTAGGATTATTAGATCATTTAAAACTTTTTCTGAGTTATGTTATATAAATATGAAGTTTCTTTTCCAACATTATAATGCACATGAATCATTTGGGCCCACTGTTTAAATAAGTAAAGAAAATAAGACGTGTCGTGTCGGCTAGTTAGGTCACGTGTCTGACACAGACTGATTGCCATGAACCAGATTTTAGTCTGTGACTAATAGAAGTTTACAAAAATATAAATGATCTGTACTATCCTGCCTTGGGACTAATTGACCTTTATCCTCAAGTAATCTGTCCGCGGTGAAATCGTGTGAATCGAGTGATTTCTCCAGACTTTATCTGACTTAAGGAGTGGAACAGTGTTAAAGCACTGCCAAGAAGCCTTAAACAATTCTGGATGGAGACAGTTTTAGGAAGGACTGCTCTTCATAAAACTGTGTCACATATTTATAGGAGGATGGATTTGGATATAACTGATAACACACTTGATAGTAAGAGTATATGGGAGTTGGAGTTAAATACTACAGTGGAGGATACAGAATGGGAGGAATGGTGGGAGTTGTGGTTTAAGTGTTTAAGTCGCCCTAATTGGAGGGAATTTGCTTGGAAACTACGGATGAGATTTTTCAAGACTCCATGGAAGATGTCTAGTTATGACCAGAACTGCAGTGAACTTTGTTGGAGGAACTGTAAGCAGATCAGTGATTTTGTACATATTTTTGGGACTGCCCAAAATTAAAAGAATATTGGACAAAAATCAGCAGTGCTATAAAAACAATACCAAACATCAGGGCCTCAGCTTTTTTTGGTGATTGTAGACGTCCATGTATGTGAAGACTGTATGGAGTCTTGGTGTTTCTATATTGGACCTGTGCTCTATGTTGTCCATCGATGTTAAAGTAAAAAAAACCTGATTTCATTGCGGTCAGATTACTTGAGGATAAATATTTGGCTGATTTATAGTATACTGGTGGCCCACAGTTAGAAGTGTGTTACTGATTTATTAGATAACCTAAATTATTCAAACGAAAAATAAATATTTGGCCTAATGTGTATTATTATGGACCAGTACATTATTGCTCTGAGTGGATTGTAACTAACACAGCTGAGTAAATTCTAGTGTCCGTTTTGACCACATTGTTGTTTGTGACTTTACATTTGGCTTATTTTAACAACGCTCCCTCCTTTCCTACAGCTGACGTTTTTTTTTTTTTATGTAGTACTTTGTTTTATTCAAAATAACTATGACAACCACTCACGCCATTGAACCTAGCATGCATGTTAGACTGTGGGAGGAAGCCAGAATTCTGTGGACTTCATTTTAACAAAATAATTTAATATTTCTGTTATTCTCTTTTATTACACACACTGAGAAGAATAAGGTCAAATTAGCTAAACAAAAGCAAAACCTGCTCTTGGCTGGCTCTCATTCTTTGGCTTTTTGCTCCTAAAGTCTAATGCAAAAAAAAAAATATCTATCTCAACACGCTGGTATCAGACGATGCTGATACTAGCCTTGGTATCGATGTTTGGATCCAGCACGAGTAGGAACCAAACTTATATTCCCTGTTGCAGTAGTCACATCCTTTTAGTTTTTAAGGAATTTAGTTGTTTATATGTGTTCTGGAATAACATCAACAAACATCAGGAAAGTCCAGACTTTTAGTCCTGATGTGCTGTTCCTGTCTCTGTTACTGGTTTGGGTTTTTGTCTGAATGAAGCCATGAAGATAATTTAGTAAATGTGGCTGATGTCTGAGGGCTTTAACTCATTCATATCTGAAAACACCTAGAGTAGGTGTGTAAAACATCACCTGCAGCTATTCAGCCTCTCCTGTGTGGTTACATCACACTGGCCACGTTTACATGAGTTTTATTTCTTCTTAATCCAGAATAAAAATTAAATCCTCTTTAAAATAACTTTAACATCTAATTCTGAATTAAAATGGTAATTTCCGAGTTAAACGTAAATCTGAATTAAGTGTCCCCCCACATACCCACATTGTCCCGAGTGGTCCGAACAAAATCACCTGAGGCTGAATGTAAACAAGACCAGAGAGATGGTATTCGATTTCAGGAGGAAGAAGATGCCTTCACAGCCACTATGGATCAGGGGGAGGTGGTGGAGGAGCTGGAGCCCTACAAATACCTGGGAGTGCAGATTGACAACAGACTGGACAGGAAATCTAATACGGAGGCTGTGTACAAGAAGGGGATGAGCAGACTATTTCCAGAGGAAGCTGAGATCCTTCAATGTGGGCAGCAGGATGTTGGGGATTTTTTACCAGTCTTTCGTTGCCACCCCCATTTTCTTTGCTGCATTGCTGCAATGTGTTGGGGCAGCAGCATCAGAGCCAGCAACACTAACAGAACTGACAAAATCATCAAGAAGGCTGGCTCTGTGCTTGGTCTCAGGCTGGAGTCTTTTGAGACTGTGGTGGAGAGGAGAACACTGAATGGACTGTTATCCGTTGACAATGATCAGCACCCTTTCCATCACACAGTAGACAGACAGTGGAGTACCTTCTGTCACAGGCTGCTCCGCTGTCGAAAGGACAGATACTGGAAATCTTTACTGCCACGCGCCATCTCACTGTACAATAACAGCTAATATTCTGGTCATAACTTATTTTTTATACACACTGTTCACTGTATTTATGTGTTCAATGCACCTTATATTTATTTGCACCACAATCAGTATGCTTATCTATACATTTTCTATACAGCTCTGTACTGCATCTTATATTGCTTTAATATATATAGTTTTTTCTTCTTCTTTATTTGTTTGTATTGCTTTTGTCTGTGTATAATGCTGCTGCTACACTGTAATTCCCCAGCTTGAGATTAATAAATCTCTCTCTCTCTCTCTCTCTCTCTCTCTCTCTCATGTGCTCAGTATGAACCTTCTTTCATCTGTGAAGAGCACAGGGCACCAGTGGTGAAGTTGCCAGTCTTGGTGTTCTCTGGCAAATGCCAAACATCCTGCACAGTGCTGGGCTGTAAGCACAACCCCTACCTGTGGACATCAGGCCCTCACACCACCCTCATGGAGTCTGTTTCTGACCATTTGAGCAGACACATGCACATTTGTGGCCTGCTGGAGGTCATTTTGCAGGGCTCTGGCAGTGCTCCTCCTGCTCCTCCTTGTACAAAGGCGGAGGTAGCAATCCTGCTGCTGGGTTGTTGCCCTCCTAGGACCTCCTCCACATCTACTGATGTACTGGCCTGTCTCCTGGTAGTACCTCCATGCTCTGGACATTACGCTGACCGACACAGGAAACCTTGTCACAGCTCGCATTGATGTGCCATCCTGGATGAGCTGCACTACCTGAGCCACTTGTGTGGGTTATAGACACCGTCTCATGCTACCACTAGAGTGAAAGCACCACCAGCATTCAAAAGTGAC